>NC_080173.1:65073440-65433736 GCF_950295315.1 Erinaceus europaeus | reverse complement strand
AGGAGGGGAAGACAGAGAGGAGGAGAGAAAGATAGACACCTGCAGACCTTCACCGCCTGTGAAGCGACTCCCCTGCAGGTGGGGAGCTGGGGTTCGAACCGGGATCCCTATGCCAGTCCTTGTGCTTTGCGCCACCTGCGCTTAACCCGCCGCGCTACAGCCCGACTCCCGTTTACTTTGATTTTCTAAGTATTTATTTACTTATTTTCAGGCAGGGATAGATAGCATAATGGTTATGCAAAGAAACTGTCATGCCTGAGGCCCCAAAGTCCCAGGTTCAATCCCCGCACCACCATATGCAGTGCTCTGGTGTTTCTGTATCTTTCTCACTCTGCATTGCTCTCAAAAATAAAATTAAAAAATGAATAAAATACTTCTTTTGGATGGAGGCAGAGGAAAGGAGTAGAGAGGAATGGAGAGAGACACTTGCAAAAGCTTCCCCCTCTGTGGTTGGGGACCTGAAGCTTGAACCCAGGTCCTTGCACATTAAGTCTGTGTGTTCAACCAGATGTGTTGCCGCCCAGCCCCACATCTCTTGTAAAGACTTTTTATTCTTTTTATTTATGTATTAGATACAGACATCCAGAAATTGAGAGAGAAGGGGAGAGATAAAGAGGAAGAGAGACAGGAAGACACCTGCAGCACTGCTTCCCCACTCAAAGCTTTCCATCAGCAGGTGGGGACCAGGGACTTGAACCTGGGTCCTTGTGCATAGTAACATATACACTCAACCAGGTGCACACTACCCACCTGGCCCCTCCCCACATTTCTTAAATTTCTTTGCACATCAAAATAAATGGGTCAGTGGTCCAGGAGGTGGCACAGTGGATAAAGCACTGGATTCTCAACCATGAGGTCCCCAGTTCGATCCCCGGCAGCACATGTACAGAGTGATGGCTGATTCTTTCTCTCCTATCTTTATCATGAATAAATAAATTTTAAAAAAATTAAAAAATAAATGGGTCAGTTTTTATTTTACATCTTGGAATGCCAGAGCAAAAACTGATTTATTCAACTAGTACTTCAAAATTCTTAGTTCTTGGGTGGGAGTAGATAGCATAGTGGTTAAGCAAAGAGACTTCCTAAGGCTCCAAAGTCCCAGGTTCAGTCCCCCATACCACCATAAGCCAGAGTTGATCAGTGCTCTGGTAAAAAATATTACATAGTTCTTGTGGTCTGGGAGATGGCACAGTGGGTAAAGCATTGGATTCTCAAGCAGGAGGTCCTGAGTTCAATCCCTAGAAACACATGTATCAGAGTGGTGCCTAGTTCTTTCCTCCTAACTTTCTAATAAATAAATAAATCTTTTTTTTAAAATTACATAGTTAAGTGATGTGAAAGATGGTTATATACTTTTTAATAAAAAATGGAAACACCCAAGTTTTACAAAGCTGAGAAAATGACCACCAAGTGATTAAAACCCACAGATTTATATTCACTAAAATAAAAAAAAAAATCCAGCAACAATACAATTAGAAATTACCAACTGACCCAACACCTATGGGCATCTAATCTTTGATAAGGGGGCCCAAAGGATTAAATGGAAAAAGGAGGCTCTCTTCAATAAATGGTGCTGGAAAAACTGGGTTGAAACATGCAGAAGAATGAAATTGAACCACTTTATCTCACCAGAAACAAAAATCAACTCCAAATGGATCAAAGACCTAGATGTCAGACCAGAAACAATCAAATACTTAGAGGAAAACATTGGTAAAACACTTTCCCACATACACCTCAAGGACATCTTTGATGAATCAAACCCAATTGCAAGGAAGACCAAAGCAGAAACAAACCAATGGGACTACATCAAATTGAAAAGCTTCTGCACATCCAAAGAAACTATTAAACAAACAGAGAGACCCCTCACAGAATGGGAGAAGATCTTCACATGCCAGACATCAGACAAGAAACTAATCACCAAAATATATAAAGAGCTCAGCAAACTTAGCCGCAAAAAAGCAAATGACCCCATCCAAAAATGGGCAGAGGAAATGAACAAAACATTCACCACAGAGGAGATCCAAAAGGCTAACAAACATATGAAAAACTGCTCTAGGTCACTGATTATCAGAGAAATGCAAATCAAGACAACACTAAGATACCACCTCACTCCTGTAAGAATGGCATACATCAAAAAGGACAGCAGCAACAAATGCTGGAGAGGATGTGGGGACAGAGGAACCCTTTTACATTGCTGGTGGGAATGTAAAGTGGTACAGCCTCTGTGGAGAGCAGTCTGGAAAACTCTCAGAAGGCTAGACATGGACCTTCCATATGACCCAATAATTCCTCTCCTGGGGTTATACCCCAAGGACTCCATAACACCCAACCAAAAAGAGGTGTGTACTCCTATGTTCATAGCAGCACAATTCATAATAGCTAAAACCTGGAAGCAACCCAGGTGCCCAACAACAGATGAGTGGCTGAGAAAGCTGTGGTATATATATACAATGGAATACTATGCAGCTATCAAGAACAATGAACCCACCTTCTCTGACCCATCTTGGACAGAGCTAGAAGGAATTATGTTAAGTGAACTAAGTCAGAAAGATAAAGATGAGTATGGGATGATCCCACTCATCAACAGAAGCTGACTAAGAAGATCTGAAAGGGAAACTAAAAGCAGGACCTGATCAAATTGTAAGTAGGGCACCAAAGTAAAAACCCAGTGGTGAGGGGTAGGCATGTAGCTTCCTTGGCCAGTGGGGGGTGGGAGTGGGCGGGAGGGATGGGTCACAGTCCTTTGGTGGTGGGAATGGTGTTTATGTACACTCCTAGCAAAATGTAGACATATAAATCAGTAGCTAATTAATATGAGAGGGGGAAATCAATTGTATGTCTCAAAGTTTCTCAAAAGACGAACTGAATCTTTTTAATATATAGGCTATGTATTTGATATGCGGACTCTCTCAAAAGCCTAGACCAAGTAGATTAGAAGCTTCCAATAGCACAGCTATATACAAGATACTGGGTACTGTCCAGCAAACCATAACAAAGGGACTTTTCAAAGTTAACCCAATTAACAAATAATGTGATGATAATATTAACTATTGAGTGTCTTTTTGAACCCTAAGACAGCAGGAACCTCACATCTTCACTATAGAGCCCCTACTTCCCCCAGTCCTGGAACCCTTGGATAGGGCCCACTTTCCCGTATGCATCTCCCAATCCAAACCAAATAACATTGCATCTGCCGATCACAACCTAACCAAGGCAACGATTGCTACCTCAACATGCTTCACCTCAGAATGTATCCAGAGACTTCACGTGTGGAATGACAACCCTTCAGCTTCATTACTCGGGTGAGACCTTTCCTTTAATAGTACACTCTAATTTCATCTCAGGTAGTTCACTTTCTAACAAAGTCCCATAACCTAGATATACACCAGTTTCTGTGAGAGAGAGCTTATGTTCACATGTATCCATAAACTACTGCAAAATATATACCTGAAAGCAGGACTACACTAGAGTTTGCAGTGAGTACCTCCCTAACACTTCCTCTCCACTATTCCAAGCTTGGGATCCATGATTGCTCAACAAATTGTTTGGCTTCATATGTTAACTCTGTTTTCAATCACCAGGTTCCAGATGCCACCTGGATGCTGGCTAGGCTTCCCTGGATTGAAGACCCCACCAATGTGTCCTGGAGCTCAGCTTCCCCAGAGTCACACCCTACTAGGGAAAGAGAGAGGCAGACTGGGGGTATGGACCGACCAGTCAACGCCCATGTTCAGCGGGGAAGCAATTACAGAAGCCAGACCTTCTACCTTCTGCATCCCTCAACGACCCTGGGTCCATGCTCCCAGAGGGATAGAGAATGGGAAAGCTATCAGGGGAAGGGGTGGGTTATGGGGATTGGGTGTTGGGAATTGTGTGGAGTTGTACCCCTCCTACCTTATGCTTTTGTTCACTAATCCTTTCTTAAATAAAAAATTAAAAAAAAAAAAAAGAAATTACCAACTGAGTTTGAAGGACATGGTATATTCCAATAAAATCCATCACACATAAAATACTATCAAATGTAGAATAGCAAACAAATAGGAACATTCCCTCTGGCAAATCTACCAGTGATGACTTACTGTTATATGGAAAAATGACAGTTCACAGTTTTACTGGTTTTATCCTTTTCTTTGCATGTGGAAATAATTACCTTTTTTGCTGTTTTTCTTATCAACTGTTGCTATGATTTGAAATACTGAACCATATCTTATTTCTAAGGAATGTAAAAAGTGGTTTGTTTAGCAGCTAAAAGGCACACCCCATTGCCGTATTTTATTAACCCAATTGTATTTGAAAAATAATTATATTTTTTACAAAAGAAAGTTTTTTTGAATTTTTTAAATTTATTTTCCCTTTTGTTGCCCTTGTTGTCTTTTTATTGTCATTGTAGTTATTATTGTTGTTATTGATGTGGTCGTTGTTAGATAGGATAGAGAGAAATAGAAAGAGGAGGGGAAGACAGGGGGAGAGAAAGATAGACACCTGCAAACCTGCTTCACCGCCTGTGAAGCGACTCCCCTGCAGGTGGGAAGCCAGGGGCTCCAACGGGATCCTTATGCCGGTCCTTGTGCTTTGCGCCACGTGCGTGCGCTTAACCGCCCCACTCCGCAAAAGAAAGTTAAAAGGGGAGTTGGGCTGTAGCGCAGCAGGTTAAGCGCACATGGGGCAAAGTGAAAGGACCGGCTTAAAGATCCTGGTTTGAACCCCGGCAAGCGCAAGGACTGGCAGAAGGATCCCAGGTTCAAGCCTCCGGCTCCTCACTTGCAGGGGGGTCGCTTCACAAGCAGTGAAGCAGGTCTGCAGGTGTCTGTCTTTCTTTCCCCCTCACTGTTTCCCCCTCTTCCCTCCATTTCTCTCTGTCCTATCCAACAACAATGATATCAATAGTAACTACAACAAGAAAACAACAAGGGCAATAAAAGGGAATAAATTAATAAGAGAAAGAGAAAAGAAAGAAAGAAAAGAAGTGGCTCAGGAGGTGGCGCAGTGGATAAAGTGTTGAACTCTCAAGTGATGAGATCCCGAGTTCAATCCCCAGCAGCACATGTACCAGAGTGATATCTGGTTCTTCCTCTCTCTCCTCCTATCCCTCTTATTAATAAATAAAATATTTTAAAAAAGAAAAGAAAATGTATCTATTTCTGAGAGAAGGGGGGATAGACAGAACCAGAGCATCACTCTGGCACATGCAATGTCAGTGATAAAATTTGGGACCTTGTGCTTGAGAGTCCAGTGCTTTATCCACTGTACCAACTCCTGGTTTGACATGTTTGTTTTTGTTTTGTTACCAGATGGCTGCTGAGCTCCTTTACGGTAGTGCTGTCTATTGAACTTGGGGATCCCTTATCTCAGGTCTTCTCATGACCACTATACTTTCTCTCCAGCCCCAGGGCTGGCTTTTTTTTTTTTTTTTAATTTATTTATTCCCTTTTTGTTGTCCTTGTTTTGTTGTTGTTGTTGTTGTTGTAGTTATTATTGTTGTCGTTGTTGGATAGGACAGAGAGAAATGGAGAGAGGAGGGGCAGACAGAGAGGGGGGGGAGAAAGATAGACACCTGCAGACCTGCTTCACCGCTTGTGAAGCAACTCCCCTGCAGGTGGGGAGCCGGGGCTCGAACCGGATCCTTATGCCGGTCCTTGTGCTTTGTGCCACCTGCGCTTAACCGGCACCGGCTGCGCTACAGCCTGACTCCCAGGGTTGGCTTTTTTAAAGTTAGAGTAGCCTGGAAGGTGGCTTAGTGACTAAAGCATTTAACTTTCAAACGTGAGGTCTAGAGTTCCATCCCCAACACCTCATGTGCCCAAGTGATACTCTGGTCTCTCTTTCCTCCTCTCCCTTGTATTAATAAATAATTAAAAAAAGAAAGAAAGAAAGAACTTTGGGGACTGGGCACAGTGGGTTAAGCACATATGGCGCAAAGTTCAAGGACCAGCATAAGGATGACAGTTCGAGCCCCCGGTTCCCCACCTGCGCGGGAGGGGGGGAGAGGGGGGGTTGTCACTTCACAAGTGTCTGTCTTTCTCTCCTCCTCTCTGTCTCCCCCTCCTCCATTTCTCTCTGTCTTATTGAACAGCAACAGCAATGACAACAATAACAATAAATACAACAACAAGGGCAACAAAAAGGAGGAAAAATGGCCTCCAGAGCAGTGGATTCATAGTGCAGGCACCAAGCCCCAGTGATAACCCTGGAAACAAAAGAAAAAAAAAAAAAAAGAACTTTTAAAGGGCCTGGTGGTGTCATACCTGGTTAAGTGCACAAGTACTAAGCACAAGGGCCCGCACAAGGATCTGGACTTGAAACCCCCACCCCCCAGCTCCCTACCTGAGTGGGTCTGCTTCACCACTTGTGAAGGTGGTCTGCATGTATCTGTCTTTGTCCCTCTCTCTCTCCCCTTCCTCTCTCAATTTTTCTCTGTCCTCTCCAATAAAATGGAAATAACAGCCTCCAGAAGTAGTGAATTTATAGTGCTGGCACCAAGCCCCAGCGAGAAACCTGGAGAAAAATGAAATAAAAACGTTTAAAATAAATTATCTTAAATAATGTTAAATTATCTTAGGGGACTGGGAAGGCGGCACAAGGACCCAGGTTTGAGCCCCCAGGTCACCACATAGGAAAGCCTGCAAAGAGAAAGCTTAATAAGTGGTGGGACAGTACTCATTCTGTGGTGGGTATTTCTGATTTTCTCTCTCTCTCTCTTTCTCTCTCCCTCTCCTCTCTCTCTCTCTCCCTTCCTATCTTTCACCCTCTATCTGAAAAACTGAAGAATCCAGAGGTAGAGGAATTGTGTAGATACAAAGTCCCAGTGACAACCACTGCTGCAAGAAAACTGTAATAACTTAGGGTTGGAGAGAGCACTTACCAGGGAAGGGCCCTGTACTGCCATGCATTCAGCCCAGGAAGGAGCTATGGCATTGGAGGAAGCTTTGGTGCTGTGATGTCTCTCTCTGTCTCTTTATTCAAATAAAATGACCCAAACTGATACACATAAACAAAAACAGAAGCAAGTAAATTATTCTGGTTTTACAGGTTTTTTTTTTAACTTTATTTTATTTGTTAGAGAAATTGAAAGGGAGGGGAGATAGAGAGACAGAGAGACACCTGCAGCCCTGCGTCAGCACTCATGAAGCTTTCCCCCTGCAGGTGGGGACTGGGGGCTTGAAACCAGGTCCTTGTGAACTGTAACATGTGCACTCACTCAGGTGCACCACCACCCACCCCCCACCCCCCCAGTAAATTGTTTCTATGACTAGTGAGAACTATGCTGGTTATCTTTGGAAGGTGGGAAGGTATTGACACAGATTTTGGTAGTGGGTATGGTGTGGAACTATACATTGTAATCTTAAAATATTGTAACCAACCCAGTATTAATCATAAGTAAAAATAAAAAAGGGGGGAGTGACCCAGTGCAGTAAAATCACATTTACATGAGTTCTCCCTCCAGTCTACCAAAATGTTAACTTAGAAATATAAATATATTTGCTCAACAATTTGTTTGGCTTCATATGTTAACTCTCTTTTCAGTCACCAGGTTCCAGGTGCCATCAGGATGCCGGCCAGGCTTCCCTGGATTGAAGACCCCACCAATGTGTCCTGGAGCTCAGCTTCCCCAGAGACCCACCCTACTAGGGAAAGAGAGAGGCAGACTGGGAGTATGGACCAACCAGTCAACGCCCATGTTCAGCGGGGAAGCAATTACAGAAGCCAGACCTTCTACTTCTGCAACCTACAATGACCCTGGGTCCATGTTCCCAGAGGGATAGAGAATGGGAAAGCTATCAGGGGAGGGGATGGGATATGGAGATTGGGTGGTGGGAATTGTGTGGAATTGTACCCCTCCTACCCTATGGTTTTGTTAATTAATCCTTTCTTAAATAAAAAAAAAAGAAATATAAATATATTAATTATAAGTTAATATTAAAAAATTAATTAATTAATATAAATAAAAAGATGCCAAAAAAAGAAAAGACAGCTTTCCTACCTGATGCTCTGAATTGCCAGGTTCAATATTCAGCACCACCACTTAAAGCAGAGCTGGGGGGAAAAAAAAAGCAAGGCAAGGCTTCAAAATGAGGTGTGGTCTCCATCAGGAACAACATAATGGACCCCTCTACGGGCCCCCATCAGACCTGGCCCTCAATGTGAATCAACAGTGGTAAGGAATGTTCCATTCTTCAAAGGGAGGTTAGATAGCACACTCTGCCTATCATCTGAGGATGATGGGTCCTGAAATTAGCGCAGCCTGGAATGTTCCTAGTTGTGACCATGGAGTATGAGCCCAGACTTACAGGGATGCAGAGGTTACATAGGCTCCTGTGCTGACTATGGGCCCCAGATCAAATCTATGGGGTTTACAGTTAATAATACTTATACACTTTTCCCATATTTGGGAGTTACTCTCTTCCCTGATCCAGCTTTCTGGTCCTTTTTCTAGCTGTGACACCATCTCCCCAGACAATAGCTTACGTCACTTGCATATTAGATGTCAGGTGCAGACAAAAACTAGTTGGGTCATGGGCCCCTTGGAATATACCTAAAATAGACCTACTAGCTTTTTCCAAAATGGAGACCCCAAATATCCATCTGCAATATTCTTTTTTTTTAATTTTTAAAAATATTTACTTATTTTTTCCTTTTGTTGACCTCATTTTTTATTGTTGTTGTAGTTATTATTGTTGTTGCTATTGATGTCATCATTGTTGTATAGGACAGAGAGGAAGGGAAGACAGAGAGGGAGAGAGAAAGATAAGACACTTGCAGACCTGCTTTACCACCTGTGAAGCAACTCCTCTGCAGGTGGGGAGCTGGGGGCTCGAACCCGGATCCTTTTGCTGGTCCTTGCATAACCGGGAGTCGGGCAGAGCAGCCGGTTATGCGCACGTGGCTTGAAGTGCAAGGACCGGCATAAGCATTCCGGTTTGAACCCTGGCTCCCCACCTGCAGGGGGGTCGCTTCACAGGCGGTGAAGCAGGTCTGCAGGTGTCTATCTTTCTCTCCCCCTCTCTCTTTTCCCTTCCTCTCTCCATTTCTCTCTCTCCTATCTAACAACAACAACATCAATAACAACAACAACATAAAAAACAAGAGCAACAAAAGGGAAAATAAATATAAAAAATTATATAAAAAAAGAAAGTTTGCATAACCATTAAACTATCTCCCTGGGCCCCATGTTGAACTTTACAGGAAAGATGTGTTCCAAAGGAAAGAACAATAAACTGGGAGCTCTAACCCAGGTTTAAATTGGTCTCCACTGTCTCCTCTCTGGTTCTGTCCACAACTCTGCAACATATGATAATACTTCACCTGCAACAATGATACTTCCCCCTGACCACCATGCTTATCACACTTGAATTCCTGTAAAAATATAACTTTAAATATACTCCAATGGTGGGGAGATAGCATAATGGTTATGCAAAAACAAAAAATCATTCCGAAGGCTATAATGTTCCAAATTCAATTCCCAGCACCACCATGAGCCAGAGCTGAGCTGTGCACCAGTAAACAAACACCCAAACATATGTATATATGTGTACATGACTATCTATACTCCATATGGAGGGGTAGGTGGTGGCACACCTGGTAAGTACACACATTACAGTATGCAAAGACCCGGGTTCAAACCCCTGCTCTCCACCTGCAAGGGGAAAGCTCCACGAGTGGTGAAGCAGGGCTTCAGGTGTCTCCTTCTGTCTTCTTTCCTCTCCATTTCCCCCTCCCCTCTAAATTTCTGTCTAATAAATAAAAACAATTAAATATATACATGTTCCATATGTTCCTGTACCACTGTTTTCTCTCCATAAATCCAAAGTCAGACATTCAACATTTTCTTATCCTACCAACCAGGCAAGTATAGTTCTCCCCACTAACTAGTCATTTTTGGCAAATAAGAGAGATTTGCTCAGGGGTGGGGAAAAAAGCATTATGGTTATGTAAAAAGACTTTCATGCCTGAGGTTTCAAATATCTGAGGTTCAATCTCTTGTACCACTATAAGCCAGAACTTATTAAAAAATGAGTAAAATTTTAAAAATTGTGCACCAAAGTAAAAGACTCTGGGGTAATGGGGAGGGTTCAGATCCTGGAACATGATGGCAGAAGAAGACCTAGTAGGTGGCTGAATTGTTCTGTGGAAAACCAAGGAATGCTAGACGTGTACAAACTACTGTATTTTACTGTTGACTGTAAAGCATTAACCCCCAAATAAGGAAAATATATATTTGCTCAGATTCAATTTCTGGTGTTACCATGAGCCAGAGATGAGCTCAGATGAAAAAAGAAAGAAAGAAAAAAAAGAGTGGGCCGGGAGGTGGCACAGTGGATAAGGGAGGTGTTGGCTTCTCAAGCATGAGGTCCTGAGTTCTATATCCCTGGTAGCACATGTGCCAGAGTGATGTCTGGTTCTTTCTTTCTCTTCCTATCTTTCTCATAAATAAATAAATAAAATCTTTTAAATAGTTTTTTAAATGTTTATTTATTTATTCCCTTTTGTTGCCCTTGTTGTTTTGCCCTTGTTGTTGTTATTGATGTCGTCGTCGTTGGATAGAACAGAGAGAAATGGAGAGAGGAGGGGAAGACAGAGGGGGAGAGAAAGAGAGACACCTGCAGACCTGCTTCACCGCCTGTGAAGCAACTCCCTGCAGGTGGGGAGCCGGGGGCTCAAAACCAGGATCCTTAAGCTGGTCCTTGCACCATGTGAGCTTAACCCACTGTACTACCGCCCAACTCCCAATAAATAAAATCTTAAAGAAAGAAGAGAGAGACTTGCTCATCTGAATAAATTACATCTGATACAGTGAGCTATTTTTCTGGCTCACTGGCTCATATTTTATACATTCATATATATATATATATATGTATATATATATATGTGCAGTCATCCCTCGCCACTTTAAGCTTCGACTTTCACAGCTTCACTCTATTGCAGTTTTTTTTTCAAATATATTGATTAAAAAGAGACAGTGCTGTCGAATGTAAAACATTAATTTCCAAATATGGAAATTAAAAAAATTAGAACAGAAAAAAAAAGAGAGACAGTGAAAATGATACAGTGCGCGCTCAGTTGTCTGAGTCAATTGTATACCCCTGTATTGCAATTAAAATTAAAATGACTGTACATATGGACTGTAGGCCGATGTATTCAACCACCCCCACAAATCCTTCAATGCCAGCTGCAGCCACTCAACCACTCCTTGCGTGTGTTTGAAATTGCATGTGGTGAAACCCAGTCAATCAAGTGTGTTTCTCTCATACAATCTTCTACATCTTTGCTCTTGTGTTTGCGATTTCTGAGAACTTTTATCTAAGCCCCACAATGGCTCCTAAATGTACTAATTCTTATAAGCCTTCTGATGATGAAAATAAGTGCCAGAGGAAGATGCTTACCATACAGGAGAAGATGAAGCGCTTGGATATGATCAAAGATGGCAAGAAAATCATGGAGGTTTCCTGCCATTAAGTTGAATGAGTCTACCGTTCACTCCATCTGTAAAGATGAAAAGAACATCCGGGCAATGGTTACTGTCTCTTTCAATAAAGAAGCAAAGCTAAAAGGGTATTATTTCATGTCTAGAGGGCTGTAATAGTGTTAAAAACCGTACTTAGAAGGTCTTGGGGGTCAGGCGGTAGTGCAGTGGGTTAAGCGCACGTGGCTTGAAGTGCAAGGACCTGTGTAAGGATCATCCCAGTTCGAGCCCCTGGCTCCCCACCTGCAGGGGAGTCGCTTCACAGGCGGTGAGGCAGGTCTGCAGGTGTCTGTCTTTCTTTCCCCCTCTCTGTCTTCCCCTCCTCTCTCCATTTCTCTCTGTCCTATCCAACAACAACATCAATAACAACAATAATAACCACAACAATAAAACAACAAGGGCAACAAAAGAAAATAAATACATATAAAAAATTAAAAAAGAAAATATTCAATTTATAAGAATCCTACTCGAAATCCACTTATATAGAGTTTGGTAGAGTTTGGAACTGATTAACTGCAATAAATGAGGGACAACTGTATCTATATTTATCTATTACTTATTTGGATAGAGGCAGAGAAAAAGAGGGAAGGGGGAAAGTAGAGACACCTGCAGCACTGTTTCACTGCTCATGAAGCTTTCCTGATGCAGGTGGCATGAACCTGGCTCCTTGTGCACTGTAATGTGTAATCTCAACCTGGTGTGCCACCACCAGGCCTGTGTGTGTGTTATATTTCAATCTCTGTTTAAATATTTTATTTATTTTGGATAGAGACAGAGAAATTGATAGGGGAGTGTCGTCGTTCAGGCGGGGTAACACCAGCAGGAAGGCAACCAACTGGCTCTCTCTCGCTCACTCAAGGGATGAAACGAAGTAAAGACACCAGGGAGAAATGATGTGCTCTCAAATCTCATTTATTGGCAGATGGATATGAGTTTAAATAGAAAACCAAACAAAGAACATATTTCAAACATGTCAGAAATTACAAGTTTCTTAAAGGTCAGCTTGCTCCTATGGTAGAGGGCTGGTATGACAGGAATTGATGAGATACAAGACAGTTATTCTCCATGACGCAAGTAACTTAATTATCCAACGGTATTTGAGAGAAGCATAGAGGTTAAACCAGTAGGGTGAGACAGAGAGAAGATGGATATCAAAAGGCCATATAGTTTGGTATTTCTCTTGTCTGGGGTCTGAGGTGTATGATGGAGTGTGTGATAAGGTGTGTTCTCCTCTGTGATCAGAAGGTGAGGTGAACTTTGAGTAAATGAATCTTAAGGTAGGCAGCCATGTGGCCTGCAGTTAATGGAGAGACGTAGTGAGGTTTCTGTGGGCTTGAGAGTCAAGAAGGAAAGAACTAAGTCTGAGAGACGTGGTTTCTCCCCTTTGCTCACCTCGGTTGAGAGAGACTAACAAGAGGGTATCTTCTCAGACCTCCATCCAAGGATGGGGGGAGTTCTCCCTAAGCTCTATGAAGCTTACACATAGTCCCACAGGGGAAGGGGAGGTAGATACAGTCAGAGAGTGAAAGATTTGCAATATTGCTTCACCACTTATGAAGTTTCCCTCCTGTGGGTGGAAACCAGGGGCTTGAACCCAAGTCCTTATATACTGTGTGTGCTCAAACAGAAGTATCGCCACCCAGTGATAGATAGATATATATATGTTTTTTTTTCCCCTTAATGAGAGGTACATGGAGAAAGACCAGAACACTGCTCAGTACTGATTATGATACTGCTGGAGATTGAACTGGGGACCTCAGTGCCCCAGTGTGTCTCTCCAGCCCAAATTCATACTTCTAAAACTCATAGGGAGGTGGTGAAATAGCTCACTTGAATAGTGTGCTGCTTTGTTTGAGACCCAGGTTCAAGCCCAGCCCCTACCATATTGGAGAAAGTTATAGAGCTGTGGGGCCTCTCCCCACCCCTCACTTTCTGTCTTTTTCTCCCTCCCCCCCATCTCAATCCATTTCACTCTTCGGGAGAAAAAGAGACTTTCAGGCCTGAGGCAACAAAAGACCCAGTATCACCATAAGCTGAGCAGTGCTCTAGTTAAAAAGGAAAAAAAAGGGAGTCGGGCTGTAGCGCAGTGGGTTAAGCGCAGGTGGCACAAAGCACAAAGACCAGCATAAGGATCCCGGTTCGAACCCCGGCTCCCCACCTGCAGGGGAGTCGCTTCACAGGCGGTGAAGCAGGTCTGCAGGTGTCTATCTTTCTCTCCTCCTCTCTGTCTTCCCCTCCTCTCTCCATTTCTCTCTGTCCTATCCAACAATAACAACAACAATAATAACTACAACAATAAAACAACAAGGGCAACAAAAGGGAATAAATAAATAAATAAAATATTCAGTCACCAGGTTCCAGGTGTCATCAGGATGCCGGCCAGACTTCCCTGGATTGAAGACACCACCAATGTGTCCTGGAGCTCAGCTTCCCCAGAGACCCATCCTACTAGGGAAAGAGAGAGGCAGACTGGGAGTATGGACCGACCAGTCAACGCCCATGTTCAGCGAGGAAGCAATTACAGAAGCCAGACCTTCTACCTTCTGCAACCCTCAATGACCCTGGGTCCATGCTCCCAGAGAGATAGAGAATGGGAAAGCTATCAGGGGAGGGGGTGGGTTATGGAGATTGGGTGGCGGGAATTCTGTGGAGTTGTACCCCTCCTACCCTATGGTTTTGTTAATTAATCCTTTCTTTAATTAAAAAAAAATAAATAAAATAAAAATAAATAAATAAATAAAATTAAAAAATAAAATAAATATTTAAAAAAAAAAAAAAGGAAAAAAAAACATCACCATGACGGAGGAGGAGAGGGGTGGGGAGGGAAAATGGAGAGAGGGAGAAAGAAAAAACTAGGGCTCCAAAATCCCAGGTTCAGTCTCCTGCACCACCATAAGCCAGAGCTGAGCAGTGCTCTGGTAAAAACAAACAAGCACATAAACAAACAAATAGAAAAAAGAAAAGGAAAAGGCAGGATGTAAGCTTAATTTAACAAACATCCATTGAACACCTGCAAATGAAAGAGTGCTAGGACAGGGAACTCAAAACAAAACAAAAGGCTAGTTAAGCCTGGCCCTTGTGCTTAAGGAGTTCGTCACTGTATTCTTAGCTGCAAAGTATATGTTTCCTTACAATAGACTCCATAGTTTTGCTTGTTTGTTTGATTTTTTGATAGGTAGAGAGAGTGAAAGAGACCACAGCACCAAAGCTTCCTTTAGAGTGGTGGGGGCCTGGCTTAAGCCTGGATTGTGCTCATGGCAAAGCAGCACACTATTCAAGTGAGCTATTTCACTAGGCTTGCTCATATTATTTTTAAAACAAATCCTTGAAAATCTTTTACAGGGCTGGGGGAGACAGTATATAATGGCCATGCAAGACTTTAATGCCAGAGGCTCTGAATTCCCAGGTTCAGTCCCCTACACTACCATAAGCAGAGTTGAGCAGTGCTCTGGTGTTTCTCTCTTTCTGTATCTCTCTCCCTAATTAAAATAAAATAAATATAATATTTACAAAGTCAAAATAATTCAATTTTTTCATTGCCAGTAGGGCTTTGATTCTACTGTTCCTGGATGACAATTTTTGTCTCTTCCATATATATAAACTAAGAGAAGGAGAGATACCATACTACCACCCCGGATTTATGACTCTTCCTGTTTGCATGGTGCTACCATGTAGTGGCTCGTACACAGGTTCTCATTGATGGCAAAGTGTGTGCTCTACAGGGTGAGCACACACAAAATAATTTGAGGTGCTCTGGCACCTCAAATTATTTTATCATGTGTTTTCTTTCTTTCTCTTCTTTTTTTTAAAAAAATATTTTATTCATTTATTTTAATGAGAGATATATAGAGAGGGAAGAGAAAGACCAGAGCACTGCTCAACTCTGGCTTATGGTGGTGCTGGGGATTGAACCTGGGACCCTGGAGCCTCAGGCATGAGAGTCTCTTTCATAACCATTATGCTGTCTTCCCGGCCCTCTTTTTTTTTTTTTTAAACCAGAGCAATGAACAGCTCTGGCTTATGGTGTTATGGTGGTGCTGGAGACTGAACCCATCAAATAATTTTAAAGGGATGTTGACATGTGGAGACAATGTGGAGGATGAAAGAGTACATCCAATGAATCCATAAGGCAATAACAAGAGGTGGAAGTTGTAATAAGAATTTACACTCTGTAAACTATCACATGATTACAGTACAGGAAATGCACAATATCCCAGGTTTGTTCAGGGACTGAGGAGGAAGAAATTAAAAGCTAAATCTGGAACTGTAGCTGTCTCAACATATTTTTCTAATGAAGACTGCTTACATCAGAGAAAACTAATAAATCTCTCTCACAGTTTTTACAGTTTTTTTTTGTTGTTGTTTGTTTTTTTACCAGAGCACTGTTCAGCTCTGACTTATGGTGGTGCATGGGATTGAGCCTGGGACTTTGGAGCCTCAGACATGAGACCCTCTTTGCATAACCATTATGCTATCTACCTACCTACCTCTCACCCTCCACATAATTTTAAAAGTATATATATTTTATTAAAATATATATGTATATATTATTTATTCATTAATTCATGAAGAAG
Organism: Erinaceus europaeus; assembly: GCF_950295315.1. Classification (NCBI taxonomy): domain Eukaryota; kingdom Metazoa; phylum Chordata; class Mammalia; order Eulipotyphla; family Erinaceidae; genus Erinaceus; species Erinaceus europaeus. The sequence continues at coordinate 65,417,701 of NC_080173.1, read as the reverse complement.
ATAAGCTGAGAGAGAGAGTAAGGAGCCTAGATGAAATCAGTCTAGTATATCAGCTGCTGGGGATTGAACCAGTACCTCAAGCTTGAGAGTCCAATGCTATATCCACTCTGCTACCTCCTGGACCACCACTTTTTTTTTTTTTTAAAACCAGAGTACTGTTGGCTGTGACTTATTGTTGTGACAGGAATTGAAACCGGCAGGGACTGGGTGGTGGCACACCTGGTTGAGCACACATTACAATTCACAAGGACCCAGGTTCAAGCCCCTAGTCTCCATCTGCAGAGGGAAAGTTTTACAAGTGGTAAAGCAGTGCTGCAGGTGTCTTTCTCTTTCCCTCTCTGCCTCCCCATCTCTTCTCAATTTCTCTGTCTCTATCCAATAACATAAATAATATATAATAATAAATTTTAAATGATGTATTTTAAAAAAAAAATTCAGTGAGAGATAGAGACCAGAGTGCTGTTCAGCTTTGGCTTATGGTGGTGCTGGATATTGAACCTTGGACCTCACAGCCTTAGGCATGAAGGCTTCTAGCATAATTTTTATACTGTCTCCCCAGCTCTGAATTCTATACATCTGTAGAAGAAAATTCAGACTGTCTAAATCTTTTCTTTGATCTCTACATTTTTCTAAAACTACTATTTTCATCTTCTTCATTTCCTCTGAAATGGTTCAAATACTCCCACACAGAGACTCTTACCAGAGAGGCATGTCTGACTATATCAGAAAGTCAGGAATACCAATTCTCCCAGACTCCAGCTGCTACCACCTGGGTGGAATCTTTGTATCCCTCTTCTCCAACAAAGGCTGATTACACAAGTACTTTTCTGTGAACTCTGGTACTCTTGGAGAATGGCACAACTGTGGTCAGACGTCATTTATTCTGAACTACCCAGCCAACTTCAATAAGCATAACTCATTTACTGAAACACATCAACAACCTTAGTACCAAAGCAGCCAAATGGAAAGCTGCCTTGACCACATTTGTTCTCAAAGGTGTCATCAAGCTGTGATTCTGCCTTTTTGGGAGGATGCCCTCACACATACTTGGGACCGTTTATGACATCTGCGTCCTAGGGGGCTGCCCCTGCTATCTAGGCTCGCATTACTGGGCTCTTGGACTCCACTTGAAAAATACAGGAAATCACAGAGTTGCTTTTTTTCTCCTTATAAAGACAGACAATCTATCCAGGAATTAACCATCCTCCCAGTTCTCACAGGGAGGAGCCATCTGTTGAGCAAGCAGGATACAACTGGGGAGAGGAATTTTCATGCAGTTTCCTGTAGCCCCAAGGTCTAGTGCCTTCCTTTTAAGAATATTGCTACAAAACAAGTTAGGGCTTAGATGTTCGCTTATGGGAAAGTACAGAGGCCCTGTTACTTTAAGGAATTGTCTGGAAAAGTTCAGTTTTTTTCTCTGACATGGAGAAGTTAGTCTAATGGGCAGCGTATTTATTAGGTGACCCAAGACATAGTGCCATCATAGGCCCTATCATTCATTTGGAATCTTTCCTCCAAATGTTCCAAACAGAATCCTGTTGCCCTCACACCTACCCCTTCTGTCTCCCCAGATTTGAAATGTTGTCTTCTCAGGGTTTTTAATTCCTTCTTCACCTTCATTCTACATCCATTACATCCTTGCCAAGTACAATGGATTCTACTTAGATAACATACCTCCTGCCTGTCCTTTAATTTCTTTAAAAAAATTTTTTTTTATTGGATAGAGACAGCCAGAAATCAAGAGGGAAGGGGGAGATAGAGAGGGAGAGAGACAGAGTCACCTACAGCCCTGCTTCACCACTTGTGTATAGCTTTCCCCCTGCCAAGTGTGGGCCAGAGATTCAAACCTGGGTCCTTGTGCACTGTAATATGTACTCAACCAGGTGTGCTGCTGCCAGGGCCCCCGCCTTTGAATTTCCACAGCTGCTTCACCTGGATGACTACAATATTTATTCAGCAAATACAGTGTTTCAAGTGTGTGGACTCTAAGCATAAAGTGGCAAGCACAGTAGTGCTCTTCTGGGACTTACATTCTAATAGAGGAAACAAACCAAATAAATAAACTATGGGTCATTGAGAATTATGAAGTACTTTAATGCTAAGAATAACAGAAGAAGCTGGAGGAAAGACTGACTTTCGATGGCTCATTAGTTTGTCTTTTCTACTTGTTCCTGCTACACATATAACTACCTACTTAAACAACATTCCTGATGTCTCTCCTCGGGCTTTATCAATACTTTCCCTCCTCTTACCCTGACCTGGAAATTCAACCTCATTATCCACATGAAAACTTTTCTGATTCTTTTTTTTAATTTTCCTGGGGTGGGTGGTGGGTGGTGGCACACCTGGTTGAGCACACATGCCACAATGTGCAAGGACCCAGATTTGAGCCCCGGGTCCCCACCTGCAGGGGGAAAGCTTTGTGAGTGGTGAAGCAATGTTGTGGGTGTCTCTCTGTCTTTCTCCCTATCACCCTTGTCCCCTTGATTTCTGGCTGTGTCTATCCAATAAATAAAGAAAATAAAACAAACAAAAAAAACTTCTGGGGGCCTGGCGGTAGCACAGAGGATTAAGTGCACTTAACGCAAAGCTCAAGGACCGGTGTAGGGATCCCAGTTCAAACCCCTGGCTCCCCACCTGCAGGGAAGTCGCTTCACAAGCGGTGAAGCAGGTCTGCAGGTGTCTATCTTTCTCTCCACTTCTCTTGTCTTCCCCTCCTCTCTCCATTTCTCTGTCCTATCCGACAACAACAGCAAACAAGAACAATAATAATAATAACGATGACGATAAACAATAAAGGGCAACCAAAAGGGGAAAGAATAGCCTCCAGGAGCAGTGGATTAGTAGTGCAGGCACTAAGCCCCAGCAATAACCCTGGAGGCAAAAATAAAATAATAATAATCAAAAAATTATTAAAAAATTAATAAGACTTCTAGTGGTCCGGGAGGTGGCACACTGGATAAAGCTTTGGACTCTCAAGCATGAGGTCCCGAGTTAAATCCCCGGCAGCACATGTACCAGAGTGATGTCTGTTTTTTTCTCTTTCCTATCATTTCTCATGAATAAATAAATAAAATCTTTAAAAAAAAAAAAGAGAGAAAGAAAAAAATAAGACTTCTAAAAAAACTTTTCTTTTTTTTTTTAGATTTTATTTATTTATTCATGAAGATAGAAGGAGAGAGACAGAAAGAACCAGACATCACTCTGGTACATGTGCTGCTGGGGATTGAACTCAGGACCCCATGCTTGAGAATCCAACACTTTATCCATTGCGCCACCTCCCGGACCACAAAACTACTTTTCTGATTCTTCAGAAAACAGACAGCAATTCTCTCAATTATTTTCTTTAAAAAATTTTTTTTTTATCTTTAGTTATTTATTGTATAGAGACAGCCAAAAGTAGAGAGGAAGGGTGAGACAGAGAGGGGAAAAGACAGAGAGACACCTGCAGCATTGCTTCACCACTTGCAAAACTTTATCCATGCAGGGCTCCAACCTGGGGGCTCCAACCTGGGTCCTTGAGCATTGTAACATGTGTTCTCAACTAGGTGAGCCACCACCTGGCCCCTCTTTCTTTCTTTTTTATTTATTTATTTTTATTTTTTCTGCCTCCAGGGTTATTTGGGACTCAGTGCTGCACTACAAATTCACTGCTCCTGGAGGCTATTTTTTCCCTTTTGTTGCCCTTGTTGCTTATCATCATTGTTACTGTTATTGCTGTCATTGTTGCTGGATAGGACAGAGAGAAAGGGCCGCAGCGCAGCGGGTTAAGCGCAGGTGGCGCAAAGCTCAAGGACCAGCATAAGGATCCCAGTTCGCGCCCCTGGCTCCCCACCTGCAGGGGAGTCACTTCACGAGTGGTGAAGGAGGTCTGCAGGTGTCTATATTTCTCTCCCTCTCTCTGCTTTCCCCTCCTCTCTCCATTTCTCTCTGTACTATGCAAGAATGAGGACATCAATAACAACAACAATAACTACAACAATAAAAACAAGGGCAGCAAAAGAGAGTAAATAAATAAATATTTTTTTTAAAAAAGACCACAAAGGACAGAGAGAAATGGAGAGAGGAGGGGAAGACAGAGGGGGAGAGACCTGCTTCACCGGTTGTGAAGCGACGCCCATACAAGTGGGGGAGCCGAGAACTCAAACCAGATCCTTACGCCGGTCCTTGTGCTTTGTGCCATGTGAGCTTAACCCACTGTGCTACAGCCTGGCACCCCTCAGTTCTTTTCTTACAGCACTCACTTCACTATACTATGTAGATAATTTGCCTAGACGCAGAATACCCCAATGAAAATTGTAGTTTCCTGAAGGGATGTTGTTTGTTTGACCAGAGCACTACTCAACTCTGGTTTATTTATGCTGGTGCTAGGGATTAAACCTCGAACTTCAGAAATTCAGACAGGAAAGTATTTGCATATAACCATTCTGCTATCTCCCCTACCCAGAAGATTATTTATTAATGGTTGATTTATCAACCATTCTTTTATCAACTCTTCGTTCCAGCATCTTAAACCAGTAGATTTTTTTGTGTGTGGATCTGTGACCTCATGCATGTGCAATTTTTTTTTTTTAAAAAAAGGTTTTATTTATTAATGAGGAGAGAGAGAAAGAACCAGACTTTACTCTGATACATGTGCTGCTGGGGATTGAACTCGGGACCTCATGCTTTATCCACTGCACCATCTCCTGAACCACACATGCATGTGCAATTTAACCATACCCAGGCTAATTTTTTAATTCAAACAGATAAAGAGATACTATAATATCAAAACTTCCCCTAGAGCTGTGGTATTCCCATGTGGTGTCAGGGTTCTAACCTAGATTTTCAGGGCAGAGGGTAGATAGCATAATGTTATGCAAACAGACTCTCATGTCTGCCGCTCCAAAGTCCCAGGTTCAATCCCCTGCACCACCAGAAGCCAGAACTGAGCAGAGCTCTGGTAAAAAACAAAGCAAAACACTAGGAATGTGGGAGCCCTGTAGGCAACAAACCCCAGTAATAGCACTGGTGACAACAACAAAATAAAATAAATGAAAAGGAAGAGAAAAAAATAGTCAACATGAGTGGTGGAACCACTGTGCCATTGATAAGCCTGGTGACAAAAAAAAAAAGAGTGGGGGTGAATTAAAAAAGGTATTCTCTGTCCTATCCAATTAAAAAATGGGGAAAAAACTCAGGAGCAGTGGATTCATAGTGCAAGCACTGAGCCCCCAGCGATAACTCTGGAGGCAAAAAAAAAAAAAATCTCCCCAGGGCCAGGCGGTGGTGCACCTGGTTAAGGGCACATAGTACTAAGCACCAGGACTCAAGCAAGGATCTGAGTCTGAGCCCCAGGCTTCCACAGATGGTTGCTTCACAAACAGTCAAGTAGGTCTGCTATACTCTCTCCCTGTCTATCTGCCCCTCCCTCCCATCTCAATCTCTCTCTGCCCTATCTAATAAAATGGAAAAAAGTGGCTGCCAGCAGCAGTGGATTCATAGTGCCTGCACCAAGTCCAGCAATAACCCAGGAGGCAAAAAAAAAAAAAAATCTCTCTAATGTGGCTAACACCACTATTAGCCCTATTTTATAGACTGCTATGAAGATCAAATAAATTGAATTGTGAGCAAGGTTTGAAAGGGCTCTGTACAGACTCTGTAATCACAATAAGAGCTAACACCACCCTAGGAGCCTGCCTACACAGCACAGCTAAGAATGGAGATGGTTTTTTCAACTTTGTGATACAAGGAAGTACAAAGGCTCATCTATTTAAACAGCAAAACATTTTAGGCTTTTGGGCTATGACCTTGATTTTGTTGTCTCCTTTTCCTCATCACTTACCTGTCTCATCATAAGATGAAAAAAATACTCAAAGGTTTGGACTTTTGCACTGGACTTTTCTACAGAACTGAGTGGCCAAGAGCCAAAATAGCTAACTTGCTCTGCTATTTCCTTGTTTCCTCCAGCCAATTACTGAAACTCTGTCATATTTCCTCATGGTGTTGTTGTAAGAATTTAATGATTCAATACATGTAAAACAGCACTGAAACACCTACTGATACAAAACAAACAAACTATCATTATCAAGGTGATAGTAATCCACTGTGTTTTCTGGTACAGGGCAGCTCACAGGAAGTTTCTGGGAGCTAATCTTGGTTGGGGGTGTTGTGGGATTATGTATTCAGAATATACTGTAGAAGAGCCATGAACACGGAAGGGGCTCAGGCAGGGGGTAGATAGCATAATGGTTATGTAAAGAGATTCTCAAGCCTGAGGCTCCAGAGTCCCAGGTTCAATCTCCCCTGCACCACCATAAGCCAGAGATGGCCAGTGCTCTGGTTAAAATTTAAAAAAAGTGAGTTACTATTAACAGGCAATGAAATGCACTAAAAATTGAAAAGGCTTCCTCAGTTTTTAGTTTTTATAACTAATACAAAACTGTGGAGAAAAACAGGTGATGTCGTTTGCTAGGCGTCCACAATTTTGCCAAGAGGACTGAGTCCGAGCTGCTCTTTGTTTTCAAGGAAACCTGGGGAAAGGCCAAAGGAAGACAATAATCACTTCATTCCCCACCTTTAGAGAAAGGCAGGCCCATCCCTCTTTTCAAATCCCAAACCACCTCACTCCCAGAAAACTTTTTCCCTCTCATTAGAAACAGGCTTGGACACAATTACTGCAGTTCAGTCCAAAAGGCCTGAAGGAAAAAAAAAAAAAATCTGTCCCCCCGAGAGGAGAGAATGAAACAAAGAGAGATGGAAATATTTGAGATCACGTGGAAGGAGAGAAAAAATACTGGAAGTTTCTCTGAATGAACTATGCTTTTCCTGCAAGGATTCAGGGAGGAAGGTTGTCAAAACACGGTGCAGATACCCTTCCTTAGAAACTTTTAGGGGGCCGGGCAGTAGCACAGCGGGTTAAGCGCACATGGCATAAAGCACAAGGATGCAGCATAAGGATCCCGGTTCCAGCCTCTGGATCCCCACCTGCAGGGGTGGGGGGGGGTCACTTCACAAACGGTGAAGCAAGCAGGTCTGCAGATGTCTTTCTCCTTCCCTGTTTTACCCTCCTCTCTCTATTTCTCTCTGTTCTATCCAACAACAATACTAATAACAACAATGATAAACAACAAGGGCAACAAAAGGGGGAAAAATAGCCTCCGGGGGCAGTGGGTTCATAGTGCAGGCACTGAGCCCCACCAACAACCCTGGAGACAAAAAAAAGAAAGAGAGAAAGAAAGAAAGAAAGAAAGAAAGAAAGAAAGAAAGAAAGAAAGAAAAGAAACTTTCAAAAGGGGGCCAGGTGATGGCATACCTGGTTAAGTTAAGCACTCACATTTCAGTGTAAGGACGCGGGTTCAAGGTCCTGGTCCCCACCTGCAGGAGGAAAGTTTCACAAGTGGTGAAGCAGGGCTGCAGGTGTCTCTCTCCTCCTCTTTTTATTTTATTTATTTTTTTTGCCTCCATGGTTATTGCCGAGGCTCGGTGCCTGCATCATGAATCCACTGCTCCTGGAGACCATTTTTTTCCCTTTTGTTGTTTTATCATTGTTGTGGTCATTATCATTGTTGTTGTTGTTGCTGTCGTTGGGTAGGACAGACAGAAATGGAGAGAGGAGGGGAAGACAGAGAGGGGGAGCGAAAGATAAGACACCTGCCGACCTGCTTCACTGCCTGTGAAGCGACTCCCCTGCAGGTGGGGAGCCGGGGGCTCCAACCGGGATCCTTACGCCCGTCCTTGCGCTTCGAGCCACGTGTGCTTACTTAACCCTCTGTGCTACCGCCCGACTCCCCTCTTTTTATTTTTTATCTTTATATATTTATTGCATAGAAACAGCAAGAAATCAAGAGGAAATGGTGGAATAGAGATGAAGAGGAACAGACAGATACCTGTAACCCTACTTCACTAGTGAAGATTTCCCCCTACAGGTGGGAACCAGGGGCTCTAACCCAGGTCCTTGAGCACTGTAACATGTGTGCTCAACCAGGTGCGCTCCTCCCTCTCTTCTCAATTTCCCCGTCTATATCCAGTAGTAAATAAAAAGATTTAAAAGAAAGAAAAGAAACTGTCAAAAGAAAGCTGGTAATGGAGTCAGTTGATGGCACACCTGGTTCAGCACACACAGTGCTCAAGAACCAGGTTCAAACCCCTGGTCCCCGGGACTTGCAGGGAGAAACCATAAGGAGTGGTGAAACAGGGCTTCAGGTATCTCTGATTCTTTCCTTCTCTACCCCCCCCCCCAGTGCTGTCTCTATCCAATAAATAAATAAATAAATACCTAGCTTGTAACTCGCAGCTGAGAAAGATGGCTCAGGGAGTCCCTTTTAGTTCAAAATGCCCCCAAACAAACAAGGGCTTTTCTTTTTTAAGAATTCAGGAATGTGGTTTCCAATGCAAATAAGGAACTCTACCGTGGAGATAGCTCTGGAGTGTGTCCAAACCCTTCCTCTATGTCCTTTGAGTCATTTGGAAATGGTTAACAAATGGGTTGAACACCTGGACTGATTAGCCCTGTAGGGGATTTCCAAGCAGATTCTATACTGTAAAGTCATCTCTTCCTTTCTCAAAGCAACTCAGTCCCACCCTTTTTGAAGTGTGTGCCCTAAAGACTCCAAATTTTGTTTCAAGGCTTCCTAAGTTAAACAGCAATTGTTGCTGACACAAAGAAAGGAGGAGCCAAGCAACTTTGTGCTTCACAATAATGACAACAACAACAACAAAGTTTATTTTAAATTAAGAGGAACAGATGTCTATTTCAAAAAAACCACAAATCTGTGAATCTAGCTGACAAACCCTCTAAACTGAATTTCATTTCTGTTCCCACAGAGTCAGCCAGCCACTTATAACTGACTCACTCACTCTCTCAAGGCCACAGTTTGGGGCTAGTCTTTCCACTACAGAATTAGAACCCCAGATCTCAAACAAATGCAGGGGTCTTGGGGGGTGGGTGGGTGGAGAACAGGAGTCATGTGAAACTTTTTCTTTTAATTTGGTAGTGCAGTAGTGCAATGGGTTAAACGCGCATGGCACAAAGTGCAAGGACTGGCATAAGGATCCTGGGTTTGAGCCCCCAGCTCCCCACCTCAGGGGCTGGGGGTTTGGTGTTTCTTCACCGATGGTGAAGCAGGTCTGCAGGTGTCTATCTTTCTCTCCTCCTCTCTGTCTTCCCCTCCTCTCTCAATTTCTCTCTGTCTTATCCAACAACAACAAAAACAATAATAACAACAAGGATAAATAACAAGGGCAAGAAAAAGAAAAAAATGGCCTCCAGGAGCAGTGGATTCATAGTGCAGACATCAAGTCCCAGTGATAACCCTGGAGGCAAAATAAATAAATAAATATTTTAATTTCATTTATTTTTTAAATTATTCATTTGTAATAAAGACAGGAGGAGAAAGAACCAGAAATCTCTCTCATACATGTGCTTCTGGGAATCGAACTTGAGACCTTATACTTGAGAGTCCAATGCTTTATCCACTGCAACACCTCCAGGACCACACAAAAATTTTTTTAAATGTACAAAAAATAGATTTATTTATCAATGACAGAGTAAGTAAGAAAGAAAGAGCACACTGACACGTGTGGTGTCAGGGATTAAATCTGAAACCTAATGTTTGCAAATCCAAAATCTTATCCATCTCCGGGAGGCCTATTTTTTTCAAAATATTTTTATTCTATTTATTTATTTATTGGATAGAGACAGCCAGAAATTCAGAGGGTAGTGGGATATAGAGACGGAGAGAGATGGACACACCTGTGGCCCTGCTTCACCACTCGCAAATTATGTGATACCCCAAAGTAAGATAATAATTTAAAGACTATATCTGATTTTCATAGTGTGATAACAAAAAGATAGAAAAAAAAAATTTGGTAGTGCAACACCCACACAACTGCAAATATGGTAGGTCAGACACAATGAGCAAACATTTGGCACCTGCCGAGCCCGACACCACCTATTTCTAAGGGTAATGAGTAAGCAGCTGTTCAGAACAGGTTTTTGTTACACCCCCTCTTAAGGGCACTGGTTAAATATGCAAATAGAGGTAGGTTATTTGCTGCAATTCATGGCCTCACCCTCAAGGCAAAGCATTACCTCAGGTGAACTCTTGGCCCTGCTGGGAAGGCACAGGAGCCCAAGTCTCTACCAGACACAAATGACTCAATTGTTTCTAGAATTCTAAAGTACATTTTGTGCCTTATTGTCTTGTAAAATAAAAACTAACCAAACAAACAACAAAAACCCCACCTCCGTGGCAATAGTTTTATATAGCTATTACTGATCAAATACAAAAGAAGCTGAGGCCAGGAGAAGTCACATATGAGCACTAGGAGACCACACTAGGAGAGCTCCATGGATGGTGGAGCTGTACTTTAGCGTGTCTCCTCTCCTTAAAATAATGAAGGTTAGGAGTCGGGCGGTAGCACAGTGGGTTAAGCGCAGGTGGCGCAAAGTGCAGGGGCTGGTGTAAGGATCCCAGTTCGAGCCCCCATCTCCCCACCTGCAGGGGAGTAGCTTCACAGGTGGTGAAGCAGGTGTCTTTCTCTCCCCTTCTCTGTCTTCCCCTCCTCGCTCCATTTCTCTCTGTCCTATCCAACAACGACGACATCAATTACAACAACAATAATAACTACAAAAAAACCAAGGGCAACAAAAGGGAATAAATAAATATTAAAAAAAAAAACAGCTTAAGTGGTCCGGGAGGTGGTGAAGTGGATAAAGCATTGGACTCTGAAACGTGAGGTCCTGAGTTCAATCCCCGGCCACACATGTATCAGAGTGATGTCTGGTTCTTTCTCTCTCTCCTCCTGTCCCTCTCATTAGTAAATAAAATCTTAAAAAAAAAAACTTAAAAAGAAAAAATAATGAAGGTTAACAAACAAACAGGGGCAGGTGGTGGTACACCTGATTGAGCACACATGTGGCAATGCACCAGGACCTGGGTCCGATCCACCATTCCCCAATGTCAGGGAGAAAGCTTTGCGAGTGTCTAAGCAGGGCTGCAGGTGTTTCTCTGTCTCTCTCCCTTCTTTTTTTTTAAAGTTTTTATTTATTTATTTAAATATTTATTTTATTTATTTATTCCCTTTTGTTGCCCTTGTTGTTTTATTGTTGTAGTTATTATTGTTGTTGTCGTTGTTGGATAGGACAGAGAGAAATGGAGAGAGGAGGGGAAGACAGAGAAGAGGAGAGAAAGACAGACACCTGCAGACCTGCTTCACCGCCTGTGAAGCGACTCCCCTTCAGGTGGGGAGCCGGGGTTCGAAATCTCTCCCTTCTTATCACTCCCTTCCCTCTCTATTTCTGGCTGTCTCTATCCAATAAACAAGTAAAGATAAAAAAAATTTAAAAAAAAAGTCCTGGGAAGGCCCTTAAGAATAGTACGTGCATGCAAGTGAGAGGCCGCAAGTTCATTCTTTTATTTATTTATTTATTCCCTTTTGTTGCCCTTGTTTTATTGTTATAGTTATTATTGTTGTCGTCGTTGTTGGATAGGACAGAGAGAAATGGAGAGAGGAGGGGAAGACAGAGGGGGAGAGAGAAAGACACCTGCAGACCTGCTCCACCGCCTGTTAAGCGACTCCCCTGCAGGTGGGGAGCTGGGGGCTCGAACCGGTATCCTTATGCTGGTCCTTGTGCTTTGCCCCACATGCACTTATCCCGCTGTGCTACTGCCCAACCCCGGTGTTGTTTTTCTAAGGGAAACCTTTACTCAATGAAAGATTGAGGAAGATCTTGCAAGTAACCAAATTGATTTGTTTATGCAGTACTCAGGAATGAAGCCAAGGTTTTAATCATGTGTGGCACCTGTTGAGTCTTTATTTTTTTTAATATTTATTTATTCCTTTTAGTTGCCCTTGTTGTTTTATTATTGTTGTTATTGATGTTGTTATTGCTGTCGTCGTGGTTGGATAGGACAGAGAGAAATGGAGAGAGGAAGAGAAGGCAGAGGTGGGGAGAGAAAGACAGACACCTGCAGACCTGCTTCACTGCTTGTGAAGTGACTCCCCTGCAGGTGGGGAGGCGGGGACTCGAACCGGGATCCTTTTGACAGTCCTTGAGCTTTGCGCCACCTGCGTTTAACCCACTGTGTTACCCTGACTCCCACCTATTGAGTCTTTTAAAAGAAATATTTTGAAAAAGACATCAAAGTATAGCACTCCATAGCCTGTTGAGTCCTGGGTGCTGATGTAGCCTGCTGAGCCACCTTCTGTGCTCCACAACACTGATTTTTACTATGTATGCTTAATCTGGTGCGCCACTGCCCGGTCCCCTACACTGATTTTTAATGTATAAAACCTCTTTAATTTAGTGGCCTAGAATGTGGTGGAGTAGTTAAGCACTGGACACTCAAGCATGAAGTTCCAGTCTCCAGCATTACATATGACTGAGTAATGCTCTGGTTCTTTCTAATAAATAAAAACATCAAAAAATAAAGAACTTTTTTTTTTTTTACACCCAGCAACTCTCACTGCACACTTTATTATTACTATTATTACTATATATTTTGCAATGTCAGGGCCTCACAAATGTGCAATTCCACTGCTCCTAGATCTACTTATTTTGCCTCCGGGGTTATTGCTGGGGCTTGGTGTCTGCACCATGAATCCACTGCTCCTGGAGGCCATTTTTCCCTTTCGTTGCCCTTGTTGTAGCCTTGTTGTGGTTGTTGATGTCATTCGTTGTTTGATAGGACAGAGAGAAATGGAGAGAGGAGGGGAAGACAGAGACATCTGCAGGCCTGCTTCCCTGCAGGTGGGGAGCCGGGGCCTACAACCGGGATCCTTATGCTGGTCCTTGCGCTGCACACCACGTGTGGTTAACCTGCTGTGCTACCGCCCCACCCCATGGATCTACTTTTTATTTCAGATGGGATACCAGAGCTTCTGCTGGTGCTGTGGAACTTTCATGATGTAGTGCCTGGGCACTAACAGGGGATGTCCATGGGTAAGGCTGTGTCTGTCAGGTGATTTGTCCTCCTGTCCCTCACTGGGTATTGCAGGTGGAGCCTTTCTAAAAAGATATTAAAAACTAAAAAAAAAAAAAAAAATGCTATTAAAAACTGACCTACCTTTTGGATTTTTTATTATTTCCTTCCTCCCATTTCTCCACCCCTCACTCTTTTCATTAAAAAAATTTTTTTTACTATATTTATTTTCCCTTTTGTTGCCCTTGCTGTTTATTGTTGTTGTAGTTATTACTGTTGTTTCTATTGATGTCGTCGTTGTTAGATAGGACAGAGAGAAATAGAGAGGAGGGGAATACAGAGAGGGGGAGAGAAAGATAGATACCTTCACACACCTGCTTCACCGCTTGTGAAAGAAGGGCAAACGCTCCTGCTGATGGGGAGCCGGGGGCTCAAATCAGGATCTTCTCGTCTGTTTTTCCGCTTTGCGCCACGTGAGCTTAGCCGGCTCTGTTACCGCCCGACTCCCCACTCTTTTCGTTTTAATCAGAGCACTATTCAGGTCTGGCTTATGATAGTATTAGGGATTGAACCTGGGAGCCTCAGACATGTCCTTTGCATAACTATTATGTTATCTCCCCAACCCTAGAATTTTTAGTTTTAGGTACAGACAAACCCTGGGACTACTTGCATGCAAATCCTGATTGTCAGTCTCAACAATAAAAATAAAGTAAGTGGGGCCAGGTGGTGGCGCATTTGGTTGAACGCACACATTACAATGTGCAAGGACCTGCGTTCAATCCCCCTGGTCCTCACCTGCAAGGGAAAAGCTTCACAAGTGGTGAAGCAGGGCTGCAGGTGCCTGTTTCGTTCCCTCTCTATCACCTTTCTCAAATTCTGTCTGTCTCTATCCAATAATAAGTAAATAGATATTTATTAAAAATTATTTTAAAAATAAAGTAGGGGCAGGAGTCGGACGGTAGTGCAGCGCGTTAAGCACACGTAGCGCAAAGTGAAAGGACTGGTGTAAGGATCCCAGTTTGAGCCCCTGGCTCCCCACCTGCAGGGGAGTCGCTTAACAGGCGATGAAGCAGGTCTGCAGGTGTCTTTCTCTCTTCTTCTCTGTCTTCCCCTCCTCTCTCCATTTTTCTCTGTCATTTCCAACAATGACATCAATAACAACAATAATAACTGCAACAATAAAACTAGGGCAACAAAAGAGAATAAATATTTTTTTAAAAATAAAACAAAATCGGGAGTCGGGCTGTAGCGCAGCGGGTTAAGCGCAGGTGGCGCAAAGCACAAGGACCGGCATAAGGATCCCGGTTCGAACCCCGACTCCCCACCTGCAGGGGAGTCGCTTCACAGGCGGTGAAGCAGGTCTGCAGGTGTCTTTCTTTCTCTCCTCCTCTGTCTTCCCCTCCTCTCTCCATTCCTCTGTCCTATCCAACAACGACAACAATAATAACTACAACAATAAAACAAGGGCAACAAAAGGGAATAAATAAATTTAAAAAAAAATCTTAAAAAAGGAAAGGCAGGGGTGTATTGCACTCAAGTAAAAGACTCTGGGGTGGGTGGGTGGGGAGAATACAGGTCCATGAAGGACGATAAATGACATAGTGGGGGTTGTATTGTTAAATGGGAATCTGGGGAATGTTATGCATGTACAAACTATTGTATTTACTGTTGAATGTAAAACATTAATTCCCCAATAAAGAAATAAATTATTAAAAATATTTTTAAAAAAGGAGTGTGGGGTGAACAGAAACCTATATCGTACAGGCGTTTTCAAAAAAAAAAAAAAGGAAATGCAGGAACATAGAAAAAAATGAGCAAATATATATAAATAGTTACAGCAATAGTAGTCATTATAACCCTTATCTATGACCTGGGGAGAACTACCAGATGGAAAGAACGTAACTCTGGTGGTGGGAGTGGGATGGACTTACACCCCTGCTCTCATAATTTTGTAAATCATTATTAAATAACTAATAAAAAAGTCACTGTTGAAATATTAACATTTTATAGGTTAGAAAAGCACTTTCAATTTCTTCCTAATAAGTTTTGTGTGGAGAGTCGGGCTGTAGCGCAGCTGGTTAAGCGCAGGTGGCACAAAGCACAAGGACCGGCATAAGGATCCTGGTTCGAACCCTGGCAGGGGAGTCGCTTCACAGGCGGTGAAGCAGGTCTGCAGGTGTCTATCTTTCTCTTCTCCTCTCTGTCTTCCCCTCCTCTCTCCATTTCTCTCTGTCCTATCCAACAACGACAACAACAAATAATAACTACAACAATAAAACAAGGGCAACAAAAGGGAATAAATAAATAAATAAAAATTTAAAAAAAGAGAAGTTTTGTGTGTGTGTTTGAGTAGTCTAGCTAGAGGCTTGTTTTTAGATGTAAAAAAGGATTTTGATTTTATGTGGCCTGGAAGGTGGAACAGTGGGTAAAGTTTAGGGCTCTCAAACCTGAGGTCAAGAGTTCAACATTGTGTATGCCAGTATGACATTATGGCTTTTTCTTCTCCTCTCTGTTCTAACTAAGTAAAAAAGAATTTTTTTCCCCAAATAGAGTCAGAGAGACAGAGTGAAAGAGACCCCAGCACTGAAACTTCCTTTAATAATGTGGTAGGGACTAGGTTTTAACTGGGGTCATACACACGATAAAAGAACATACTATCCAAGTGAGCTATTCCACTAACCCAACTAATCTTCAGAAAGAGATTTTGGTTTTATTAAGCATGTCATTTTTCCCAGAAAATGTTTGCATTAAAAAAAAAAATCTTGGGGGAGTCAGGCTGTAGCACAGCGGGTTAAGTGCAGGTGGTGCAAAGTGCAAGGACCTGCGTAAGAACGGTGTTAAGAATCCTGGTTCAAGCCCCTGACTCCCCACCTGCAGGGGAGTCACTTCACAGGTGGTGAAGCAGGTGTGCAAGTATCTCTTTCTCTTCCCCTCTCTGACAACAATAATAACTACAACAATAAAACAACAAGAGCAACAAAAAGGGAATAAATTAAATATTTTAAAAAACTTGGATTTCAGTTAGTGTACTATCTACTCCAAGAGTGTGTGTATATATATATGACAGCATTTAAAAACATAGTTTTGAGGGGGCTGGGTAGTAGCACAGAGGGTTAACCACACATGGTGCAAAGTGCAAGGACAGGCTAAAGGATCCTGGTTCTAGCCCCCAGCTCCCAACCTGTAAGGAAGTGGTGAAGCAGGTCTGCAGGTGTCTTTTTCTCCTCCTCTCTAGATTTCTCTCTGTTCTATCCAACAACAACAACAGCTATAAAAATGACTGGGAGTCGGGCTGTAGTACAGCGGGTTAAGCGCAGGTGGCGCAAAGTACAAGGACCGGCATAAGGATCCCGGTTCGAACCCCAGCTCCCCACCTGAAGGGGAGTCGCTTCTGCAGGTGTCTATCTTTCTCTCCTCCTCTCTGCCTTCCCCTCCTCTCTCCATTTCTCTCTGTCCTATCCAACAACGACGACAACAACAATAATAACTACAACAATAAAACAACAAGGGCAACAAAAGGGAATAAATAAATAAATATTAAAAAAAAGAAAAAAATTAAAAAAAAGAAAAATAATGACTAAGACAAGGGCAACAAAATGGGAAAAATGGTCTCCAGGAGCTGTGCATTCGGAGTGTAGGCACTGAGCCCCAGTAGTAACTCCGGAGGCAAAACACACACAAAAAAAACAGTTTTGGTGCAGTGGAAAAGTGGCGTCCAAAGGCAGGGGGTAGATACCATAATGGTTATGCAGAGACTCTCATGCCTGAGGCTCCAAAGTCCCAGCTTCAATCCCCTGCACCACCATAAACCAGAGCTGAGCAGTGCTCTGGTAAGAAAAAAAAAATTGAAAAGTGGTGTCCCAAGTTCAATTCACAAATCTATATGAATGAAACTCGGGTTCTCTATTTTTTTTTAATCATCTTTATTTATTGGATAGACAGCCATAAATCAAAAGAGTAGGGGGTAAGCAGAGAGGGAGAGACACCTGCAGCACTGCTTCATCACTCAAAGCTTTTTCCCTGCAGGTGGGGACTGGGGCTCAAACCCAGGTCCTTGTGCATTTTAACATATAGATTCAACCAGGTGTGCCACCACTGGGCCCCAGTTCTTTCTTTTAATACACACTTTTGTATTTGGAGTGAATATAATGTATAAAATTCTAGCATGTGTATTAGAAGTGATCTGATAAATTTAAAAGTTGAGATTATACCATACTAATGTACTTTGCATTTTTCTGATTGCCTGATAATGTATCTTTATTTAAAAAGTTTTCTTTTGGGAGTCGGGCAGTAGCACAGAGGTTAAGCGCAGGTGGCGCAAAGCACAAGGACCGGTTTGAGCCCCCGGCTCCCCACCTGCAGGGGAGTCACTTCATAGGTGGTGAAGCAGGTCTGCAGGTGTCTCTCTTTCTCTCCCCCTCTGTGTCTTCCCCTCCTCTCTCCATTTCTCTCTGTCCTATCCAACAACTACAATAATAACTACAACAATAAAACAAGAACAAAAGGGAATAAATATTTTAAAAAAGTATTTTCTCTTTCTTTTTTTGCCTTGAGGGTTATCTCTGGGGCTTGGTGCTAGCACTAAAAATCCACTGCTCTTGGTGGCCATTTTTTCCTATTTATTGGGTAGGACAGAGAGAAATTGAGAGAGGAGGGGGAGATAGAGAGGAAGGTAGACACCTGCAGTTGTGCTTCACTACTTGTGAAGTGACCCCCCACACACAGGTAGGGAGCAGGGGGTTTGAACCAGGATCCTTGCATGGCTCCTTGCACTTTGTGCGTTTAACCTGATGTGTCACTCCCGGCCCCCGAAAGTATTTATTACCAGAGCACTGCTCAACTCTGATGGTGGTACAAGGGATTGAACCTAGAACTCTAGAGCCTCAGGAATGAGTTTCTTTTTATAACCACTATGCTATCTACCCCAGCTCCAAAACTTATTATTAAGCTCTGGTTTATGGTGGTGTAGAGGACTGAACCTGAGACTTTAGAGCCTCAGTCATGAAAGCTTTTTTTTTTAATTTAAAAAAAATTTATTAATTTCCCTTGTTTTAGTTATTATTATTGTTATTGATGTCGTCGTTGTTAGAATAGAGAGAAATGGAGAGGAAGGGAAGACAGAGAAGGGGAGAGAAAGATAGACACCTGTAGACCTGCTTCACCACCTGTGAAGCAACTCCCCTGCAGGTGGGGAGCCGGGGGCTCGAACTGGGATCCTTACGCCAGTCCTTGTGCTTTGTACCAAGTGCGCTTAACCCATTGCGCTACCGCCTGACTCCCTCATGAAAGTTTTTTGCAAAACCACTGTTATCTTGCCTGCCCATTTTATTAATTTATTTTTATTTATCAGAGACAGAGAGTAATTGAGAGGGGGAGACAGAGAAACACCTGCAACCCTGCTTCACCACTCATGAAGCTTTCCCCTTGCAAGTGAGGACCAGTGACTTGAACCTGGGTTCTTGTGGGCTATAATGTATGCGCTTAACTAGGTATGCCACTACCTGGCCTCCATTAATTTTTTTCTTTTTTTTTGCCACCAGGGTTATCACTGGGGTTCAGTGCCAGCACTATGAATCCACTATTTCCAGCAGCTATTTTTCCTTTTTATTTTATTTGATAGGACAGAGAAACAGAAGTATGGGGAAGACACCTGAAGACCTGCTCCACCACTTGGGAAGGGTCTCCGCCTATAGATGGGGAGTGGGGGCTCAAACCTGGGTCCTCATGCACAGCAACAAGTGAGCTAACCGGGTGTGCCACCACCCAGCCCCCTACTTTTACATTTTTAGTTACTGATGAGCAAGATAATCACAGCATCTTTGGCACATGCAATGCTTTTGACTGAACTTGGGACCTCACACTCACTGGTCAAATGCTTTAGCCACTGTAGCACCTTATCTTTATTGATGAATTTAGGCTCAGTTACCTTTCTGGGGGTAGGATGGTGGTGCACCTGGTTGAGTGCACATGTCACCATGTGCAAGTGCACAGGTTCAAGCCCTCAGTCCCCACCTGTACTAAGTGGTGAAGCAGTACTGGAGTTGTCTCTCACTCTCCCTTTTCTCTATTTGTCTCTACCCAATTGATAACAAAAATATTAAAAAAAAAAAACTTCCTCAAAATGACATCAGAGGTGGAAAGTTCATCCATGATTATTACACACAGAAGCAAGTTTTTTTTTTTTTTTCTCCTTCTAGGGTTATCGCTGTGGCTTGGTGCCTACTCCTGAAGGTTTTTTTAAAAAAAAAAAAATCGGATAAAACAAGAGAAATTGAGAGGGGAGGGAGAGATAGAGAGGGGAAGACAAAGACAGACACCTGCAGACCTATTTCACTGCTTGAGAAGTAACACCCCTGCAGGTGGGGAGCTGGGGAATTGTGCTTTATACTGTGTGTGCTTAACTGGGCATGCTACTGCCCGGCCCCCACAGAAACAAGTGTTTTTCAGAATAAGTGGAAAGGCTTTTTTTTTTTCTTTCTTTTTTTAAATGAGAAAGGAGGAGACAGAAAGAACCAGACATCACTCTAGTACATGTGCTGCCAGAGATTGAACTCAGGACCTCATGCTTGAGAGTGCTTTATCTACTGCACCACCTCCCAGACCATGAAAGGCTTATTTATCCTTCCAAAGTTCTGCTCAGTTCTCACTTACAGTGAAATGAACCTGGAACATCGAGTGCCTTAGGCTTGAAAGTCTGTTGTGCTACTGCTCATGTATTTTCCTGGTCCCCCAAACAACATATATATGCCTTAAAACTATTTTTTTTTTCTTTTTTTTTTTAAATATTTATTTTATTTATTTATTCCCTTTTGCTGCCCTTGTTGTTTTATTGTTGTAGTTATTATTGTTGTTGTCGTTGTTGGATAGGACAGAGAGAAATGGAGAGAGGAGGGGAAGACAGAGAGGAGGAGAGAAAGATAGACACCTGCAGACCTGCTTCACCGCCTGTGAAGCGACTCCCCTGCAGGTGGGGAGCCGGGGTTCGAACCGGGATCCTCATGCTGGTCCTTGTGCTTTGCGCCACCTGCGCTTAACCCGCTGTGCTACAGCCCGACTCCCAAAACTATTAAATAAGAGAAAAAAAAACTATTAAAAAGATTATTTAAATCACGAGTTACATGTGAGAAAGGAACCACACGAATATCACTCTGACACAAGCACTACCAGACAGTGAACTAGGCGCCTCAGACATGCAAGTCTTGTGCCCTACCAGCTGAACTACCCACCCCCCCTTGGCTGGAAAGGTTTCGTTTTCTTGTTTTATTTTCAAAACCAGAGCACTGCTCAGCTCTGGTTCATGGTGGTGCTGGGGACTGAGCCCAAGATCTCAGAACCTCAGGCTTAAAAGTCACTTGTGGGGGGCTGGGTGGTAGTGCAGCAGGTTAAGTGCACATAGCACAAAGCTCAAGGACCATCTTAAGGATCCTGGTTCGAGTCCCCGGCTCCCCACCTACAGGGGGCTGCTTCACAAGTGGTCTGCAGGTGTCTATCTTTCTCTCCTCCTTTCTGTCTTCCCCTCCTCTCTCCATTTCTCTCTGTCCTATCCAACGACAACATCAATAACAATAATAATAACCACAATAACATAAAAAAACCAGGGCAACCAAATGGGAAGAATGGCCTTCAGGGGCAGTGGATTCGTGGTGTAGGCACTGAGCCCAGGGTTATAAAAAAAAACATCCAACATTTTATCCATTAATAAGCAAATCTAAAAAAAAAAAGTCACTTGCATAACAATTTGGCTAGGACAGGGGTAGACAGCATAATGGTTATGCAAAGAGACTCTCATGCCTGAGGCTCCATCAAGTCCCAGGTTCAATCCCCTGCACCACCATAAGCCAGAGCTGAGCAGTGCTCTGGTTAAAAAATATAAATAAATAGGGGAGTCGCTTCACAGGTGGTGAAGCAGGTGTGTCTATCTTTCCCTTGCTCTGTCTCCCCTCTTCTCTCCATTTCTCTCTGTCCTATCCAACAACGATGGCAACAATAACTACAACAATAAAACAAGGGCAACAAAAGGGAATCAATAAAAACAAATAAGTAAATAAATGAATACATTTCCTTTAAAAACAAAAACAATTTGGCTGTCTCCTCAGCTCTAGAAAGGCCTTTTGACTCCAAACACTGTTAAACTTCTACTACAGCTACAGACAGCACAGAGCACACCTGTCTCTATACAAGCCTGAGCCCACTCGTATAGGAGCACTCAGTACTACACAGTGAATCAACTTATTTCACAAGTTTCATTCTATTTTTGTTTACTACTTTTTTTAAAAACTTATTTTAAAGATTAATTAATTTACTTATGAAAGAAGGGGAGAAAGAACCAGAGGATCACTGTGGCACATTAGATGTCTGGGACTAAGTTCAGGACCTCATGCTATTGCAGGATTTTTAAAGGAAGGGGACAGTGACCATTATCTGCATGCAAGTTTAAAAAAGTCACTTTCAGTGGTCTGGGAGGTGGTGCAATAGCTAAGGCACTGGACTCTCAAGTATCAGGTCCTGAGTTCGATCCCCAGCAGCACATGTACCAGAGTGATGTCTGGTTCTTTTTTTCTCTCCTCCTATATTTCTCATTAATAAATAAAAAAGTCACTTTCAAACACAAGTAGAACCTGAAATGTAATTGGCATATCGCACCCAAGTAAGACTACAGGTCCATGAAGGGTGATAAATGACATAGTGGGGGTTGTATTGTTAAATGGGAAACTGGGGAATGTTATGCATGTACAAACTATTGTATTTACTGTTGAATGTAAAACATGAATTCCCTAATAAAGAAATAAATTTAAAAAAAAGTCACTTTCTTCTAACTCTATATTCTAGATTATGTAGATGCACAGAAAAAAAACAACCCCTGCAAGTTTTCACATTGCATTGCTTAGAGGGAGGTGCTTTTTTCTTTTCTTTTTTTTTAAATACCAGAGCACTGTTCAGCTCTGGCTTGTGGTGGTGGTGGGGGACTGAACCTTTGGTGACTTAGAGTCTGTTTGCATAATGATTATGCTATCTACCTTCCGCGCAGGAGGTGCTTCTCAATACTGTACTTGCTTATAAATGTTGATGTATCGCACTGTACTGTGCTGCTGACATATGAAACGCTGTGGGTGTGCTTCCCTCCTCCTAGCCAGCAAGGCTCAGCACTGGCTTGTCAGGATGCTTAGTGTGTTTAAACCCAGGACTTCCATCTCAGGCACGGCAGTCATTTGCATTACCACTGTGCTCTCTCCTTGGTTCCACTGTAGATCTTTTAAGGCAAAATATCAGACTCAAAGCAGAGATGAGATCAGAAGAATTCCCAGACCCTTTTTATTTGCAGCATTATCAAATCATCCATTCACAGATTATCTTGTGTCACATCAGCTGAATTAATCGGGCAAGTCTTTGGGATCAGATAGTTTTTTGTGTTCACTTTGGTGGATATAAGAAAGGAAGAAGTCAACCAGTGGGATAGAAGGTAGCACACTGCTCCAGCCAGAGTCCAGCAGGAAGCCACACCTGAACACTTAGTGGAAGAAAGGACGTGAGCTGTTCTTTGTTTTTTTCCCTCAAAGTGAGTTCATTTGAAAGCTGGGACACATTGTTATTTTAAGCCTAAAATGTTAACAACTTAAAATGTTTGGCCTAAAGAACACTTTTCTTTTGCAGATATACTGTCCTGAAATAAGTTCCAAAGATTTAGTACAAATAGTACAACTTATATTTCCTTTCCTCTGTGTTCTTCAGTCAAACACCAAATAAAATACAGGTGAAGGAGATGAAGTAAAACTGGAAGCTGACTCAAAAATTATCCTAATCCTACAGAATCTGAAAAATTATGTTGGTTAGTATAAAATTTAAAATAAAACAGTTGGGTACTGCTTTTCAAGCAAGGCAACCATAATGCTACTCAGATAGTCCTGGGTTAAAAAAATAAAAAATGTTAAGGAAGTAGTAACCTTTTCAAAACCATGAAGCAAACCACGAATCCTTTAGTTGTGGTCATGAGGAATATCTCAGTTTTCCACCAACTCTTGGTTTAATAGTGCTGTAGTGCCATAGCAAGAAAGATTCAAAAGTGCCACTAGATGTAGTGCCACTACCTCTAGGGGCCAGAAGTGAGTGTCTTTATTTATTAAACCATAATGGTGGGTTCATGTTTGAATGGGAACACTTGGTATGGATGGTCAGATGAAAGATACCAAAATGTCAGACAGCCCATCGACTGCTGTTGCCATGAGATTCAACAGTCAACATCAGTCTGATAAGCTACCCGACAAGGTGGTACAGTCATGGAGATGTCACGACGGAAGGCAAGTAAGACTCAGGCAGGATTTGATCAAGTAACTAGGCATTTCTGGCCTACTGAGATCTAAACCCAATTCTACTTCTTAACATAATGCCAGTACCAATTTTCCTAAAGGAAAAAAAATGAAACTGTTTATTTTCCTTTTAAGCAAAACAAATGACCAAGTTCAACCATCAAGATCCCGGGGGGTGGGGGAATCACATAAGAACAAAACACTTAATAAAGCAAAAAAAAAAAAAAAAAAAAAAGTTACATATAAAAGTAAAATTTTCTGTTTTTAAAACCACAGTAAATGTTGAGCTAAAGTAAAGAGATGTGAGAGAGTATGGTTTAAGAAAAAATATGTATTTCTTTTTAGTGTCCTTTGATTTGCATACTGTCATCTCTTGTTTTTACAAACCAAGAAATTCCCTTGCTGTACCAATACTTGAGGTGTTATTTGATTGTGTGAAGCCTGCCCAATTCTATCACTTAAAAAACAAAACCTTGGCAGTGTCTCTCTCATGCAAATAAATGAAGACTTAAGCAACTGTAACTATAGGTGGATTTGGCAAGCCTGCCATTCAGTTAGTAGAAGCTAAAAGGAAATAAAAATTAAAACCTCAAGAAAACGGACACAATTTTGGAATGATCAAAGATATCTTTATAAAGTTTTTTTATGACTTCATTCTAAATATACAGAATAAAAAAATGGTGTAAGCTCATTCATGAGACACCAACCAGATTTTCCTTATACTGTCTCAAAATTTAAAGATCAATTTCCCAAGAGCGTGTGCAATGCATCATAAAATGGCCCCCTTTTTTTTGCAGGGGGGAGAGAGGGTTGGCAGGATAGCATATTAAATTTTACCATGATAGACATGCAAGACTGTTACCCAATCTAGTATAGTTTATATACATTTTGATGACTTAGAAAAACAAAGCAGTCATTTGTGACAAGCCTGAAAAGCTTGACATCCTTAGAAACTACTTTTCCCCCCCTTTTGTGTGTGTCTGAAATTCTTTCATTGTACCATGTGGGCCTTTTGAAAATAGCAAATAAAAGGCCAGTTTTTGTTATGTTTACTGCTGGACATCATATTCCACCCAAATAATATACAACTTAGATTGAATTCAGGGTGGATAGTTTACCTTAGCACACAAAGAATAAGTTATGTGAGTGCAAAATGGGGACTAACCTGCCTTCAGGAAAAAAAAACAATTTAAAAAGATTGATACAGCCTGGTAAAGGGAATTTCTTTTCCTGGTTTGGAGTCCTCCCAATTTAAGGCAGAACCCATCCATTTTAAGTTCTGTTGTTAAAACCTTTTCTTGCTTATTTAGTTTTCTCCTCGGAGTTTAACCGTTGCTGGATTCGTTTGGCATAACTTTGTGCCATGGAGTTAATGATGGACAGGATGAAGTAACACACCATCACAACCACCAACTTTTCAAACATCCAGGATAACCAATTTTCTCCCTGCAGGAATAAATAGAAGACAATCCAAAAGACTTTATTAGTTCAGTAGTAAGACAGAGTCATAAAGGGAAATAATGAGAACATGGGAGTTTAAAAACCTAACTTAGGTCCTCTTTAGACTCAGTTACCAAGACTTCACTTTGCTGGGTATAAAGGCAAATGTTCAATTATAGTTTAGAATAGGGGCAGTGTGAGGGCCATCTCCTGTCTTCACACCAAGAACAGTGTTTGTTGGGTTGGTGAAATAGCTCACTTGGATAGTGTGCTGCTTTGCCATGTGTAAAACCCAGGTTAGATGTGGGTCTTATTTTTATTTAATATTATTAGTGTTTGTTTTAAATTCTATTTTCTGAAGTTGCCATGTAGAGAGGACTATTATGACAGCTACATATTCTTATTCCTGTATTGGGACTTGGTCAGTTGAGGGCAGCAAAGGGTCACATAATGATTATAAGGACATTTAAAAATAAAAAATTGTAGGGCGGGGGTGGATAGCATCATGGTTATGCAAAGAGACTCTCCTGCCTGAGGCTCCAGTGTCCCAGATTCAATCCCCTGCACCACCATAAGCCAGAGGTGAGCAGTGCTCTGGTAAAAAAAAAAAAAAAAAAAAAAAAAAGTGGTCCAGGAGGTGGTGCAGTGATAAAACTTTGGACTCTCAAGCATGAGGTCCTGAGTTTGATCCCCGGCAGCACATGTGCCAGAGTGATGTCTGGTTCTTTCTCTCTCCTATCTTTCTCATAAATAAATAAAATATCAAAAATAAAGTTGTAGGGGTCAGGTGGTGGTGCACCTGGTTGAGTGCATGTGCTAAAATGCACAAGATCCCAGGTTCAAGCCATTGGTCCCCACCTGCAGGGGAAAGTTTCTTGAGTTGTGAAGCAGTGCTGCAGGCATCTCTCTGTCTTTCTCCTTCTCTATCACCCCCTTTCCTCTTGATTTCTGGCTGTCTCTATCAAATAAAGATTATAAAAATAAATAAATAAAAGTGCTTCTTCAAGTTTCCCATTTCAGGTTATAGCTT
Source organism: Erinaceus europaeus (assembly GCF_950295315.1). NCBI lineage: Eukaryota > Metazoa > Chordata > Mammalia > Eulipotyphla > Erinaceidae > Erinaceus > Erinaceus europaeus. The sequence goes on along the minus strand of NC_080173.1, from coordinate 65,392,022 downwards.
ATCTATTCTAGTCATTTCCCTTTGCCACAGAACAGTTTACAGAAAAGTCAGACTAAGTTTAAGGAGCTATTAAAGTCAGTTAAGACTTTTAGTTTAAAAAAAATTATTTTCGGGGTGGGGGAGACAGCATAATGGTTATGCAAACAGACTCTCATGCCTGAGACTCCTAAGTCCCAGGTTCAATCCTCCACACCACCATAAGCCAGAGCTGGGCAGTGCTCTGGTGTTTCTCTGTGTGTGTCTGTCTCTCTTCATCTCTCTCAAAAATAAAAAATTAATTAAAAAAAAACAAAAAAACAAGGGCAACAAAAAGGGAAAATAAAGAAAGAAAAAAAAGTTATTTTCTCATTTCTGATAAGTAAAACACAAAGACGTAGTCAAATGACCTCAGTAAGTATGGTACTTTATTCTATAAATTTTCAACTTTTAAATCTGTTTAGGAAATAGTTGCTAAGAAATCAGTTAGAATCAAGACAATAGTTAACTTTAAATACTAAATATTTCCCAATGGCCCTTACTCTTGCTTTTGGTAGAAGATATACAATGTAGAGCTTTCAGTTTCTGGTTTAGACAAAGACAAAATTTCTAGCATAGAATAAAAAGAGCCCTCAAATTTTCTTAACTACAACTTATTCACATTTGCCTAAAAATGCCAGTGAACACTGAGTGTAATTTAAGCCTGCAGCTATGCAGGCAAGGAATAGAGGAAGAAACAGAGTAAATTCTCACCTGTGGCGTGCCCATTTCATTTTTGTGATGAAGCTTCTGTCGCTGGGCTTCCAGGTATTCCTGGAATGGTTTCTGCAGAGATGGACCTATGCCAGGGACAGCACTGGAAACGGGGTATAGTGGCCCCAGGGAAAAATACATTTGGGAAGAAAAGCAGGAAAAGTGTTAGAGGAAATCCACTTACCAACTGAACTAGAAAAGCAAGAGACTAGATATGAAGAAGGAAAACAAAAAACAGCAGAGCTGGCGAAATCCTATGAACATTTTTTTTAAGTGGATAAAAGTTCAGTCTTTTTTTTTTTTTACAACCCCTTTAAGGAGAAAAATCTATCCTACCAAAAAAAAAAAAAATCTATCCTATCAACATCTTTAGAAGAAAGTACAAGCTGAGCCCCTTCTAAGTAGAAGTTTCTTCTCAGAGTGAGGCCAGTTAAACTGATGTTGCACATTACAGTGGTGCAAAGAATAAAATGAATGACTTCTGAGAAGTCCCACATTTATCACCACCAGTTCCTGTAAGAACTGGTTTGAACCGATTAATAAGGAAATGACTTATGCTTGTGTCATCCCTAGTTGAAAAAGAAACTGCCCGCCCTCTCTCTGACTTGCCCCATCTTCTCAGAGTGGGGGCGGTCCTTTCTCAATCTAAGTCCTTATTAGGACAATCTGTGCGTCATCCTTATCCAAAAAGAATGCATTAGCAAATTTGGAAGGTACCTCCCACTAGTCAGAAGTCAGTGATTAACAAAGGAACAAAGAAGGAACTCTGAACTTTGAATCACTTCGTGGTTTATGGTAGATGCTTGCAGAGAAACGTAAAGTACATTACTAAATAACTTGTTCTCAGATGGCTGGACTAGTGATTAGTGAGCTCTGATAAATTTATGTACTTGGAGCTCCCTCACCCAGAATACAGGGAGGTGTGCAGTTAAACCAGTCTGGCAACTCTTAGCTTCTAGGCACTCCTTTCAGAAATGCCTGTAAGGAGGTTTTTTTTTTTTTTTAACAACTTAAAAATATCTTTATTTATTTATTGGATAGACATAGCCAGACATTAAGAGGAAGGAGGAGATAGAGGAGAGAGACAGAGACACCTGCAGCCCGGCTTCACCACTTGTGATGCTACCCGGGTCATTGCGCATTGTACTACGTGAGCTTAATCCAGCGTGCTACTGCCTGGCCCGGTTTGTTTCTTAATTGTAACTTGGTGCAACTTACAAAATCAGACATAACTATTTCCTGTACACTTTATTTTCTCATGTGTCATGGGAAAAGGTGAAAGAGTGCAATCACTTTCTTAGAGATTGGTATAGCTATTTCACTAGGTGCTTGAAATTGTGTCTAATGTACTATTAAATTTTGTTTAGCTTTACCTTTTCTTTTCTAGAGTAATTCAGTCGCTGTTTTCTGAAGTAATAAGTAGAGGAAGAAAACTTACTACTATATTTAGCAGAAGCTAACAAATACACAATTCCTAGTGGACACTTTTTAGTAATTATCAACCACTAAACACTTTAATGGAGTATTTCTTTTGTGTCTATACTTGCAAGCCATATACTCTACCACTGAACTGCTTTCCTGGCCCTTCTTATTGACTTTTGGGGGCATTTTTATTTTCTTTTTAAAAAATATTTATTTATTCCCTTTTGTTGCCCTTGTTTTATTGCTGTAGTCGCTGTTGTTATTGATGTTGATGTTGTTGGATAGGACAGAGAGAAATGGAGACGAGGGGAAGACAGAGAGGGGGAGAGAAAGATAAGACACCTGCAGACCTGCTTCACCGCCTGTGAAGCGACTCCCCTGCAGGTGGGGAGCCGGGGGCTTGAACCAGGATCCTTGCGCTGGTCTTTGCTCTTTGTGCCATGTGTGCTTAACCCTCTGTGCTACCACCCCACACCCTAGGGCATTTTTTTTCTTTTTCCTTTTCTGTTTAACATTTCAGCTTATCTACTGGATAGAGAGAGAAACTGAAAGGGAAGGATGAGACAGAGAGACAGATACTTGCAGCACTGCTTCACCACTCGTGACACCCCCACGCCCAGTAACCAGGTGCTTGAATGGAGACTTTGTGCAAGGTGAAGTGTGCACTCAATTAAGTGTGCCACCATTCAGGACCACTTTTTTTTTTTAAACATTTATTTTATTTCATGGGGGTGGGGAGGGAGGGTGGCAGGCAGGCCAGAGCAGCATTTGGCATATACAGAGCCAGGGATTAAATTAGGGACTTCATGCCTGGAAGTCCAAAGCTCTACCGCTACCTTCCCAGTCGCCTCCTCACTGACATACATGAATGCATACATACGTATTAATAAAAGAGAGAGAGAGGGAAAGGGGCCAGGCAGTGCCTCTTTGGCTCTTTTCCCTCACTAGCTCATCCTCCCCTCTCAATTTCTCTGTCTCTAATAAATAAAAAATATATTGAGAAAGCGAGAGAGAGAATGAGAACAAGAACATCATCTGGCACAGGCAATGCTAGAGGTCTATCAAATTTAGGACCTTATATGCCTGGTAGTTCAATACTTTTTTCATTGTACCATCTCCTGGGTCACCTCACTGACTTTTTTTTTCTTTTTTCTTTTTGCCTCCAGGGTTATTGCTGGGGCTTGGTGCCTGCACTACGAATCCACTGCTCCTGCAGGCTATTTTTCCCATTTTTGTTGCCCTTGTTGTTGTGCTTGTTGTAGTTGTTATTGTCATAGCTGTTGTTGTATAGGACAGAGAGAAATGGAGAGAGGAGGGGAAGAAAGAAAGGAGGAGAGAAATATAGACACCTGCAGACCTGCTTCACTGTTTGTGAAGCGACCTCCTGCAGGTGGGGAGTCAGGGCCTCGAACCGGGATCCTTACGCTGGCCCCTGTGCTTTGTGCCATGTGCGGTTAACCTGCTGTGCTACCACCTGACTCCCACCTCACTGACTTTTAAGTAACCTTATAATAAATAGGTTAGATCAGAGAACTTTGCTGCTATTTGACAATACTGATTCTGACTACAAAAGTGTAAACTTTTTCTTTTTATTAAAAAGTCTTCTACATAACCATTATGCTGGGCAGGGGTAGATAGCATAATGGTTATGCAAAGAGACTCTCATGCCTAAGGCTCCAAAGTCCCAGGTTCAATCCTCTGCACCACCATAAGCCAGAGCTGAACAGTGCTCTGGTAAACAACAACAACAACAAAAACATGATGCTGTCTCCCCAGTCTCTGTGTGTGTGTCTGTATGTTTCTTTCTGAGAGAAAGCAAAACACTGTTCTATCATCTATGTAACTCTACCAGTTTTATCTTTGTTGCTTTCCTACGGTGCTGGGATTGAATTCATCACACTCCAATGTCAAGTCACCTCACTCACTTCAGAAGAGCATCACTCTGGTACATGAAATGCTAGGGATTGAACTTGGGACCTCATGCTTTTAGATGCAATAGTCTAGACACTGTGCTGCCTCCTCGGCTGCTGCATTAGCCTTTGTACCCACAAAAAACCAGAAAATGTTTCAGAAGAAGCAGTACAATTGGCTAAAGTTACATAAAGAGTAGGCAGAGTGATCACTTCAGTTTTTCATAATGCTTAAAATTTTCATGTTGGAAAAAAAAATTTTTTTTTTCATGTTGGTTAGGCAGTCTGAGCACACACCCATTCCAAAAATTCATCTGTCATTATTTTGTTTTAATGTTGGTATACTCAGGGCTTCACCTCTGAATGGACTTTTAAAAATATATATTTATTTATTTTCCCTTTTTGTTGTCCTTGTTTTTCATTGTTGTTGTAGTTGATGTCGTCGTCGTTGGATAGAGCAGAGAGAAATGGAGAGAGGACGGGAAGACAGAGAGGGGGAGAGAAAGACAGACACCTGCAGACCTGCTTCACTGCCTGTGAAGCGACTCCCCTGCAGGTGGGGAGCCAGGGGCTCAAACCCGGATCCTTATGTCGGTCCTTGTGCTTCACGCCACATGAGAATAACCCACTGCGCTACTGCCCGTCTCCCCTCTGAATGGACTTTTTAAGAGACAGAGATAGAGAGGTAAAAATACTATATATAGCACTGAAGTTTCCTCCAGTGAGTGGGGGCCTGGCTTGACATGGGTCATGTACATGTCGAAGCAGATGAACTATCCTACTGAGCTATCCCTGCCCATCCACCTATCGTTATTATTTCTGTTTTCAAAGGATTCCTTCCTAATACTCTAAGTCTCAAACAATATTTATTAAAAGTTCAACTGTCTACGGGAATTAAATAGCTATTAGTAAAGTACTTAAAAGTTAAATATAGAGTGAGTCCGGCAGTAGTGCAGCGGGTTAAGCACATGTGGCGCGAAGTGCAAGGACCAGCGTAAGAATCTGGGTTCGAGCCCCTGGCTCCCCACCTGAAGAGGCGTCACTTCACAGGCGTTTGAAGCACGTCTGCAGGTGTCTTTTTTTTTTAAATTTTATTTATTTTCCCTTTTGTTGCCCTTTTTTATTGTTGTAGTTATTATTGTTATTGATGTTGTCGTTGTTGGATAGGACAGAGAGAAATGGAGAGAGGAGGGGAAGACAGAGGAGGAGGGAAAGATAGAGACACCCACAGACCTGCTTCACCACCTGTGAAGCGACTCCCCTGCAGGTGGGGAGCTGGGGGCTCGAACCGGGATCCTTAACACTGTCCTTGGCCCTTTGTGCCACGTGCTTTTAACCAGCTGCACTAATGCCCGGATCCCTGCAGGTGTCTATCTTTCTCTCCCCCTGTCTTCCCCTTCTCCCTCCATTTCTCTTTGTCCTATCCAACAATGACAACATCAATAACAACAACAATAAAACAACAAGGGCAACAAAAGGGAATAAAATAACATTTTTAAAAAAAGAAGAAATAATCCTCAACCCATATTTGTAACCTTGGGAGAACTACTGCCGTTTTAAAAGAAGGGAATGGGACACAGAACTCGTGGTGGGAACTATACCCCTATTGTCTTGTAATTTTTTAAACCAATATTAAATCACTAATAATAATAAAAATAAAATGTCAGTGGCCTAGAAGGTGGCATAATGGTAAAAGTTTTGGACTCAAGCATGAGGTCTTGAGTTTGATTCTCACCATCATATATACCAGAGCGATGCTGTGATTCTCTCTTCTCCTCTCTCATACTCCACTATCAGTGTAACACCCCTCTGGTGGGTGAAATTTTATCATTATTATTATTTATTTAATATTGGTTTAAAAAATTACAAGATAACAGGGGTATAATTAATTCCGCACTGTTCCCACCACCAGAGTTCTGTGTCCCCATTCCCTTCATGCTGAGCCTGGGATCTTATATATAAGATAGTAACGCAATTTTATCATTATTATTATTTATTTAATATTGGTTTAAAAAATTACAAGATAACAGGGGTATAATTAATTCCGCACTGTTCCCACCACCAGAGTTCTGTGTCCCCATTCCCTTCATGCTGAGCCTGGGATCTTATATATAAGATAGTAACGCGTGTGCTCTCGGGGGTGTACCACTGTTGGGTATCTTTGTTTATTTATTGCAGAGAGAGCCAGAAATTGAGAAGGTAGGGGGAGATAGAGAGGGAAACACAGCTGCAACACTGTTTCACCACTCACAAAGCTTTCCCCCTTGCAGATAGGGTCCAGGGGCTCGAATGTGGGTCCTTGCACATAGTAGCATGTGGGCTCCACCAAGTGTGCTACCACCCCCCCCTTCACCCCCCTTTTGCTCATTCATCTAATGCACTGTGATGAAGGCTCAGATTTTTAGGATCTGGATAGCCAAACTCAAGAGACTAATTTTCTTGATTTAGAGAGGATCATTGTATAAAATCATTAAACTAATCTTCTCTGATCCCAAAGAATCATTCTATCAGACTGAGATTTGGCATAGGAGTATATATAAGTAGAAGTCTAAATGAACATGTTCCTTTTTAACTGAAGTCAAAGAACTCTACTGCTTCTGAGATTGAGTTTTACAATTAAGACATATTTTCAGAGATGAAACAGAAACCACTCCCTCCCATCCCTCTGTCACATGCATATTTTCTTTATAAAAGAGGCAATGACAAAATGGCAGAAGTTCAGTAACAAGATGGACTTTTCTTGTCAAGTCTTATAAAAAAAATCTGTTTTCAGAAATGGAAACATTTTAGTCCAACATTGTAGAGTTAAGTGTTCTTCCCCCTCTTGTAACCCCACAGTGATCTAAACAGGCTTAACGGTTAGTATTTTAATGAGTTGTCATTTCCTGTCTGATAAAGATTCTCACAGTATTTAACCACCAGTTTCCCTGGGCCCCAACCAATACTACAGCTCTATTTACAGTGACTCAGAAAGGATCTCAAATCTCAGCTGCCTGGCCAGATTCAACAATGACAGATTGCCCAGCAAATTAAACTTGTTCCTGCTAAGGTAGATTGCACTGGAAAGGAAGGTAGGGCTAGGTTTCTCATGTAATCTCTCAGATGAAGTCAAAGACCAACTAACTGCCACTAATATTGTAATCCTGTGTGACTGGGATGAAAACACCATTATTATTCCCACTTTAACTGAATGGAGAATCTGAGTCTTGGAAGCAGATATGGTAGCTGAATTTTTTGGGTGCTCTACAGTTTCAACCTGTGCTACCCACTGCTCCTGACAGATTTCATTCCTTGCTCTCTCCTTTTTAACTCCCTCCCTCCTCGCCAGGATTTTTCACAATAGTTTCATGCCTGCACAGTTACACTTTTCCCAGTACACGCCCCCACCCCCACTCCCAGATGGAGTGTGAAAGACAGAGGAAAAAAGAGATAGAAAGGGAAAAAGCAAACAAAGATGGAGGTATTCCCATGTGTTTATTGGAGAATGAATCTGGGTCCTCATGCAAGGTAGTGTGTGCTCTATAGGGAGGTATCTCCTGGCTCCTCCTTGTCTCTTCCTTTTTCTCCTGCCCTCCCTCCCTTCCTTTTTGCCACAACACTACTTAGATCTGGTTTACAACAGTACAAAGGATTAAATAAGTCTAATGCACACAAATCTCTACGTGTAAACATCATGCTTTCTTTTCTTTTAGTTTACAGTAAAGATAGGGGAAGAAACTAAGATAAGGGAAGTCAGGTGATAGCTCAGCAGGTTAAGCGCAAGTGGCAGTTCAAGCCCCCCCCATCTGCAGGGGGTCACTTCACAGATGGTGAAGCAGGTCTGCAGGTGTCTATCTTTCTCTCCCCCTCTGTCTTATGCAACAACGAGGACATCAATAAAAACAATAACTACAAAGAACAACAAGGGCAACAAAAGGGAATAAATAAATATTAAAAAAAAAAAAAAAAGAAACGGTCAGGGCCGGGTGATGGTACGCTTGGTTTAGCACACATGTTGCAGTGCACAAGGACCCAGGTTCGAGCCCCTGGTCCCCATCTGCAGGGGGAAAGCTTCAGGAGTGGTGAAGCAGGGCTGCAGGTGTCTCTGTCTCTCTTCCTCTCTATCTCCCCCTTCCCTCTCGATTTCTGGCTGTCTCTACCCAACAAATAAATAATTAAAAAAAAAAAAAAAGAAACTAAGAGAAGAAAAGATAACCACAGCTATCTGTTTTACATGGTGCTCCCATGTGGTGTCAGGGGTCCAAACCTAGGTCATGGTACATGGTAAAATACTTGACCTACTAGGTGAGCTACTTTTCAGCCCCAATTTATGTATTTATTCTGCCTGATTCTGGACCTGAAATGTGGCAGCCCATTTAAATCAACTGTCTTTATATCTCAGGATACTGGAAAAACCCCAGTGTGAAATAAATCCTGGATGGAAATGACACTGAAAAAAATCTGGGGCCTTCTCATATATACAAGTCTGGGTGGATAGTTCCTGGCAGTCTAAAATTCACTGTGATTCAACTTTAGGATTTGGGATTAAAACATCTTGAATTTCATTTGCATCTGTGCCCCTTTCAAATGATTAAAACCTCTATTGTACTCAAGTTAGTTCGTTGTGTGCTGAGCAGTATTATAAACACATGACACCATCTGCTTTTTAGTGGCTGTATAGAAGAAAGACCTTTACACAGAAATGTTAGGTTTATTGTTGCTATTGCCTCACAGCATATTTCAATCACAGGCATCTTTCAAAAAAAAAAAAATCACAATTGCTTTTGTTTTTGAACATTTGGAATTGTTTTTATAGAGAAATCAGAATGGAGCTAAGATCTCTTTACAATTAAAAACTAGGACAGATTTTGAAAACAAGACCTCATTTCAGAATGTTGATGTGAGCAGTAGGAATCAAGCAGGCATCGCTGTTTACACATGGGGCCTGAGTTACAAGAAGGATCAAGAATCAAGTTAAACTGACTGACTGACAAAGAAAAACTGTTTAAAAACCAGTAATTTCAATTATAGAAAATGAGAACGGGGGGGGGGGTAGCATAATGGTTATTCAAAGAGACCCTCATGCCCGAGGCACCGAAGTCCCAGGTTCAAGCCCCAGCACCACCATAAGTGAGAGTTGAACAGTGCTCTGGTAAAATAAAATAGTTAAAAAAAGAAAATGAGAATGGTGGTGTGGAAGACTGTGCACTTTAAAAGTTCATGTCTTACCAGGAGACCCTGGGTTCAAGTCCCAGTTCTACCTGGGAGCACCACAATACCAGAAAAAACCCATAGGTGGTGGAACAGTGCTGTGATGCCTCAACACCTCACTCTTATCCTTTCTTTCTCCCTTTCTCTGAAATAAAGAAAATGAGAAAAGTTGTCCCAAGAGTCAAATTACACGTATGTGTGGCTCCAGGGATGGATGGATGGACACACACAGCACTTTAAAACAGTGCTGAAGTTTTGTCTTATTTATTTATTTTTTAAAGATTTTATTTATTTATTCATGAAGAAGATAGGAGGAGGAGAGAAGGAACCAGATAACACCCTGGTACATGTACTGCTGGGGACTGAACTCAGTACCTCAGACTTGAGAGTCCAATGCTTTTCATTCACTGTGCCACCTCATGGACGGCACGTGTTAGAAGCTTTATATGGGTGACAAATCTGTGGAAGGCTTGCAGACTTGTGAAGTGATAAAAGTAAATTAGCATCAGGAACCCAGAAACCCAAAACTCAAGAATAAAGAATAATATCAAGAAATTTAAATTCAAGGTGAAATGGCATAGAAGATTTTTGGCCTTTAGTTCATTCTAAGTGGCTGGGTGGTGAGAAGATAAAAAAGTAACAGCACTGCTACTGAGGAGGTAGAATGTGGGACTTGCATGTGTGAGGTGCTGAGCTCAATCTCTTTTTATTAATATATTATTGAATGGAAACAGAGAAACTGAAAGGGGAGAAGAAGAAAGAGAGAGACTGGCAGCACTACTTCACCATTCATGAAGCTTTACCCCCGTAGGTGGGGACCAGGGACTTGAACCTGGGTCCTTGCACACTGTAATGTGTGCGCTTAACCAGGTCTACTGCCCCATGTCCCGAGTTCAATCTCTACACCACATTTCTGTAGGTGTTTCACTCCCTCTTTCCCTCCCCCTTCCAATCAACAAATTTATGTAGGGAGGGGTAGACAGTATAACGGTTATGCAAAGAGACTCTCATGTCATGCCTGAGGCTCCAAAGTCCCAGGTTTGGGGCCAGGTGGTGGTGCACCTGGTTGAGCGCATGTTACAATGTGCAAGGACCCAAGTTCGAGTCCCTGGTCCCCACCTGCAGGGGAAAACTTCACGAGCGGTGAAGCGGGGCTGCAGGTGTCTCTCTTCCTCTCTGTCCCCCCTTCCCTCTCGATTTCTGGCTGTCTCTATCCAATAAATAAATAAAGATAATTAAAAAAAAAAAAGAAACAAAGTCCCAGGTTCTTCTCCAGCACTACCATAAGCCAACTCTGAACAGTGCTTTGGTATTAAATAAAAATAAATATATATTTTCTTTCTTTTCTTTTTTCATTTATTTAGCTCCAGGATTATCAATGGGGCTTGGGCCTGCACTATGAATCCACTGCTCCTGGAGGCCCTTTTCTCCCCATTTTGTTGCCATTGTTGTTACTATTGTCCGATAGGACAGAGAAATCAAGGAGGGGAAGGCAGAGAGGGGGAGAGAAAAAACACCTGCAGATCTGCTTCACTGCTTGTGAAGAAGCAACCCTCTTGCAGGTGGGGAGCCGGGGGCTCAAGCTGGGATCCTATGCTGGTCCTTGCACTTGGCACCATATACGCTTAACGTGCTGTGCTACCCCAGCCCCATACATATTTTTCTTTTTCTTCTTCTTCTTTTTTTGCCTCCAGGGTTATTGCTGGGGCTAGGTGCCTGTACTACAAATCCACTGCTCCTGGAGGCTATTTTTTTTCTTTTGTTACCCTTGTTGTTTATCGTTATTATTGTTATTGCCTTCATTGTTGTTGGATAGGACAAAGAGAAATTGAGAGAGGATGAGAAGACAGAAAGGGGAGAAGGAGTCGGGCAATAGCGCAGCGGATTAAACACACATGGTGCAAAGCTTAAGGATCCAGGTTCGAGCCCCGGGCTCCCTACCTGCAGGGGATTCAATTCACAAGTGGTGAAGCAGGTCTGCAGGTGTCTACCTTTCTCTCCCCCTCTCTCCATTTCTCTCCGTCCTATCCAAACAACAACATCTGTAACAACAACAATAATAACTACAACAATAAAAGCAACAAGGGCAACAAAAGGGAATAAATAAATATTTTTTAAAAAGAAAGGGGAGACAAAGATAGACACCTGCAGACTCGCTTCACCTCCCGTGAAGTGACCCCCCAAATAAATAATTTAGTACATAAACTTTTATATTTTAAAATGAAAGATGTCTTTTTCTGCAGAAGAAGAAAACTTCAAGTTAATATAGTTCATCCTGACCACTTGTTACGGGGCAAGGAACAAAAAAACATTAAGCACATAATTACTCATTGGTTATGATCTTTCTTGCCACAGGCAAGTCCAACTCCTAGGTCAAATATCGAGTTAACTCAGAAGGAGACAGCAAAAAAAGAGTATAGAACATTCTTCATAACAGTTGTGCTATCTCCCCTGCCTAGTATAGAACATTCTGTATCTGGTTAAAAAGACCCAGATCTAGTCATCTCCCTCCTCCAATGACTGAGTTATGGAAACTTTCTTGTGTGGTGAAAATGGGAACTCTGTCTTCCAATAAGGCCCTGGCAACCTGACAATGAGCCAATGTTCTGCATATGGTTGTTAGTAGTCATATGCTTAATGTTATTTTCTGGGAATTCTCATTCTCTATTTGATGAGAATACTGGAACATGTCATTTTAATCATGATTTCAGAGTTAGGCGTGGTCGTGGTCTCTCATTGGAGAAAGTCTAAAATTAAGTAGAAATTAGTGTTAAATCTCAATAATGTAAAAGGCTGTAATAAATATGGTGACTCTAAAGTCTGAAAGTGCTCTGGTTTGGGTGGGGGAAAATAGCATGATTATGCAAAAAAGGTTCAGGACTGAGGCTCCAAGACCCCTTGCACCACCATAAAGCAGAGATGAACAGTGCCCTGGGGGGAGAAAGAAAAGGAAAGAAAGAAAAAGCACACACACACACACACACACACACACACACACACACACACACACACACACACTTCCCTAGTTCTTCAGTGGCAGTCTCAGAATTATTTTTTTAACCCAGAATACCAAAAAGTGAAAAACTCCATTACCACATCCATCCAAAAAGATCTGTATACACACATATGTTCTTGGCAGCACAATTTGTAATAGGCAAAACCTGGAAGCAACCCAGGTGTCCAACAACAGATGAGTGGCTGAGCAAGTTGTGGTATATATACACAATGGAATACTACTCAGCTGTAAAAAATGGTGTATTCACCGTTTTCAGCCGATCTTGGATGGACCTTGAAAAAATCATGTTGAGTGAAATAAGTCAGAAACAGAAGGATGAATATGGGATGATCTCACTCTCAGGCCGAAGTTGAAAAACAAGACCAGAAAAGAAAACACAAGTCGAACCTGAAATGGAATTGGAGTATTACACCAAAGTAAAAGACTATGGGGTGGGTGGGTGGGTGGGGAGAATACAGGTCCATGAAAAATGATGAATGAAATAGTGGGGGTTGTATTGTTAAACGGGAATCTGGGGAATGTTATGCACGTTCAAACTATTGTATTTACTGTTGAATGTAAAGCATTAATTCCCCAATAAAGAAATAAATTAAAAAAAAAACTCCATTACATGCCTAATATTTTTCTCTTTAAACTAATTAATTAATTAATTAATTAATTAACTTATTATTGGATAGAGACAGAGAGAAATTGAGAGGGGAGGAGGATATAGAGATGGAGAAAGACAGACACACACCTGCAGCTCTACTTCACCACTAGTGAAGCTTTCCCCTGAAGGTGGGGACGAGGTGGTTGAACAGTCCTTGCACACTGCAGTGTGTGCATTTAATCAGGTGCACCACCACTTGGCACCCCCAACCAACTAATATATACATATTTTTAAAAAGATTTTATTTATTTATGAGAAAGACAGGAAGAGAGAGAAAGAATCAGACATCACTCTGGCACATATACTGCTGGGGATAGAACCTGGGAACTCAAGCTTGAAAATCCAAAGCTTTACCACTGCGCCACCTCCCAGACCACATCTAATCTTTTTTTTAACCCCAGAATTTTTCTTTTATTATTCGTATTTATTTAGGATAGAGACAGCCACAAATTGAGGGAAGGGAGTGATAGGGAAAGAAACAGAGACATCTGCAGTCGTGCTTCATCACTCATGAAGCATTCTCCCTGCAGGTGGGGACCAATGGCTCAAACCTGGGTCTTTGTGCACTGTAACATGTGGGCCCAACTAGGTGTGCTACCACCCAGCACCTCCCCAGAACTTTCCTTCTTCTTCTTTTAAAATTTTTTATTTATTCCCTTTTGTTGTTTTATTGTTGTTGTGATTGCTGCCGTTGTTGGATAGGACAGATAGAAATCGAGAGAGGAGGGGAAGACAGAGAGGGGGAGCGAAAGATAAGACACCTGCAGACCTGCTTTACCAGCGACTCCCCTGCAGGTGGGGAGCCGGGGGCTGGAACCAAGATCCTTGTGCTTTGCGCCACGTGTGCTTAACCAGCTGCACTACCGCCAGACTCCCCTCCCCCCCTTTATTTACAACACTGCTCTGCTCTGGCTTATGGTGGTGCGGGGGATTGGACCTGGAACTTTGGACCCTCAGGCATGAGTCTCTTTTCATAACATTATGCTATTTACCCACAGCCTTCTCCAGAACTTTTCTATTCCTGCAAAACATACTATAGGTTGAGAGGGTTTTCTCAAGGCTATTATCTGTATTCTAACCTCTGTAAGAATATGTAGCTGGGGGCCTAATTGGGAGTCCTGAGATTCCCAAACAGACATAATGGGCCTAGACTTTGAATAAATCCCTCTCTCCATTGCTACTGGTCATTTCTGTCAGGAACAACACAATAGACCCCTTTTGTGGGCCCCCATAGGACCTTGCCCTCAACTTGGATCAACAATGGTAGAGAATGTTCCATCCTCCGAAGGGAGGATGAACAACATACTCTATGCTACATCTGAGGAAGATGGGTAGATACTGGAGCAGCTTGGAATGTTCCTACTCATGACCACAGAATGTGAGCTCAGATTTACATGGATGCAGAGGTCACATAGGCTCCTAAGCTGAATATGGGTTCCAGACCACATCAAATCAATGGGGTTTACAGTCAGCAATATTTATACCCCTTTCCCATATTAGGAGCTACTCTCTTCTATGATACAGCTTTCGGGTCCTTTTCCAGCCATGACATCATCTCCCCAGACAACAACTTGGATCCACCTACATATCAGATTTTAGGCTCAGGGGAGAAAAAAAAAAAAAAAAGTATAGCCACAGGCCCTCTGGAATATAACTAAAATAGGCCTGCTAGCTATCTACAAAATGGAGGACCCCCTCCCCAACTCTTCATCTGCACTATTCCAGCCTTTAGGTCCATGATTGGTCAACAATTTGTTTGGCTTTGTATGTTAACTCTCTTTTCAACCACTAGGTTCCAGATGCTAGCATGATGCCGACCAGACTTCCCTGGACAGACAACCCCACCAATGTGTCTTGGAGCTCTGATTTCCCAGAGCCCTTCCCCATTAGGGAAAGAGAGAGACAGGCTGGGAGTATGGATCGACCTGTCAACTCCCATGTTCAGCGGGGAAGCAATTACAGAAGCCAGACCTTCCGCCTTCTGCATCCCACAATGATCTTGGGTCCATACTCCCAGAGGGTTAAAGAATAGGAAAGCTATCAGGGGAGGGGATGGGATATGGAGTTCTGGTGGTGGGAATTGTGTGGAGTTGTACCCCTCTTATCCTATGGTTTAGTCAATGTTTCCTTTTTTAAATAAAAAATTAAAAAAAAAAAAGAACATGTAACTGATTCATTTCACCTGTTCAGATTTATAGATCTTTTTTCATTTCACCTGTTCAGATTTATAGAGTTAGGAATAGATAATAGAAATTACTTTCCTTAAATCTAATGATACTGGTAATAGTTTTTCAGAACTACCTAATAAATAAACCTAGCAATAATTTCTTGTTGAGGGAGGGGAACTGTTCACTTTTATAATTATGATCTTTTAAAAAAAATTTATTTTTTTATTCCTTTTTGTTGCCCTTGTTTTATTATTGTAGTTATTATTGTTGTTGTTGGATAGGACAGAGAGAAATGGAGAGAGGAGGGGAAGACAGGGGGGGGAGAGAAAGAGAGACACCTACAGACCTGTTTCACTGCTTGTGAAGCGACTCCCCTGCAGGTGGGGATCCGGGGATCGAACCAGGATCCTTATGCCTGTCCTTGCACTTTGCGCCACCTGTGTTTAACCAGCTGTGCTACTCGACTCCCAAAATTATAATCTTTTAACTACAGTACATTTTGAAGGTAGGGTTTATATCTTCCCTGGGACTACAATGCTGTCATAAATGGAATACTGTATTAAATGGAATACTAAAACTAACACAGGCCAAAGATATAGGGCATTTTTTTTCCATTTTAAAAAAAATTTTTAACCAGAGCACTGCTCAGTGTTGGCTTATGGTGGTGCGGGGGATTGAACCTGGAACTTTGGAGCCTCAGGCATGAGAGTCTGTTTGCTTAACCATTATGTTATCTATCCCCTGCCTGATATAGGGTATTATAGTTAGTTGGCTCACTCCACAGTTACACTTCTTCTTCTTCTAGTGTTTGCCCTTCTTCCACTGAAACTTAGCTCTAGCTTATGGTAGTACAGGGGATTGAACTTGTGACTTTAGAGCCTCAGGCATGAGAGTCTCTTTGCATAACCATTGCATCTACCGTCTCCCTAAATAAAAAAACTTAAAAAAAAAAATCAAAACCAAAAAATGTACATAAATACTATAACTACTTAGAATCCATGTCCCTATCAATGTTCAATCATTCAGATTTGTATCTAAAATGAATACCAGTAATAATCATATGCAAAATGCTTATTAAGAAAAGAAAAAGGGGGTGGGTATGAGCTTATATGTTACAATGTGCAAGGACTCAGGTTCAAGCCCCCAGTCCCCACCTGCAAGGGGAGAGCTTCATGAGAGGAGGTCTGTAGGTGTTTCTCCTTTTTCTCTCTCCTCATCTCTCTGTCTTTATCCAATAAATAAATAAATAAATAAATACCCAGTAAGAATGCATGCCTTACTATACATGAGGCCTTGGTTCAAACTTTGGTACCACATAGGAATACCATATTTCTATGGAGGCGTTATAGCCTAAAATTCCAAAACGTCAATTAAATAAATATTTATATGACTTGATACATGTTTGGCTTAAACTTTAAACAAGGATAATCTTAGTTTTAACCTTCTCTAACAGAAGATAAATTCTTCTTCAATTCAACTAATAGGGTAAATATTTTCTCTTAAAAAATAATTAAATTCTAGTCTATTAAGAGCTTTTTATTTTTTATATATGTCCCCACATTCAAATTTTTTTTTTTTTTTTTACCTGGAGGACATAATCTAGCTAGTAAGTTAAGGTTGGTTGCTCAGTACACATTCAAATATTAACACTGGTTTTTAAAGAATAACTTACCCAATGAAAGTCACCATCTGTTCCACTATGTGCTTGCTGAATGTTATTATAACGAAGATTTTCTGTAATGAAACAACAATTAAAATAAATTTTCTTCCTTATCACAAAAGTCATGTAAGATGAGAACACAAAAAATATTCCACTCCAATAAAAACAAACATATATATTGCCTCCAGGGTATTACTAGGGCTCAGTGCCTGCACTACGAATCCACTGCTCCTGGTGGTGACCTTTATTCCCCCACTGTTGTTACTGTTATTGTTGGATAGGACAGAGAGAAATTGAGAGAGGAGGGGAAGACAGAGAGGGAGAAAGATGAGACACCTGCAGACCTGCTTTACTGCTTATGAAGTACCCTCCCTGCAGGTGGGGAACTGGGGGCTCAAACCTGGAAGCTTGCGCGTGTTGCGCTTTGTGCTATGCGCACTTAATCCAGTGAACTACTGCCCTGCTCCCAAAATATTTAATTCTTAAAAGTAATTACTACTATTTGATTAGCATTTACTATCTACTCCCCTCTCTATAGGTGGGGACTGATGTGTGCTCAACCAGGTAAGCCACAACAAAGCCCCATTCTTTATATCTGCACCAGAGTTATGGTCTGGTTCCACCTCTCTCTCTCCCCCTACCACCTTTTCTCCCTAGTGACTAACTTTAAAAAAAATATGCTTTGGGGGAGTCAGGCGGTAGCACAGTGGGTTAAGAGCACATGGCACAAAGCTCAAGGACCAGCGTAAGGATCCTGGTTTGAGCTCCCAGCTCCCTACCTGCATGGGAGTTGCTTCGCAGGTGGTGAAGCAGGTCTGCAGGTATCTTTCTCTCCCCCTGTCTTCCCCTCCTCTCTCCATTTCTCTCTGTCCTATCCAACAACAATGACAGCAATGACAACAATAATAATAACAATGATAAACAACAAGGACAACAAAAGGGAATAAATAAATAAAAACATTTTAAAAAGTGTCCTTCAATGTAAAATATTTATTTATTAATGAGAGAGTGGTGGTGGGTATGGAGGGGGGAGAGAGAGAGAGAGAGAGAGAGAGAGAGAGAACCAGAGCATCACTCTGCCACATATGATGCTGGAGATCAGACTTTAAAAAGTCAAACACTAGAGGTCGGCGGTAGCACAGCGGGTTAAGCACACATGGCGCAAAGCACAAAGACCAGTAGGAGGATCCTGGTTCAAACCCTATGCTCTCCACCTGCAGTGGGTTCACTTCACAAGCAGTGAAGCAGGTCTGCAGGTGTCTTATCTTTCTCTCCCCCTCTGTCCTCCCTTCTCTATTTCTCTCTGTTCTATCCAAACAACAATGGTATCAATAACAATAATAATAACCACGAGGATAAAACAGCAAGGGCAACAAAAAAGAGAAAAAAAAAGCCTCCAGGAGCAATGTATTTGTGGTACAGGCTCTGAGTCCTAGCAATAACTCTGGAGGTTAAAAAAAAAAAAAGTCTAACACTAGAGGCTGGGGGGTGCCACACCTGGTTGAGCGCACGTTATAATGCACAAGAACCCAGGTTCAAGCCCCAGTCCTTACCTGCAGGGGGAAAGCTTTACAAGTGGTGAAGCAGCGCTGCAGTGCTGTCTCTATCCCTCTCCTTTCTCTCAATTTCTTCATCCAATAAATAAAGATAATTTAAAAAAAATGTTTTTTAAAAAGAGTGAAACACTTTATCCATCTGCACCACCTCCAAGGCCACACTTTTTGCATGTATGTGTATATGGTCATGAGTGAGTGAGATTATGGAGAGTCAATAAAAAATACACATAAAACAAACACAAAAACAAGAATAATACACAAATTCACACAATAAATTGTGTCATAAATGTGTGTCGTAAAATATTATACAAGAGTGTGTTGACTCCTCATTCTCATTACTTGGAAGAAAAACCAATTTCTTTTTTTAAACCAGAGCACTGCTCAGTTCTGGCTTGTCGTGGGGAGGGTGACTGAATCTGGGACCTCAGAGCCTCAGACATGAAGAGTCTTGTGGGGCAGGGGTCGATAGCATAATGGTTATACAAACTGAATCTCATGCCTGAGGCTCCAAAGTCCCAGGTTCAAGGCCCAGCACCACCATAAGCCAGAGCTGAGCAGTGCTCTGGTAACTTAAAAAAGAGAAAGAGAGAGAAAGAGAGAGAGAGAGAGAAGAAAGTCTTTTGTTGTTGTGGTCCAGGAGGTGGTGCAGTGGTTAAGGCACTGGACTCTCAAGCATGAGGCCCTAAGTTCATTCCCTGGCAGCACATGTACCAGTGATGTCTGGTTCTTTCTCTCTCTCCTATCATTTCTCATGAAGCAATAAATAAAAACCTTTAAATAAAAAAAGTCTTTTGTTGTTGCATAGCCATTGCCTGAAAATCAATGCCTTTAAAACATCTAGAGATGGAGGACTTGAACTTGTGTAGCAAAAGGGATGATTTTTTTTTTTTTTTTTTGTATTCTCCCCACCCACCCACCCACCCCAGAGTCTTTTACTTTGGTGTAATACTCCAATTCCATTTCAGGTTCGACTTGTGTTTTCTTTTCTAATCTTGTTTTTCAACTTCGGCCTGAGAGGGAGGTCATCCCATATTCATCCTTCTGTTTCTGACTTATTTCACTCAACATGATTTTTTCAAGGTCCATCCAAGATCGGCTGAAAACGGTGAAGTCACCATTTTTTACAGCTGAGTAGTATTCCACTGTGTATATATACCACAACTTGCTCAGCCACTCATCTGTTGTTGGACACCTGGGTTGCTTCCAGGTTTTGGCTATTACAAATTGTGCTGCCAAGAACATATGTGTACACAGATCTTTTTGGATGGATGTGTTGGGTTCCTTAGGATATATCCCCAAGAGGGTAATTGCAGGGTCATAGGGTAGGTCCATTTCTAGCCTTCTGAGAGTTCTCCAGACTGTTTCCCACAGAGGTTGGACCAATTGACATTCCCACCAGCAGTGCAGGAGGGTTCCTTTGACCCCACACCCTCTCCAGCATTTGCTGCTGTTACCTTTTCTGATGTGTGACATTCTCACAGGAGTGAAGTGATATCTCATTGTTGTCTTGATTTGCATTTCTCTGACAATCAGAGACTTGGAGCATTTTTTCATGTGTTTCTCGGCCTTTTGGATCTCTTCTGTGGTGAATATTCTGTCCAAGTCCTCCCCCCATTTTTGGATGGGGTTATTTGTTGTCTTGTTGTTGAGTCTGGTAAGCTCTTTATATATGTTGGTTATTAAACTCTTATCTGATGTATGGCATGTAAAGATCTTCTCCCATTCTGTGAGGGGTCTCTTGATTTGGGTAGTGGTTTCTTTTGCTGTGAAGAAGCTTTTTAATTTGATGTAGTCCCATAGGTTTATACTTGCCTTAGTCTTCCTTGTAATTGGATTCGTTTCATTGAAAATGTCTTTAAAATGTATGCGGAAAAGAGTTCTGCCAATATTTTCCTCTAAGTATTTTATAGTTTGTGGTCTAACATCCAAGTCCTTGATCCACTTGGAATTTACTTTTGTATTTGGTGAAATACAGTGATTCAGCTTCATTCTTCTGCATGTTTCAACCCATTGTTTCCAATACCATTTGTTGAAGAGACTCTGCTTTCCCCATGTAATAGTCTGGGCCCCTTTGTCAAAGATTAGATGTCCATAGGTGTGGGGCCTCATTTCTGGGCTCTCAATTCTATTCCACTGGTAAGTGTGTCTGTTCATGTTCCAGTACCAAGCAGTTTTGATGACAATGGCCCTATAATATAGTTTGAGATCTGGCAGTGTGATGCCTCCGGTTCTGTTCTTTTTTCTCAAGATTGTTTTGGCAATTCTAGGTCTTTTCTGGTTCCAGATAAACATTTGTAGCATTTGTTCTAGTCTCCTAAAAAATGTGCTTGGGATCTTGATGGGGATAGCATTAAATTTGTAGATGGCTCTGGGTAATATATTCATTTTGATGATGTTAATTCTTCCAACCCATGAGCATGGAATATCTTTCCACTTCTTTGTGTCTTTTTCAATTTCTTTGAGTAGCGACTCATAATTTTCAGTATACAAGTCCTTCACTTCTTTGGTTAGGTTTATTCCTAGATATTTTATTGTTTTTGTTGCTATAGAAAAAGGAACTGATTTCTGGATTTCAATTTCTTCTAACTTAGTGTTTGCATAGAGGAATGCCACTGACTTTTGAATGTTAATTTTATAGCCTGACACATTACTGTATTGCCTGATGATTTCCAAAAGCTTCTTGCTGGATTCCTTAGGTTTTTCCATGTATACTATCATGTCATCTGCAAATAAGGAGAGTTTGACTCCTTCTCTTCCAATCTGTATTCCTTTAATTCCTTGCTCCTGCCTGATTGCTATGGCAAGAACTTCCAACACTATGTTGAATAGTAATGGTGATAGTGGGCAGCCCTGTCTAGTACCTGATCTGAGAGGAAATGCTTCCAGTTTTTCACCATTATGATGTTGGCTGTAGGTTTGCTATATATAGACTCCACTATCTTCAGGAATTTTCCATCTATTCCTATTTTTTGTAGTGTTTTGATCATAAAGGGATGTTGTATTTTGTCAAAGGCTTTCTCTGCATCTATTGATATGACCATGTGGTTTTTGGTCTTGCTTTTGTTGATGTGGTGGATCACATTGATTGATTTACGTATATTAAACCAACCTTGCATGCCTGGGATAAACCCCACTTGGTCATGATGAACAATCTTTTTGATATACTGCTGTATCCGTTGGCTAGAATTTTGTTCAATATTTTTGCATCTATGTTCATCAGAGATATTGGTCTGTAGTTTTCTTTTTTGGTTGTGTCCCTGTCTGCTTTTGGTATCAGGGTGATGTTGGCTTCATAGAAGCTGGCAGGGAGTATTCCAGTGTCTTCAATCTTCTGGAAGACTTTTAAAAGTAGAGGTATTAGTTCTTCTTTGAAAGTTTTATAGAATTCATTTGTAAAACCATCTGGTCCAGGACTTTTATTTTTGGGAAGATTTTTGATAACTGTTTCAATTTCATTAGCTGTGATGGGCCTGTTCATGTTATCCACTTCCTCTTGACTTAGTTTTGGAAGTTGGTAGGTATCTAGGAAATCATTCATTTCTTCCAGGTTCTCTAACTTGGTGGCATATAGTTGTTCATAGAAGCCTCGCATGATATGTTGAATTTCTGCAGTTTCTGTTGTGATTTCTCCTCTTTCATTTACTATCCGATTTATTTGGGTCTTCTCCCTTTTTTGTTTTGTGAGTCTGGCTAAAGGTTTGTCGATTTTGTTTACTCTTTCGAAGAACCAACATTTACTTTCATTGATCTTTTGTATGGTTTTCCTATTCTCAATGTTATTTATTTCTGCCCTAACTTTAGTAATTTCTGTCCTTCTGGTGCTTTAGGATTCCTTTGTTGTTCTTCTTCTAGGTCTTTAAGATGTGCAATCAGGCTGTTTATTTGTGCCTTTTCTTGTTTCCTAATGTGTGCTTGTATAGCTATGAACTTCCCTCTTAGGACTGCTTTAGCTGTGTCCCAAATATTTTGATAGCTTGTGTCTTCATTTTCATTGAACTCTCGAAACATTTTGATTTCTTCCTTGATTTCCTCTTTGACCCAGAAGTTGTTAAGAAGTGTACTGTTGAGCTTCCACATTTTGGCACTGTTACTAATCTTTTGTTGATTGTTAAGTGTTAGTTTAATTCCACTGTGGTCTGAGAAGATGCTTGGGATGATTTCAGTGCTCTTGAATAGGCTGATGCTGTCTTTGTGGCCTAACATATGGTCTATCCTTGAGAATGATCCATGTGGATTTGAGTAAAATGTGTATTCCAGTTTCTTGGGATGAATGACTCTGAAAATGTCCAATAGTTCTAGTTTATCTATCTCTTCATTTAGCTCCCTTATGTCTTTACTGATTTTCTTCCTGGATGATCTGTCAAGTTGAGAGAGTGGGGTGTTGAAGTCCCCTACTATGATTGTGTTACTGTTAATATATTGCTGTAGCTCTTTCAGTAGAAGTTTTTTTTTTTTTTTTTTTTTAAAACACTTTATTTATTTATGAGAAAGATAGGAGGAGAGAGAAAGAACCAGACATCACTCTGGTTACATGTGCTGCTGGGGATCGAACTCAGGACCTCATGCTTGGGAGTCCAAAGCTTTATCACTGCGCCACCTCCCAGACCACTCAGTAGAAGTTTGATGTATTTAGATGGCTTCTCATTGGGTGCATAGATATTAATAATTGTTAAGTCCTCTTGATTGACTGATCCTCTGAGCATTAAGTAGTGTCCATTCCTATCTTTTTTAATCTTATCTATTTTAAAGTCTATCATGTCAGATATGAGAATAGCTGTTCCTGCCCTTTTTTGTGGGCCATTGGCTTGAATGATAGTTTTCCATCCTTTCACTTTAAGTCTGTGTTTGTCTTGTTGCGTTAGGTGAGTTTCCTGTAGACAACATATTGTTGGGTTGTGTTTTCTGATCCATCTTCCTACTCTGTGTCTTTTAATAGGTGAATTCAGGCCATTCACATTTATTGATATCAAAGATTGAAGATATTTTAACGCCATTCTTGTAGAGTTTTAGAGTGTTTTGATATATGTTCTATTTGTGGTGGTCTGGTTGTTTATAGGAAACCTTTCAGAACTTCTTTCAAGGCAGGCTTGGTGATGGTTGCTTTCTTCAACTGTTGCTTGTCTGAGAAGGTTTTGATGCTTCCATCTAGTCTGAATGACAATCTAGCAGGATATAGTATTCTTGGCTGAAAGCCTTTCTCATTGAGCACTCGATAGATATCTTGCCATTCTCTTCTGGCCTGTAGTGTTTGTATGGAGAAGTCTGCTGCTAATCTTATGGGTTTTCCTTTGTAGGTGACTCTTTGTTTTTCTCTTGCAGCCTTGAGGATCCTTTCTTTATCCTTATTCCTTTCCAATCTAAGTATGACATGTCTTGGTGTCTTTAGGTCTGGGTTAATTCTGTTTGGGACCCTCTGGGCTTCTTGAATCTTTATGTCTTTGGTGTTGTCTAGACTAGAGAAATTTTCAGCTATTATGGCCTGGAGAACGCTTTCTTCCTCCCCTTCTCTTTCTTCCTCTGGTAAGCCAATAATGCGTATATTGTTTCTTTTGAAGTCATCCCATAGGACTCTGTTGTTGTTTTCAGCATCTCTTAATCTCTTTTTGAGATCTCTTACTTCTTTTTTAGTTGTCTCTAATTCATCCTCAATCTTGCTAATTCTGTCTTCAGCCTCATTGATTCTATTCTCTCTGCCCTCTACTGCTTTCTGGAGTTCATCTATTTTGTTGCCCTGCTCTGATATTGTTTTAGTTTGTTCAGCTAGTTGCCTTCTTAGCTCAGCAATTTCAGCTTTCAGCTCTCTAATAACCATGAGATTATTAGAATTTTCTTCCATATTCTCATTTGTTGTTCCTGCAGTTCTGATTACAATTTTTCAAATTCTTTACTCACTCCTGTTATTATTTCCTTAGCTAATGTTTGGATGTTGAACTCGTTGTTTTGTGCTTCACCCTCTGGAGGACTTTTAGCTGGACTCTTGTCCTGGTTCGAGTCTCCATTATTTTTTCTTGTTGTTTTAACCATTTTATATAAGTTAACAGTTTTTTCAATCCCTGAGTTGGAGTTCAGTGGTATAAAAGCCTTTTTTTTTTCCCCTGTAGGCTATGGTAGCCTGAGGGCTTTTAAACTATCAATAGGCTTCTTGGCTTAATCAATGACTCCTGACCAAGAGATAAAGCAGGGTGTGGCAGAGATAATCCAGTGGTTATGCAAAGAGACTTTCACAGCCCTTCAGCTATGCCACCGAGGTATAGGTCTTCTCCTGAGTTTCCCGGTTAGATCTCTGTGCCCTGGTGTCCCTCCCTGTTGCTGCTCCAGATTCTGAGGGTAGTAGCAATGGAGACTCAGAGTTGTACTTGGTGAGTCTCTGGGGAGTCCTTTCCTCCCTTCACCTGTCCCCTTGTTAGTGGAGCTGACTGGAGGTGGTGTCTCCACTGACAAACTGTCGAACTGTTAGCAGTCACTTAATCTCTCCTTAGGCCCCTCTCTCCTCTCTGTCACCAGCCATGCGTGTTTGTACTCACGGGTGATTTACTGGGTTTCTGTGGTCATTCTAGTCCTGTCTTGTTTCGGTCCGGGTGGTCTCCTTTGGTATTCCTAGTTGATCCGGGAGAGGAGAGGAGAGAAAGCGATCTGCTGCTCGTAGCTCCGCCTCCGGAAGTCGAATTCGGCAAAAGGGATAATCTTATCTAATATTACCTATGCTGATTTAAAATTTGGGGGCTGGAGAAAAAGCATAATGGTTATGCAAAAGACTTTCATTCCTGAGGCTCTGAGGTCCCAGGTTCAAACCTTAGCTCCACCATAAACCAGCAATGAGCAATGCTCTGGTTTTTTCCTCTCTGTACCTTTTTTCCTTTCTTTCTTTTTTTCCTTCCCCTCTTTCTTCCTTCCTTCCTTCCTCCCTACCCCCCGCCCCCTTTCTTTCTTTCTTTCTTCTTTAACCAGAGCAGTGCTCAGCTCTGGTTTATAGTGGTATGGGGGGGCTGATCCTGGGACCGCAGAGCCTCAGGCAAGAGAATCTCTTTGCAGAACCATTATGTTACCTACCGTGCCCACCTTCTTTTATTTTTTTTCTTTAACCAGAGCACTACTTAGCTCTGGTAAAAAAAAAAAAAAAAAAATGTTATCTACCTCCCATCCCCTCTGTATTTCTCTCCTTAAAAAAGTAAATAAAGGGGCTAGGGAAACAACATAATGGTTATGCAAAAATACTTTCATATCTGTGGCTCCGAGATCCCAGGTTCACTCCCCAGCACCCACCATAAGCCAGAATTGCACCAAGTTCTGGTCTTTTTCTCTGTAGCTTTCTGTGTCCCTCTCATTAAAATAAAATAAAGTATTAAAAGAAAAAAAGTAAATAAATAAAATATTAAAAAACAAAGAAAGAAGATTCTCAGGGAAGTTTAACAACAAGATGTCAAGAATTTTTGTTTTAAATCAAGAAAGGCCGTCTAAGTTATACTGTGGAAAGAGAAGAGGAAGGTTAAGACTAGAGAAAAATTCCTCCCCCTATTACTTGAGAAACAGTTAAAATGTTTATACTACTCATTAATATTGTTTATCCAAGGAATGAGAAATGTTTGTTGCCCTGAGCTACATCTGGATGTACATCAAGTGACATGCCTTTAGAAAAGAATGCCTCTATGATACAATGGAACACAACAAACATATCTCTTACTCTCAGTTCAGTGAAAGAACTCAAATGCTTTCTCTTTAGAAAAACAGACAAAGGGACTAAGCATAAGCTACAAGGAGCTTAGTTTGAATTCTAGAGCCTTAGGTATGCACTTTAGATATGTACCTTCTCTTGACACTCCATTCTGCCATCTGTGAAATATGAATAGTCACCACCTCACAGAATTGTTCTAAAATAACCAATGTAAATTTCCCCACCACGGGCCCTGACAAATAGCAGGCATTAAACAATTCAGTTTCTTTAATCCTACAAATAACTTCAGAAGTTCAGAAGGCAATTTGCAAAAAAACTGAATTCAAAACTGAAGATATGAGTTCAAATTATAGCTGTTACTCTTAGACAAATATTACTGTTTAACTTCTCAAACTTAACAACTACAAAATAAGTTTTATGTATCCAAAGACTATAATAATTAAATCTGATAAAATTCAGGGATAAATAGCATAATGGTTATGCAGAGACTTTCATGCCTGAAGCTCCAAAGTCCCAGATTCAACCCCACCTGTACTACCGTAAGCCAGAGATGAGCAGTGCTCTGGAGAGAAAAAAAGAAATTAAGCATTACTGGACTGGGGAGACTGTATAATGGTTATATAAAAGAATTTCATGTCTGAGTTACTGAAGGTCCCAGGTTTAATCTCCAGCACCACCATAAACCGCAGCTATGCAAATAATAATAATAATAGTAACAAATAGGGAGTAGGATATGGTACACCTGGTTGAGCACACCAAGTACAAGAGCCTAGGTTTGAGTCCCAACTCCCCACCTGCAGGGGAAAAGCTTCATGAGTGGTGAAGCAGTGCTGCAGGAGAGGCTCCCAGGTTCACTCTCCTGTACCACCAAATGCCAGAGCTGGGCAGTACACTGGTAAAAGAAAAAAGAAAGAAAAAAATTCATATAATACTTGAAGCACACATCAAGAACTTTATATAAGGCTTCAGGTATTAGACAATGTATGTGAAAGTGATGAGCATTTTCCCATACAGGTTCACTATTTTTGCTAAGTCTCTCTCTTTTTTTTTTTTGCCTCCAGTGTTATCACTGGGGCTTGGTGCCTGCACCATGAATTCACTGCTCCTAGAGGCCATTTTTCTTATTTTGTTGCCCTTGCTGTATTGTTACAGCTATTGTTGTTGGACAGGACAGAGAGAAATGGAGAGAGGAGAGAAAGATAGACACCTGCAGACCTGCTTCACCACTTGTGAGGCGACCCCCCTGCAGGTGGGGAGCCAGGATCCTTTCACTGGTCCTTGCATTTCGCACCATGTGCACTACTGCCCAGCCCCCAAGTCTCTCTTTATTTTATTGAGTCCTTATCAACTCTGGCATATGATAGTACGTGGAATCAAACTTGGGACTTTTAAAAAACATTTTATTTATTTATTTTCTCTTTTGTTGCCCTTTTTGTTTAACATTGTTGTGGTTATTAATGTCATTGTTGTTGGATAGGACATAGAGAAATGGAGAGAGGAGGGGAAGACAGAGAGGGGGAGAGAAAGATAGACACTTGCAGACCTGCTTCACCACTTGTGAAGTGACTCCCCTGCAGGTGGGAAGCCGGGGGCTCGAACCAGGATCCTTACATCGGTCCTTGTGCTTTGCTCCATGTGCGCTTAACCCACTGCACTACTGCCCGACCCCCTTAATATATTTTTTTAATCAGAGCACTACTCAGCTCTGGCTCTTATTATTTATTTTGGTTAGATGTGGAAGGGGGAGAGAGAGAGACAGAGAGACCCACAGACTTCTTCATCACTTGTGGAGCTTCTCCCTGCAGGTGGAGACTTTCCCTTTGATTCAGTTTTCTCTTGCTTATTCCAAAACTCATTGATGAGATTTTGATTCTTTCGTTGTTTCATTTTTTTCTGTTGCTTTTGGTTAGTAGCTTGCTTGAGTATTAAACTAACATTTGGAGGTTAGTGAATTTCAAGCACTTTTCACTTGTCTCATTTTCTCTTTGCTTTATCAAATTATCTAATCAAAATTAAAATACGTATACATGTGAGAGAGAGTAAGTACATTTACACATGAGATTTGAGTGCAAGAAGTCCCAAGTTTGGGAGTTGGGTGGTAGCGTGATAGTGCAGCGGGTTAAGTGCATGTGGCGCAAAGCGCAAGGACCGGCTTAAGGATCCTGGCTCGAGCCCCTGGCTCCCCACCTGCAGGGGAGTCGCTTCACAGGCGACTCAATAACAACAACAGTAATAACCACAACAATGATAAAACAACAACAAGGGCAACAAAAGGGAAAAAAATAGTCTCCAGGAGCAGTGGATCTGTAGTGCAGGCACTAAGCCCCAGCAATAACCCTGGTGGCAATATATATATATATGTATATATGGCAGGGGAGATAGTATAATGGTAACGCAAAAAGAGTTTCATATCTGAGGCTCCAAAGCCCCAGGTTCAATCCCCTGTACCACAAGCCAGAACTAAGGAGGGCTCTATTCTCTTACCCCCGTATCTCTTTCTCATTAAAATAAAACAAATAAAATGTATTACATTAAAAATAAATCTGCTTTGGAATTTTTTTTTTTGCCTCCAGGGTTATTGCTGGGCTAGGTGTTTGTACTAGGAATCCGCTAATCCTGGAGGCCATTTTTCCCTTTTGTTGCCCTCTTTGTTGTTGCTATTGTTGTTGGACAGCACAGAGAGAGATTGAAAGAGGAGGGAAGGACAGAGGGGGAGAGAGAGATAGACACCTGCAGACCTGCTTCACTGCCTGTGAAGCGACCCCCGAGCAGGTGGAGAGCGGGGGGGGGGGGGGCTAAACTGGGATCCTTAAACTTTGCACTTTGCACCATGTGTGCTTAACCCGCTGTGCTACCACGGGGGGGGGGGGGGGGGGGGGGCTTCTTTGGATTTTTTTTGCCTTCAGGGCTACTGCTGGGGCTTGGTGCTTGCACCATGAATCCACTGCTCCTGGAGGCTATTTTTTTTCCCTTTTGTTGCCCTGGTTGTTTTTGCTTTGGAATATTTATTTATTTTTTTCCCTTTTTGTTGCCCTTGTTGAAGACAGAGAGGGGGAGAGAAAGATACACACCTGCTGCAACATCTGTGAAGTGACTCCCCTGCAGGTGGGGAGCTGGGGCTTGAACCAGGATCCTTACGCCAGTCTTTATGCTTTGTGCCACGTGTGCTTAACCACTGCACTACCACCTGACTACCCTGCTTTGGAATTTTTAATGTGTTTATCATCAGACAGGAACTTAAGAGGGCAGAA
Organism: Erinaceus europaeus; assembly: GCF_950295315.1. NCBI lineage: Eukaryota > Metazoa > Chordata > Mammalia > Eulipotyphla > Erinaceidae > Erinaceus > Erinaceus europaeus. Next base: position 65,362,799 of record NC_080173.1, on the reverse strand, counting down.
TTACCTGAATATGCATTTTAATTATTGCTTTTCCAATCAGAGTTGCACCAAAGAATGTCCAAAAAGGTACGAGAAAGTGTCCACATGTTATTCCAGCCAGATCAAAGAGAGGATTTGGAATCTATAAAAAAAATTTTTTTTTATCAGATGTGTATATATATTTCAATGAACAATTAAATTTTACCACTAACTGCAATTCCGTTTGTAGCCTTACAAAGCGAAGTATGGGTTTCCTGATGAATGCTCAACTGTTTAGAAGGTTAGACAAATGTTCTGAAGTATCTTTGAGGCTCATATTAATTTCAGGTTGTTGTTCATTTTGTTTAAAGCTAACTCAGATGTCCTTTTCCTTATATTGCTTGTGGCTAAGGCCACATAAACAATATTTTTTCCATCATGTTAGGACTGGGTAAAATGGAAGATCCACTAGAATTTAACCCATTCAGTAGATTGACAACTTAAGAATTATTTTAGTCTTAAGATTATTTTAGCTGGTACTAGGATTTAAAAATCTTTATACTAATAAATATTATTATTCAGAAAGTGTTGATATTTAAAATAAATATTCTAGCAAATTTGTAAATATATTTTAGGTGGATATGATTTTGTTTCTCAACATAATCAAATGTGGATATAAGAGAGCACTTACTAAAATGTTTTGAATACTCAGTCCCAGACAAAGAAGTGATTTACAACAAATACCTTTTGCAAACATTCCCACATTTCAAAAATGCTGAAAGACAATTTCATGTAAAAATGCAAGGAAACCATAGTGGTTATAAGCACTTAACCCATTTTTATTTCACAGAAGTACTTTGTCTTTATGATTGTTGGCCAAGCCATTTGTAAGTGAATTAATTTATGTAATTTCATGTCTAAAATTTCAAAGAAAAGTCTAGTTGTTTAAAAGATACTTGTTACATGTGTTCTTTTAAAAACAGTGCCATGACTTAAAAGTCAAGTATTCTTTTGTTAGGAACACTTGGATTCAATAATTCCATTTTGTTTTTCTCTTCCAAACTAAAATGCCATTTTGTCTTATAAGTAAGTAACAGCATCATTTGCAGTCTTACATCTGTCATATTTTACATTTCTCCTGTCATCACCACAACTCTATAAATTATACTGATAATCTGAAATGTTTCTTTTGTGATCTAGGTTCAGTCGCATATTGAAGTACATAAGATATTTAAATCAGAATAAATAAAATTAGAATTTGTTAATACTTCAGATATGTTAATCTACATAAATATCCCAAGAACATGAAAACAATAAGTTTGTTGTTACATGTTACCTATTTCTTTAAGAAAAATTTCAATAAAAATGCTTCTAACACAACTGTCATTTTTTTGGGGGGAGGGGAAAGATGACTGTGCCTATTTTATCAGTAAAGAACCAGAATAAACATCAACTTACCAAGGAAAGGCCACTTCACATGTTCTACAATTTAAGACATTAAATACATTTTTGTTATTTCATTTATTTATTTATTTATTTATTTATTTATTTTTTTTTTTCCCTCCAGGGTTATTGCTGGGCTCGGTGCCTGCACCATGAATCCACTGCTCCTGGAGGCCATTTTTTCCCCCTTTTGTTGCCCTTGTTGTTGTAGCCTAGTTGTGGTTATTATTATTGCCATTGTTGATGTTGTTCGTTGTTGGACAGGACAGAGAGAAATGGAGAGAGGAGGGGAAGACAGAGAGGGGGAGAGAAAGACACTTGCAGACCTGCTCCTCCGCCTGTGAAGAGACTCCCCTGCAGGTGGGGAGCTGGGGGCTCAAACTGGGATCCCTACGCCGGTCCCTGCGCTTTGCGCCACCGGCCGACCCCCTATTTTATTTATTTTTTTTAGTTCATTATAATGAAAGATGCCCTTCACTTTAGCACAGATGTTTCCATTCATTCTCGAGTGTTAATTTAATTTAAGATAGGTTTCATATGTATTTATTCTTTGTAACTAATGCCTGAAACTTCAGGAAAAAAAATAGTCTATAACTCTGGAAAGAATGAAGTCATTGCTATTTAGTTAAATGTACTTCATTATAAATTCTCCATGGAAATGATGGATTTTGTCTCTTTTGTTAGCAGTGAATCATTTAGATGTGAAGTCATCGTGGCATGATGAAATGCTTAAAAGTCAATAAACAAATATGGACATATCCAATAAAAAACAGCATGCCTGATAAGTAAGATGGACAATAGTAAAGTAACATATCTACTGAGATGGGTACAGAATTTTTGTTAATTTCAGAGTATATATTAAAATCATATTTAATCAAAATATAAATCTGACATTTGTTTGGCTTTTTCACTTTTTAATAAAATTCACTTACTGAAGCACAGGCCAAAATTCCAAAAAATCCAACCTTCTGTACTAAGTTTTGTACTGCCAATTTAGCCCGGGTGGCAAAGTCCTGTTTAAAAAGAAGATATCAAAACATTATAAAAAGCACAATAAAGAAAGAAAGATGTCTCTTAACAGAGTTAAGACATCTCACAATATTAAAGTATTATTTAATGAAATAAATGGTTAAATAAAAAAGTCACAGCTAGTTGCACTGAAAAATATGCAAATACAATCTTGACAAAACATTACATCCTTAAAGATAAACTTTCATTTCAAGAATAAGTTGAAACATTGCATTTAAAAAAATGTTTGATTACCCAGGAATAAATAAAACATTATAAACAAAACACAAACCAGCTCATTCTTTTGGAAATACTGGCCTATAACATCTATCTCTTTAACCAATCAGATTTACTTACTTCCTGATTAATCACAGCACTGGAAATTATAAGATTTTTCAAGTGAACCAAGACAATATTTATTTATTTATTCCCATTTGTTGCCCTTGTTGTTTTATTGTTGTAGTTAGTATTGTTGTCATCGTCGTTGCTGGATAGGACAGAGAGAAATGGAGGAGGGGAAGACAGAGAGGGGGAGAGAAAGACAGACACCTGCAGACCTGCTTCACCGCCTGTGAAGCGACTCCCCTGCAGATGAGGGGCCAGGAGCTTGAACTGGGATCCCTACGCCGGTCCTTGTGCTTTGTGCCACCTGCGCTTAATCCACTGCGCTACCACCCCACTCCCAATAAATCTTAAAAAAAAAAAATAGGGGCCAGGTGGTAGTGCACCAGGTTAAATAAGCGCACATAGCGCAAAATGCTAGGACTCAAGCAAGGATCCCGGTATTAGCCCCGGTCTCCCCACCTGCAATAGGGTCACTTTGCAAGCAGTGAAGCATGTCTGCAGGTGTCTATCTTTCTCTCCACCTCTCTGAATTTCTCTCTGTCCTATCCAACAGCAATAACAGTAGCAAAAACAACAAGAGAAAAAAGATGCCATCAAGAGCAGAGGATTCGTATGTAGTACAGGCACTGAGCCCTAGCAATAGATAACCTTGGAGGCAAATAAATAAATAACAATAAAACAACTTTAATAAAACCCAGTTCTCTCTTTAGATCAATACTCTAAGAGCTGGGGAGATTAACATATGGTTATGCAAAGAGACCAGTGCTCTAGAGACAAGCAACTAAAAACGAAAACTCCAATAGGCAGCAATCTGACTGAAAGGTGAGAACATAAAAATTATAAGGGTTGCAGCCTAGGAAGTAGCACAGTTGACGGACGTTGGATTTTCAAGCATGAGGTCAATCCCTAACATTGTTCCAGAGAGATGCTCTGGTACTCTAATTAATAAATTAATGAATCTTTAAAAAAATTAGAAGGTTTGTTCATAAACTAGGCATAGAACTAAAAACAATTCTCTAAGGCCACTAACACTTTATATATTGGTACTCCTAAGAAGGGAACAAAAATTCTAGCAAATAATATTACATAGAATTGCTTTATATTGGGCAGAGGTAGATAGCATAATGGTTATGCAAAGAGACTCTCATTCCTGAGGCTTCAAAGTCCCAGGTTTAATCCCCTGAACCACCACATGCCAGAGCTGAGCAGTGCAAAAAATTGCTTTATAAAGTTATCACAATAGTATATACCAAAAACAAAACAAGTGATCTGGGGAGGTGGCGCAATGAATAAAGCACTGAACTCTCAAGCATGAGGTCCCGAGCTGAACCCCGGCAGTACATATGCCAGTGTGATGTCCAGTTCCTTCTCTCCTCCTATCATTCTCATTAGTAAAAAAATAAAAACAAAATAACATAAAAAAAACAACTCCCTATCAACGCTTTTCTTAAACAAGTATCTTTTGCATTGGTGTGAAATATTTACCTAAATTATCAAATTTGTAACTCACCAAGAGTATTAAATAAAAATAGCTAAGCCAGGGAGTTGGGCGGTAGCGCAGCGGGCTAAGCGAACGTGGCGTGAAGAGCAAGGATGGCTGTAAACAGGATCCCTGTTCGAGCCCCTGGCTCCCCACCTGCAGGGGAGTCACTTCACAGGCGATGAAGCAGGTCTGCAAGTGTCTATCTTTCTCTTCCCCTCTTGTCTTTCCCTCCTCTCTCCATTTCTCTGTCCTATGTAACAACGATGACATCAACAACAACAACAATAAAAAAAACAAGGGCACCAAAGAAAAGGGAAAATAAATAAATATCTCAAGTTTTAAAATATCAAATTCTCTGTTAGGTTATTAGGCTAATCTTGTAAATTTATTTTTTGCCATCAAGGGTTTTTGCTAGGGCTGTGTGTTTACAGGATTCCATTGCTCCTAGTGGACTTTTTTTTTTTTTTGATAGGTGGTGGTAGACACATTACAACAAACACTGTTTTACCTCCTGTGAAGCATTCTTCCTATATGATGCTCCCAGGATGTAACCAGGTGTTTGAACTTGTGCAAAGTAATGTGTACTCTACTAAGTGAGATATCTCATAGACCTTATGGATTGGTGAACAGCTCACGTGGACAGAACACTGCTTTGCTATATGCTGCAACTCAGGACTGAGCAGGTCCCTCACTACACTGAAGTTTAGGTGTTGTGGTCTTTTCACTCTTTCCCTCTGTCTCTTCTAAAAATGAAAACCCAGGTGTCCAACAACAGATGAGCGGCTGAGCAAGTTGTGGTATATATACACAATGGAATATTACTCAGCTGTATAAAATGGAGACTTCACTGTTTTCAGCCGATCTTGGATGGACCTTGAAAAAATCATGTTGAGTGAAATAAGTCAGAAACGGAAGGATGAACATGGGATGATCTCACTCTCAGGCCGAAGTTGAAAAACAAGATCAGAAAAGAAAACACAAGTAGAACCTGAAATGGAATTGGCGTATCACACCAAAGTAAAAGACTTTGGGGTGGGGTGGGTGGGGAGAATACAGGTCCAAGAAGGATTCAGAGGACCTAGTGGGGGTTGTATTGTTAAATGGTAAACTGGGGAATGTTATGCATGTACAAACTATTGTACTTACTGTTGAATGTAAAACATTAATTCCCCAATAATAAAAAAAAAATTAAAAAAAGACATTCTAAAAAATTCCTGAAAATCCTCCTCCTGTCAGGGCCGTAAAAAAGAAAAAAAAAAGAAAATGATAACAATAGTAGTAATAATAAAGACACATACACCACACATGCCTATAGAATTTCAAAATTATGTTTTTTAAATTAAGGAGCCATTTTACCCTTTGGGGCATAATCTCTTAACAGATATTAGACAAGAACAAAGGAAAATACATTCCTTGTTCTTTCAAGTGCTTGGGCAACCATCATCAATTACTCCTAATGGAATTTTCAAGATCTTTATTTGAAGTGAAAATAATTTGCTCTGTTCAATTATGTAAAGTAGGTGTTTCCTTTCACTTTGTTTTTAAAAAATTAATTTCCAGCTGGCATGTTTTACAAGGAAGGCAAGTTAAATGTCTTTTTAATGTGGAGATTCCACTTTTAAAAACTCTTTTTAAAAAGTTGTCCCGAAAACGGATTTCATAAATTTTATGTGCTTAACACAATGACTATGCTACTTTCAGTTCCTATAACTTATTTTTCAGATCTTTCACAATATTCTCAGAATTATGTTTATATAAAAAACAATTCTTGAACTTTTATTTAAATTAAATTAACATGAAGTCTGTTTATATTCTAAGAAAGCAATAGTAACATAATATGCAGTTTGGGAATATTTTCTAGATTTTCTTTCCCTGCTAGTATAATTATGGGTGGGGAAAAAGTGGACTGCTCTGGTCTCTTTCTCCCTGTATTTATTTTTCACTAAAAAGTAAATGAATAAAATATTTTTAAAAATAAAGATGGAAATTCTACAAAATGTACCTATTTTACTAAAGTTTTAAAGAATCATTTTAAATAAAATTGGCTTTTTTTTTTTTCCCCTCCTCCAGGGTTATCGCTTGGCTCGGTGCCTGCACCATGAATCCACCGCTCCTGGAGGCCATTTTTCCCCCCCTTTTGTTGCCCTGGTTGTAGTTTCGTTGTGGTTATTATTCTTGCCCTTTTTGACGCAATTCGTTGTTGGATAGGACAGAGAGAAATGGAGAGAGGAAGGGAAGACAGAGAAAGGGAGAGAAAGATAGACACCTGCAGACCTGCTTCACCGCCTGTGAAGCAACTCCCCTGCAGGTGGGGAGCCGGGGGCTCGAACCGGGATCCTTACGCCGGTCCCTGCGCTTTGCGCCACATGTGCTTAACCCACTGTGCCACCGCCCGACCCCCCAAATTGGCTTTTTTTAAATTAATTTTTGAAAATTAGAGAGAATCAGAGTAACATTCTAATACAGGCAATGCCAAGGCTTGAATTCAGGACCCCATGCTTTTGAGTCCATAACTACCTACTATGCCAGTTCCTGGGCCATACTGTTGTTTATTTAAAAAGATTTTACTGCAGCCCAGGAAATGGCAGAGTAGATGTAGAGTTAGATTCTTGGTTATGAGGTCCCAAGGTCTACTCCCAGTATAACAAGTACCAGAATAGTGGCCTGGTTCTGGTTCTTGCTCTTTTTCTCTTTAGCAGAGCACTTCTCAGCTCTGACTTAGGGTGGTACAGAGGACTGAACAGGGACTTTGGAGCCTCAGGCATGAAAGTCTCTGCATAAACCATGTTATCTAGCCTGCCTTACCTTTTTTTCTCCTTAAAGTAGGGGCGAGTAGGCCCAATAAATTTTTTTTTCTATTTTTAAAAACTAGTGATTTAGTATTGGTTTAACAAATTATGAGATAACAGGGGTACAATGAATAAATATTAAAAAAAAAATAAGGCACATAAGATTTTTGGGCTCAGAGGTTTGACAGATTTAAATATGGCACTGGAATTCAAGTATGAGGTTTGATTCCCAGCTCTGGTTCTCTTTCTCATGAACAAATAAGTTTTTTTTTTTTTTTTTTTTTTAATTGAACGAGGAGAGGGGGGGTAGAGGGAGTGATATCTACCCCTACATGTACTGACAACTAATTTCTGACAAGGGAAGCCCCCCTAAAAAAAAAAATCAAATGTAGTCTTTTCAAGTGGTGTTAAAAAAATCAAGTCAAGGGAGTCGGGCTGTAGCTCAGCGGGTTAAGCGCAGGTGGTGCAAAGCACAAGGTAGGCATAAGGATCCCAGTTTGAGCCCCCGGCTCCCCACCTGCAGTGGAGTTGCTTCACAAGCGGTGAAGCAGGTCTGCAGGTGTCTATCTTTCTCTGCCCCTCTCTGTCTTCCCCTCCTCTCTCCATTTCTCTCTGTCCTATCTAACAACGACAACATCAATAACAATAACTACAACAACAATGAAAACAACAAGGACAACAAAAGAGAAAATAAATAAATAAAATATAAAAAAATTAAAAAAAAAATGAAGTCAAAACGTGGTTAAAAATGAAGCAGGACCACCACACACAAAAGTCACTCCAAATGGATCAAAGATATGTACACTATACCAGAAACTATCAAACACATAGGAGAAAACATTAGTGGAGCACTTCACAATATCTGATTTGGAGATATGTTCAAAGATGCAAGTCTAACAGGAAGAAAATCAAACTGAGAAGCTTCTGCATAGTAAAAGAAGTCATCACCAAAACAGAAAGATACCCTACAGAATGGGAGAAGATCTCTACATGCCAGTCAAAAATATATAAAGAATTCAGTAAGTGCATAAGTGAAAAAGAATAAATTAAGAAAAGGGGAGAAGATGTGGACAGTATCTTCACCAAAGAAGATATCCACATGGTGAAATTTTTTAATGAAGAAGAAAAAAAAAGCTCAGAGTCAGTTAACTGATTACCAGAGAAAAGCAAATACAGACAATTAGATACCACTGTGAGAATGTCATAGGAAGGAAGAAACAGCAGGTGTTGGTGAGGATCTAGGGGAAAAGGAAATCTTTTACACTGCTGGTGGGAATATAAATTGGTTCCACCCCTGTGGGGCAGCACGGAGATTTCCTAGAAAACTAAACATGGATCTACATGGGAGTTCTTCTGGGGATTCTTCCAAAGGAAACAAAAATACCTGTTCAAAGAAATCTCTGTACACCTATGCTCACAGTAGCATAACACAATGGAATAGTATTGAGCTACTAGTTACTTTGTGTTGGACAGATCTTGAAGGAATCATGTGAAGTGAGATAAGCCAAAAGGAAAGAGAAGGATGAATACTGGAAAATCCACCACTCTTGATGGCCACCCCCCCTTTCCCTTTATAATTTTTAGAACTTAAGAAACAACAACAAAAAAATGAAAACACAAAGTGAATCCTGGACTGGGTATGGTGTACTGCACCAAAGCAAAGGACTCTGGAGGTGGAGGGACCAGTGCTGGGATTCAGTGTACAATGGCAGAGAAGGACCTAAACTGGGTGTGGGAATGGTATGAAGTCACCTATCACAAGGAGATGAGAAATTGTCTCCATATGCCAACAATTGTTAGGCAAACCATTTCCTACCAGTAAAATAATTTGGAAGAGAGAGAGAGAAAATGATTTAAAATGTTTTGTTATAAGCAGAACTTGGACTGGAGTTGGTGCATTGCACAAAAGTAAAAGGCTCTGGGGTTGGGGGAGGGTTCAGGTCCTGGAACCCGATGGCAGAGGAGGACCTAATGGGGGTTGAATTGTTATGTGGAAAACTGAGAAATGTTAAGCATGTACAAACTATTGTATTTTATTGTTGGCTGTAAACCATTAATCCCAGAATAAAGAAATTTTTAAAAAATTTTAAAAAAGGTTTGTTATAATTCCTAGTTCGACATTATTATAAATTCAAGGTTTGATATAATCTCACAACTAAGGGTATAATAAGCCTAGTTTTGTTTTGAATATCAAAAACATAAGAGATATGTTGATACTAAATAAGGAAAAGAGATTTAAAGCATGAAGGAAAGAGTGAAGGCATTAAAACTGAAAATCTGGGAGTTGGGGGGGTGGCACAGAGGGTTAAGCACACATGGCAGAAGTGGAAAGTGCAAGGACCAGCATAAGGATCCTGGTTCCAGCCCTGGCATAAGGATCCTGGTTCCAGCCCTCAGCTCTCCACCTGCAGGGGAGTCGATTCACAGGCGGTGAGGCAGGTCTGCAGGTGTCTATCTTTCTCTCCCTCTCTCTGTCTTCCCCTCCTCTCTCCATTTCTCTCTGTCCTATCCACGAACAATGGCAACAATAACAACAACAATAACAAGGACGATGGGCAACAAAAGAGAAAAAATAAATAAGTTAAAAAAACCAAACAAACTTGAAAATTCATCAAAACAGCTAAATTCCATTATAAACAGAGGATAGCCCAGAGAGCACCATTATATGCATTCAAGAAATTCACTCTAGGGATGGGGAGATGGCATGCTCATGTGCTAGGCTTTCATTCCTGAGGCTCAGAGGACCCCAGCACCACCATAATTTGGAGTTGAGAAGTGCTCTAGTATTTCTGTCATTAAAATCAATAAATTGGGGGGAGTCAGGCGGTAGCACAGCGGGCAGCGGGTTAAGCGCACATGGCGCAAAGTGCACAGACCTGATCCAGGTTTGAGCCCCCGGCTCACCACCTGCAGGGGAGTTGCAGTGAAGCAGATATGCAGGTGTCTATCTTTTGCTCCCCCTCCTCTCTCCATTTCTCTCTGTCCTACCCCACAATGACAACTACAATAATAGCTACAACAATAAAATAACAAGGGCAACAAAAGGGAATAAATAAATAATACTAAAAAAAATAATGTAAAAAAATCAATAGACTGGGTGGGAGTAGATAGCATAATGGTTATGCTAACAGACTCTCATGCCTGAGGCTCCAAAGTCCCAGATTCAACCCTCCCACCACCATAAACCAGAGCTATGCAGTGCTCTGGTAAAAATAAATAAATAAGACATTAAAAAATAAAATCAATAAATTATAACAAAACCAAATATAGAAAGTATTCTACCTACTAGGCCACTTCCCTGGCCCAATGAGGAAATTTTTATTACACTTGTAGTGGTTACCTCATTATAATCACTAATTTTTTTGTTTTGTCTTGGTTTTTAATTTATTTACTTATGAGAGAGAAGAGGAGAAAGAACCAAAGCACCATTAGGATGGAACTTGGCACTTCATGTTTGACAGTATAATGCTTTATCCACTGTATCACTTACTGGGCACTCATCACTAATCTTAAAACTTGCTAGTAATTGGGAGTCGGGCTGTAGCGCAGCGGGTTAAGCGCAGGTGGCGCAAAGCACAAGGACCGGCATAAGGATCCCGGTTCGAACCCCGGCTCCCCACCTGCAGGGGAGTCGCTTCACAGGTGGTGAAGCAGGTCTGCAGGTGTCTATCTTTCTCCCCCCTCTCTGTCTTCCCCTCTTCTCTCCATTTCTCTCTGTCCTATCCAACAATGACATCAATAACTACAACAGTTAAAACTACAAGGGCTGTGGTCTGGGAGGTGGCGCCGTGATAAAGCTTTGGTCTCAAGCATGAGGTCCCAAGTTCGATCCCAGGCAGCACATGTGCCAGAGTGATGTTTGGTTCTTTCTCTCTCCTCCTATCTATCTCACAAACAAATAAAATCTTAAAAACAAAACAAAACAAACTACAAGGGCAACAAAAGGGAATAAATAAATATTTTTTTAAAACATTTATTTATTTATTTTAATGACAGATAGGCACAGAGAGAAAGATACAAAGAGAGAGCTACCAGAGCGTTACTCAGCTCTGGCTTATGGTAGTGTTGGGGACAGAGCCTAGAACTTTTGGAACTTCAGGCATGAGTCTTTTGCATAACCATCATGCTGTCTCCCCGGGCCTCCAAAACACCTTTATAGTAGTCAATGAGCCTTGTGGCTATTCCACTATCCGGGTCTAGGATTATTTTATTACTGACGAAAGGGTATAACTGACCTTGGGCCAGGAACTCTGGGTACACTCAGAAGTTATAACAGAGGAAGAAGTTGAATTTAGCACACTACTGATTTGCTAACACATGAGCAAATACACAGTCTGATGGTCAAAGTTTCAATTCAATGATAGGGGCTTTTCTAGAGATATTTTACAAAAGTCGTTTGAAACATAAACCTGAAAGAAAAACTCTTTTAAAATTAGTTTAACAAAGGTAACCTAACTCCTGCCCACTCATTTTTCCCCCCTGTATCTGTAAGCAGGTGTGCAAATGAAAAGAACAAAGCAAAAATAAAACACAACCATACTTAATGCCAATGTTCAAAGCAAACTAAAAAGAAAAATCCCAAGTATTTATTACTCACAGTGCTTTGTTAATGACTAAGCTGTATTAGCCTGCTTCTTTTAATATCATCTAGATTCAATTCCAATTGCTTCTCTCTATTGAGATATGTATTTGTAAGTGTGTATCTTATTTTTATCTGGTTTTTGAAAGCTAGTGAACATAGCTATAATAAAAACACTCTAAAAAAGAAAAGCATCATTCTGTATGCTTTCCTGTGTGGAATAACTAAATCAAACTTTAAAAAATTACATATTCCCCACCTGCAGGGGAGTCGCTTCACAGGCGGTGAAGCAGGTCTGCAGGTGTCTATCTTTCTCTCCTCCTCTCTGTCTTCCCCTCCTCTCTCCATTTCTCTCTGTCCTATCCAACAACAACAATAATAACTACAACAATAAAAAAACAACAAGGGCAACAAAAGGGAATAAATAAATAAAATAAATATTTAAAAATTTTTTTTAAAAAATTACATATTGGGGCCAGGTGGTGGCACACCTAGTTGAGCACACATGTTACAATGCACAAGGACCCAGGTTTTAGCCCTTGGTCCCCACCTGCAGGGGGACAGCTTTGCAAGTGGTGGAGCAGGGCTGCAGGTGAGGACCTTTCTCTCTCCCCCTAACCTCTCAATTTCTGACTGTCTCTATCCAATAAATAAAGATGATAAATTTTTTGAGGGGGGGAGCCGGGCGGTAGCGCAGCAGGTTAAGCACATGTGGTGCAAAGCGCAGGGACCGGCATAAGGATCCTGGTTTGAGCCCCCGGCTCCCCACCTGCAGGGGAGTCGCTTCACAGGCGGTGAGGCAGGTCTAAAGGTGTCGTCTATCTTTCTCTCCCCCCCTCTCTCCATTTCTCTCTGTACTATCTAACAATGACAACAATAACTACAACAACAATGGAAAACAAGGACAACAAAAGGGAAAATAAATATAAAATTAAAAAAATGTATTTATTTTATTTGATAAGAAAGATAAAAATTGAGAGGGGAAAGAAAGAGGAAAAAAGAAAGAGAGACACTTGCAGCCTGCCTTACCACTCATGAAGCCTCCCTTCTGCTGGTGGGGCCTGGGGCCTTGAACCTAGGTCCTTGCATATGGTAGCATGTGCGATCAACCAAGTTTGTCACCACTCCATCCCCTAAACCAGTTTTCTTCTGTCTTAATTTTTTTTTTAAAAAATTTATTTCAGGCATGAGAGTCTCTTTGCATAACCATTATGCTATCTATCCATGCCCACTCTTTCTTTTGCATCAGCATTATGCTGTCTTCCAAGCCATTCAATCAATTCTAAGATTTTTTTCCTCTATGTTAATTTTGTTACAAAACAGTATGTAGATAAAAAATGACTTTTATATTACTTAAAATGTTTTCATCAAATTTATATTTTAAATAAAAGTCTAAGATAACCATGTACAGAAAGGCATATTTGTTTTTCTCCTCTACATCATGTTAAATAGATGTTTTATAAGTGTCCAAGAGGAGGCCGGATGGTAGCACACCAGGTTAAGCGCACATGGTGTGAAGAGCAAGGACCCGCACAAGGATCCTAGTTCGAGACCCTGGCTCCCTACCTGAAAGGAGGTTGCCTCGCAAGTGGTGAAGCAGGTCTGCAGGTATCTCTATCTTTCCCATCTCTCTCAATTTCTTTCCATCCTAATCAACAACAATAACAACAATGCCAACAATAAATGGAAGGAAAACAATATGTTCAAGAGTGCACAATAAGTAGACAAGTCTCACAGTGGTCATTCATTCGGGAACTTGCATCAAATGGTAGCTATCTAGCTATCTTTATTGTTCACTTAGTAAATGCTAGCATAGAAATTAGTCAAAGAAAGAGAGAAAGAAACTAGTCAAAGAAAAAGAGAAGAGCTGGGCCAGGCAGTGGTGTATCCAGATGAACATACATATTTACCAAGTGCAAAGACCTGGGTTCAAGCAGGGGGAGAGGCTTCACTAGCAGTGAAGCAGTGCTATAGTTATCTCCCTCTGTATCTCCCCATTCCTTCACAATCTCTCTCTCTCTCTAAGACAATTTATTTAATGAGATACTTATTATTATTAATATTTATTTATTTTCCCATTTTTGTTGCCCTTGTAGTCTTTTTTTATTGTTGTTGTTATTGCTGTCATTGTTGTTGGGTAAGACAGAAAGGAATAGAGAGAGGAGGGGAAGACAGAGAGGAGGAGAGAAAGACACCTGCAGACCTGCTTCACCGTGTTTGAAGCGACTCCCCTGCAGGTGGGGAGCCGGGGGCTGGAACCTGGATTCTTACACCGGTCCTTGCACACTGTGCCACATGAGCTTAACCTGCTGCGCTACCTACCGACGGATTCTGCTATTATTATTTTTTTATCCAGAGCACTGCTCAACTCTCGATTACGGTGGTTCAGGGGATTGAACCTGGGACTTTGGGGCCTCAGGTATAAGAGTCTCTTTGTATAACTATTGTGCTATTTACTGCCCCTCTCCCAATTTCTCTGTTTCTATCCATTAAATAAATAAAATATCAGAGAAAGATAAAAAGAGAATCATGTCTGTCAAAAGCTTCCCAAGTGGTGAATTAGAGCTACAGGTGTCAATCTCTTTCTCTTCCTACATCCCCAACCCCTCTCAATCTCTCTCTGTCTCTATCCAATAATACATAAGTAAAATTTTAGGAGAGAGAGAGGAAGGAAAAAAATCAAGAGAAGAAACAGTCAAGAGAGCTAAATGAAAGTCTGTGACTGGAGTGGTAAGAGAAGAATTCAAAAGTAAAAATTTCCTGAAAAGGAAATGAACTGAGGTATTAGAAATTCCACTACAGCATTAGGGAGACAGCATAATGGTTATGCAAAAGACTTTCATGCGTAAGGGTTATGCGCACATGGCACAAAGCACAAGGACTGGGGTAAGGATTCCAGTTCGAGCCCCTGATGCCACCTGCAGGGGAGTAGCTTCATAGGCGGTGAAGCAGGTCTGCAGGTGTCTATCTTTCTCTCCCCCTCTCTGTCTTGCCTTCCTCTCTCCATTTCTCTCTGTCCTATCCAACAACAATGACATCAATAACAGTAATTACTACAACAACAATAAAAAGAAGGGCAACACAAAGGGAAAATAAATAAATATAAAAATTATAATAAAAAATAAAGATCAATATAAAAAATTCCACTATAAACCCATGCTAAATATGCTTAGAAACTAGAACAACAGAATGATTTTAAATGATACCCTTTCTTGTTTAACCACATATAAGTCAGTGGCCTTTAGTACTAAAAATAATTGTCCTAGTAGTAGCGATATTCTGCAAGAGAATCTTTCAAAAAGAGAGCACTTAAAATTGCTTAATCTTGATGGTACTTTGTGGTAAAATCATGAGCCAGTTCTGAAAGAAGATAGAACAGGCCTGCTTTTTAAAAAGTTAAACGTTGAGTGTGGCTGGTTGATTCTGAAAAAAGAAACTACACTAAATCTTGCTAGTTTTTACTTGGTTTTTAAATGATAATGAAATGGTTAGTATGTTTCCAGTTGCTTACTATAGTAAACTTTATCAGTTTAGCATTCTGAAAGCAACAAGTCTTAGGAACAAGAAAGTTTCTGTAGAACCACTGACGCAATACAAACCATAGCAGCTATTGCAAAGCTTAATGCAAACCCTCTAGAGTCCACGTTGACAAATTCTTTAACAAGCTCTGTGGTTACAGGGAAGCTGGTTTCACTCTGACTCACTCCTGCTCAAACAATTTACTGGAAATGAAGGGGAGGGGGAATTTTCAGAGAAGTCATGTGATAGCCAGACAAACCACAGCCAGTAAAGGTTCAACAGAGTTAAAAACAGGTCCCAGCAACTACTGACACCCTGATTTTTCAAAGTGGCATTAAATTATATGAAAATAAGTTCTACTGGATTTCAGACTATCCACACTGAACTTTCATAAATATTTGTATGTAAAGAAACAGATAATTCACAGGGGTAAATACCAGCAGATACTGACAAGATACAGGCAGCTGCACTTCATAGGAAAATGTACTTAACAGAGAATAGAAGGGATGTTAAAGCACTTTGATGAGTATATAAGTAATCATTATTAATGCTTTTCCATAGTCTCTAAACTCAAATGATCAAATACATGTTCTATTATTACCAGAGGAAGGTCAAATGTATCATTTTTACCTTGTAGTTCGAGGGGGTGTTCTCTGGCTAAACTATTTTACTACAAAGAGAGAGAGAGACAGAGAGAGAGAGAGACAGAGACACTAGACAGTGGCAGATCCAGCTGAATGCACACATCGCCATTTGAAAGGGCACAGGTTCAAGCTCCCATTCCCAAAGTGCAGGGAGGATGCTTCAAGGTCAGTAATTCTTTCTCTCTTATGCCCCACATCCCCTTCTTTCTCAATTTCTCTCTCCCTCTCTCCCTCTCTCCCTCTCTCTCTCTCTCTTTAACCAGAACACTGTTCAGCTCTGGCTTATGGTGGTGCGGGGGATTGTACCTGGGACTTTGGAGCCTCAGGTATGAGAATTTCTTTGCATAAACATTATGCTATCTACCCTCTGTCCTCAATTTTTTTTTTCTGTCCTATCAAATAAAATAGAAAGGGAGGAAAGAAGTGGGGGGGGAAGAAGGAAGAAAGAAAGCTGGCTACTGGGAGCAGTAAATTCACAGTCCTTGTATTGAGCTGGTGGCAATAAAACAAACAAACCAATAAATAAATGACAATGCACTGGCCTGATGAATAAAAACAAGTATTACAAATGAAGGAACTTTTTTTTGTGTGTGTGTTTTGTATTTTCATTAATAATTTAAATAGCTTAAAATTTCTGAATAAGTTAGGATTGTATAAAAAAAATAAAAACCAACCTCTTTGGGGTCAGTCAGTGGTGCCTGGTTAAGCACACACAATACAGTGCACAAGGACCCAGGTTCAAACCCCCTGGCCTCCACCTGAAGGGGGGAAGCTTCACCAGTGGTGAAATAGGGCTACAGGAGTCTGTCTCTCTCCCTCTCTGCCTTCCCCTCCCCCTCTCAGTTTCTCTCTGTCTCTATGCAATAATAAACAAAATTTTCAAAACAGGATTAAAAAAAAAAACCTTCTTTTCCAGTCTTTTTTTATATTTATTTATTCCCTTTTGTTGCCCTTGTTTTATTGTTGTAGTTATTATTGTTGTTATTAATGTCGTCACTGTTGCAGAGGACAGAGAGAAATGGAGAGAGGAGAGGAAGACAGAGGGGGAGAGAAAGACAGACACCTGCAGACCTGCCTCACTGCTTGTGAAGCGACTCCCCTGCAGGTGGGGAGCCAGGGGCTCGAACCAGGATCCTTACGCCAGTCCTTGCGCTTTGCGCCACCTGCACTTAACCTGCTGCGCTACCCCCGACTCCCCTTTTCCAGTCTTAAATAAATTCAGTCCACCATAGTAAGAAAAACACATTGGTATTTAAACTTGGTTTAAACATTTAGTATCAATAAATCATATAAAGTAGCAAGTATTGACTATTTTAATACCATGATCCCAAACAAAAGCTGAAAAAAGGCTTCCTTAGACTAAGATTACAGGGCTGAGAAAATAAGTCAACTGGTAGAATGTCAGCTTTGGTTACTGATTTTATCCCCAGCATCACATGTACTTTAGTGGAGTAGCGACCTTTATTTCCTCTTGCTCTCTCCCACTTCTATGCACCTCACATGAGATGCCTTCTCTCTCATACACACATTCTTAATTTTTGGGTTAGCGAAATAGCTCAGTTGGATAGTGCGCTGCTATGCCATATGCATAATCCAGATTTGAGGTGGGTCCCCACCATACAGAAGAAAGCTTAGCCCACATACTACCATAAGCCAGAGCTGCTGGTGTGGTGGTGGTGGTGGGGGGGTGAAGATAGAGAAGAAAATAAGGAAGCTTAGGTGCTCTGGTGTCTTTCACTTTATCTCTAAAAATAAAATATAAAAAATAATAATTATTTTTGAGTTTTCAGTTTCCTCAGTTTCAGAGTCAGTAATTTAACACTTCATGAAAAAAGAATCCAAAGCTAGGTCACTTGGACAGATAGCAGTTAGGAAAGTAAACATTCAAACTATATCCTATCATGAAAATATGCACAACATTCTTACTCTATTATGTAAACTCCAAACACATATACAACACAACTAATCCCCATGTTCCTATTACCTTTTACTTCAATGATACCAAATACTCTATTTTAGGATACATCAAGTAAATAAGTTATTTTTAAAATTCTTTACTTGCCTAACACGTCTCTAATATTCTCTTCCTTATGGTTATGCAACTCGCAAAGCTAAGTTATCACAAGAGACTACACTTGATTCTAAAGTATGGAATTTTATAAATATCTTATTCAATGTGGGCTAAAAATAAATTATTTGGGGTGAAGAAATAGCATAATGGGTGGTCCAAGAGGTGGTGCAGTGGCTAAGGCACTAGACTCTCAAACATAAGGTCCTGAGTTTAATCCCCAGCAGCACATATATCAAAATGATGCCTGGTTCTTTCTCTCTCCTATCTTTCTCAGTAAATAAATAAAATCTTAAAAAATAAAAGAAATAGCATAATGGTTATGCAAGACTTTCATGCTGAGGGCCTGAGGTCCCAGGTTCAATCCCCAGCGCCACCACAAGTTAGAGCTAAGCAATGTTCATGTCTTACTATCACTTTCATTAAAGTAAGTAATTTTTTTAAAAATCAGTTTTCACATGTACACACACACACACACAAGCAAAACAAAAATCATTTAACTTAATGGCGTTGTCTGGGAACAAAACAAACTATTCTGTAGCTTCATAGGTTCTTTAGAATAATGAGACAAGCATATTGATGAGAGAAAAATTAGCACAATGGTTATGGCTTACAGTAACCCAGGTTCAATTCCCCCACCATCATATGCCAGAGCTGAGCAGTGCTCTGGAAATGGGGGGAGGGGAAGGGAAATTAAGGAGAATTTTATTAGCAACAATTATATTCCCCTCCCTCCCCCCAAAAAACCTGAGTAATTCACTATGTGGTCTTATATGCCATTTTTCTTTAATAAGATTATTTATTTATTTATTTGGAGGAGGGTGGAACTCTGAGCATCATCCTGGCACATATGAGTCCAGGGACTAAAACTTGTGATCTTATTCCTGAGTATCAAAGGCTATGTATGGGGGTCAGGCAGTTGTGCAGCAGGTTAAGCGCAAATGGCTCGAAGCGCAAAGATGTGCAAAGACCAGCATAAGGATCCCGGTTCGAAACCACCTGCAGAGGGGTCGCTTCACAGGCAGTGAAGCAAATCTGCAGGTGTCTTTCTCTCCTGCTCTTGATTTCTCTCTGTCCTATCTAAGGACAACAGTAATGACAACAACAACAATAATGACAATAACAAAGGTAACAAACGAATGGAAAGAATTAGCCTCCAGGAACAGTGCATTCTTAGTGCAGGCACTGAGCCCCAGAGATAAGCCTGGAGGCAAAAACAAACAAACAAACAAACAAACAAACAAACGGCTATGTCTACCAAGTCAACACCTCCTGGGCTGCTTAGAAGCCATCTTTCAATAGCCTAACAGAGGACACTGGAAAAACGAGAGAAAGTCAGTAAAGAAGGTAACATAGGTTGTCTGGAAGGTGGTGGTGCAGTAGATAAAGCATTAGACTCTCAAGCATGTGGTCTGGGTTCAGTCCCTGGCAGCACACGTACCAGAGTGATGTCTGGTTCTCTCTCTCTCTCTCTCCTCCTGTATTTCTCATAAATAAAATCTAAAAAAAGAAGAAGAAAGTAACATAGAACAGCATGGATATTTAAGTTCTGCTTTCTAAATTGATTAGACTAGTCTGGGAGACTCCATTAAAGGTAATGCTTACATGAACCCTATGTCTAACTCTAACTCTAATCACAACACCAAACTTAATACTAACCCTAACCCTAATTAATTAAACGTAACCCTATTTCTTTTTATTTGAATTTACTTTATTCATTTTTATCTTTTGCCACCTGGGTTACCACTGAGGCTCAATGTATAGTGACTCAGTTTCTAGTGGCCATTTTCCCTTCTTTTGTTTCTGATAAGTAGAGAAATAAAGGGATAGGAAGAGGGAGAGACAAAGAGGTACTCTGCACTCATGAAGCTTGTCTCCCCTCACCCCAATGTAGGTTGGGGCCTTGAACCCAGGTCAGGTGCAATGTATGAGCTCCAGCCCCAAGCTTATTTCAAACCCTAAGCCAATGTCTAATCATAATATTAACCCCAAACTATATGTAAACCAAAACCTACTGCTATATCTCACCCTATGTCTAACTCTAAAAAAAAAAAAAAAAAAAAAAAAGAAAGAAACACAGTGGTTCAGGAGGTGGCGCAATGGATAAAGCATTGGATTTTCATGCATGATGTCCTGAGTTCAATCCCTGGCAGCACACATACCAAGAATGATATCTGGTTCGTGTTCTCTCTCTCATCTTTCTAATAAATAAATAAAATCTTTTTTTTAAAAAGAGACATATATATATATATTTTTTATTTTAGGAATTTTAAAAATATTTATTTATTCCCTTTTGTTGCCCTTGTTGTTTTATTGCTGGTTATTTATGTCGTTGTTGTTGGATAGGACAGAGAGAAATGGAGAGAGGAGGGGAAGACATAGAAAGGGAGAGAAAGACAGACACCTGCAGACCTGCTTCACCACCTGTGAAGCGACTCCCCTGCAGATGGGGAGCCGGGGGCTGGAACTGGAAACCTTCTGTCGGTTCTTGTGCTTTGTGCCACTTGCGCTTAACCTGCTGTGCTACTGCCCGACTCCCCTATATATCTCTTTTAAAGGTAAACTTTGTTCTGCCTTAGGACTGCTATCATTAAATTAACCTTTTGACAAAGACTTATTTTGATTGACAGGTTTTTGTTCCTCAACAGTGTTTTCTTTTAAGAATTCCTTTTTTTAAAAAAAAAAAATTATCTTTATTTGTTGGATAGACAGTCTGAAATCGAGAGGGGAGTGGGAGGGAGAGGAAAGGGACAGAGAAACACTTGCAGCACTGCTTCACCACTTGCAAAGCTTTGGGACTAGGTGCTCGAACCTGGATCCTTGCGCATCTGTGCTCAACCACTAGGTGTGCCACCACCCAGCCCCAACAGTGTTTTCTATATCATCTTTAGCTTTTGTTCTCAATGACTATTAAACTCAAAGATGAAAAACAACCTTTCTTATCCCTGCAGTCCCAGGCTCAATTCCCAGCATCACAATAAGCCAGAGCTGAGCAGTGCTCTGGAAATAAAAGAAAAAACTTTCTTAAATATAATGATTTCTGTACATTTTATATTATATGCAGTGGAGTAATATGTTTTAGGTAATGCCACATTTCTTCTATTTATTATTTATTTATTATTATTTTTTTAGCAGAGCACCGATCAGCTCTGATTTATGGTGGTACAGAGGATTGAATCTGGGACTTTTAAGCCTCAGGCAAGAGTCTTTTTGCATAA
Source organism: Erinaceus europaeus (assembly GCF_950295315.1). Classification (NCBI taxonomy): domain Eukaryota; kingdom Metazoa; phylum Chordata; class Mammalia; order Eulipotyphla; family Erinaceidae; genus Erinaceus; species Erinaceus europaeus. The sequence goes on along the minus strand of NC_080173.1, from coordinate 65,341,745 downwards.
CCACTATGCTATCTGCCTCCACCTAAATTTTTTTCTTTTATTTTATTATTATTTTTTATTTCATTTATTCATAGTATCTAACACATGAGCAGTCTGTACAATACCAAGCAGATGTTGTTGAAAATATACTAACTTTAGCACATATTTGTGGCTTCCTCTCAAGCAACTTACAGACTTCTGGAAAAGATAAAGTTCACAGTTCTCAAAGAAGACAAAAAGTGCTAAATGGGGGACTGGGTGGTGGTACACCAGGTTAAATGCACACAGTACAAAGCATAAGGACCCATACAAGTATCTCAGTCTGAGCCCCCAGTTTCCCACCTCCAGGGGAGTCACTTCGTAAGTGGTGAAGCAGGCCAGCAGCTGTCTTTCTCCCTTCTCAATTTCTCTCTGTCCTATTAAAAAAAGGGGGGGGGGGCAGGTGGTGGCGCATCTAGCTGATTGCACATGTGAAAACGCACAAGGACCCAGGTTGGAGTCCCTGGTCCCCACTTGCAGGGGGAAAGCTTCATGAGTGGTAAAGCAGTATTCCAGGAGTCTCTATGACTTTCCCTATCACCCTCTTCTCTCTTGATTTATGGCTGTCTCTATTCAGTAAATAAATAAATTCCTACAAGTGGGCCTGGAGGCTTAAACCGGAGTTTTTGGGTTTTTTGCCTCCAGGGTTATTGCTGGGGCTCAGTGCCTGCACTATGAATCCACACAGCTCCTGGAGGCCATTTTTTCCCCTTTTACTGCCCTAGTTGTTTATCATTATTATTATTATTGTCACTGTTGTTTGATAGGACAGAGAGAAATGGAGAGGAGGGGAAGACAGAGAGGGGGAGGGGAAGAAAGACACCTACAGACCTGCTTCACTGCCTGTGAAGCGACTCCCCTGCAGGTGGGGAGTCAGGGGCTCCAACTGGGATCCTTACGCTGGTTATTGTGCTTTGCATCATGTATGTACGCTTAACCCGCTGCACCAACCCAGTGTGCCACCAATATGTGAGCTCAACTGAGGGCACCACCAACAAGCCCCACACCCTTTTTTTCTTTTAATATCCAGCTCTGTCTTATGGTGGTGCTGGGGATTGAACCTGGGAGCGAGGACTCTATGGCATGAAAGAACTATGATCCTGTCTCCCTAATGCATTGTCCCCTTTATCCAATGCTTTGCAATATTTCTAAACATAGCACAAAGAATACTAGAATACTTCAGCTCCCAAGTAATGACAACAGGAATTTCCCCTCGTTTCTGGCAAGATGTTTTATTCTGATGTCTGAGTTGTCAACTCTTTTCTCCATTTCCCTAAGATCAAAATTATTATGACTTTTATATTTTAATTTCCTAAATATTCTAACCCAAACCATTTATCATTTTTGTATTTACATTGTTTTCTTCTTCAGAGTAACTATGGACAGCCTGACCTTAGTCATAATTAAAGTGTTCTTTCTTACTTGTGCAGTCTCAGCATTTTCCAGCATCTCTTCAAATTCTTGATAGTCTTCATCATCTGGCTCAGCACCTGAGAGGCGAGCTGCTCTGGCCATAAAATACGGAGGGAGTTCTCCTATCGCTGTTCCGATACCCTAAGTGAAAAACCAAAATGCAAACATGAGATCCTGTTCTCAACACAGTATACTAAACAGATTATATGTGTGTTTCAATGTTTTATTTTTTTAATGCTAGAGATAGAGAGAGAGAGAGAGAGAAGAAGGGTAGGTGAGTGAGAAAGACACAGACACACAAGAGCACTGCTCAGCTCTGGCTTATGATGGTGCAGGGGATTGAACTTGGGACTTTGAAGACTCAGGCATGAAAGTCTTTTTGCCTTACCATTATGCTACCCCCCCCCCAGATAAGATATATTATCTATTCCCAAAAATATAATATGCAATATATTTGTGGGGACAGGGTATATACATCACAATCAGGGAGCACCTGAGTTTGAATCCTGACTCTAATATGACTTGTACAATGCTAGGCAAGATGATATATATAAAATCTATAGGAAATGGGCGAGGGAAATAGCATAATGGTTATGGAAATAGACTCTCAGGCCTGAGGCCTTGAAGTTCCTGGTTCAATCCTCTGTATTACCATAAGCCAGAGCTAAGCAGTACTGGGGGGGGGGGGTGCAGGGAAAGAACGTGAAAAAATAAATTAAAAAAAACTTGTAGGATAGTCCGGGAGGTAGCACAGTGGATAAAACATTGTACACTCAAGCATGAGTTCCTGAACTCAGTCCCCGGCAGCACATGTACCAGAGTGATGTCTGGTTCTTTCTCTCTCTCCTCCTGTCTTTCTCATAAATAAAATCTTAAAAAAAAACAAACTTGTAGATAATACTTGCTATACTGTAAACACTGAATTAAAGGGCAGGGGTAGATAGCATAATGGTTATGCAGAGGCCCTCATGCCTGAGGCTCTGAACTCCCAGGTTCAATCACCTGCACCACCATAAGCCAGAGCTGAGCAGTGCTCTGGTAAAAAAAAAAAAAAAAAATTCAAGTTTCTCAAACTATCAACTTTGAAACAGATAGTGCAGAGAACACATTTAAATACTCCAACTACAGCAAAACCAATAAAATCCAGATGGTGGAAAACAGAACTTGACAATATATTTTCTTCAGCACATGAGAAAAACAAAGAATAAACACAACCAGAAAAAATTGAACAGCAAGGGAATTATCTTCAATTGGGGGAACAATGGACTTGCATGCCTGAGGTTGGTTTTTGTTTTGATTCCTGCTGCCAGGAATCAAAGCAGTGCTGAGTTGTCTCTCTTCTAATTTATGTCTCTCCTTCCCCCACACCCCTACGTAAGTCCAGCAGAGAAGCAACTACAGAAACCAGAACTCCTACCTTCTGCACACCAAAAAGAATTTTGGTGCATACTCCCAGAGGGGTAAGTGATAAGGGAAATAAACCAGAGGGCTCTGAACCCCTATTCTACCAGGACCTGAACCATTTATCACCAGGAATCCTGTTTTTATACCAGCCATGAAAGGGAAGTAAATCTGGAAGACCCCAGAGGAAGCCAGGCACTATTTCTCTTATCTGAGAAAGGAAAAAAAGAGATACCTGGAAGTAGTAATATGTGTAGGGCTGACTTAATAAGGAAGTGAATGGGGGCTGGAAGGTGGTGCACCTAAATGCACACATTACAGTGCATAAGGACCCAGGTTCAAGCCCCTGGTCCCCACATACAAGAGGGAAACTTTATGAGTGGTGAAACAGGTTTTGTAGGTGTCTCTCTCCCTTTCTAGCTTGTTCTTCTCTCTCAGTTTCTCTGTCTCTATTCAATAGTAAATAAATTTAAAAAAGGAAGTGAAGGTAGGACCACTGAAAAACATGGGGAAAATATATATATTTATAGAATCGATCCATATCAGTGACTTCAGGAGAACTACTGCAGTTTCCAATGGAGGGGATGAGGACACAGAACTTTGGTGGTAGGAACTATATTATGTTAAGGCTGATTTATCCACAGATGAAATGTTATATCTTATCTGGGACATGATTCAAGATAATTGACAAAATAATGAGGAAGGATACAAGTTAAAACAATGTTAGCAGAGTTTCTACTAACTGAGGTTAGGTAATAATAAAGTGAATTATACAGTTCTGTACTTAAAATTTTTTTTCTAACAAAAAAAGTAGGGAGAATAGTTGCAACATTTTATCCAAAATATGAACTTCTTGAAAACTTATTAAGTCAAATGCTGAACCGTTCTGAAAAGAATCACGATTCAAACTCATGACAAGTTTCCTTAAAGTTAAAAAGGAAATAGTAAGAGATTGAAATAAAACAAGAGCTACATAATATCTTATATTTAGCTAACCATTCTTATAGGTATATTTTAATTCTGCTCACAGTTTCCCATATTTGCAAAGAATAAGAATGGTGCTCAGAAATCCTAGGTAGGTATATATCCTAGACACAGATTTCATTTATAGTCAGTTATATCAAACTAGAATTTAAACCTCCATAATTTTATGATTCTCCAATACATTTTTAATTCTTATACAGTCAAAACAGAAAACCAAAAAAAACTGTGGAACACTAAAATTTGTTAGAATAGTTTAACAAGGGGAAAAGAATAAATGGTTTCCTTATTACAACAGAATGGTACATGAAATTTGTTAAATATATAAGAGAGAGAGAGAGAGAGAGAGACCATGTTTGGTTTTCTAAAAACCATCTACTACACACCAGTTTATTATTCTGCTACTTTAATTGGAGAAGAGTTGAGTCTACATGAAATATGCAAAACAGCAGAAAAACAGCATCTTCCTAGAGGGTTAATTGTTTTTAAAAATTGGGGTAGGAGGACAGACCACTATCTTGTTCCATATAGGAAAATCATTTCAAAATGGACTAAAGACTTATCAGTGAAACCTTGACACTAGACAAAAAAGAAAGTTTATGTGATACATTTCTTGGCATCAGAATGTGTTTGGAGATTCCATTCAAACACCAGGGGAAACAAAAGTAAAAAGAAGCAAATGGGACTACATCCAACTAAAAAGCTCCTACACAGTAAAACCTGCATCAGGATGAAAAGATATCCGATTGAACAGAAGAGGGAGAGACACCACAGTACTGCTCCACCACTTGTGAAGCTTCCTCTTTGCACAATGCTCACATATGGTGGCCAAATGCTTGAACTTGGGTCCTCATGCATGGCAAAGTGTACTCTACCAGTCAAGTTATCTCCTGGCCCTCAGGAAATTCTTTAAGTATTTTGGATAGCAAAACTTTATAAAATATATGACCTATAGACATTTTCTCCTATTCTGTAAGTTTTATTTTCATTTTCTTGACAGTGTGCTAATGTTGTATAAGATGACTTATATCAGTGAAGTTCAACTTAATAATTTTTTTCCTCTTGTTATGTTTTTGGTGTCATGTCAAATAAAACATCTTACAAATTCATTACTATATGTTCTCTGAAAAGTTTTAATTTTGCTCTTAAATTTAGGCACTTTAGAAATTTTGAGTCTTTTAAAGAATTCTTTTCTTTTTTAAAATATTTATTTATTCCCTTTTGTTGCCCTTGTTGTTTTATTGTTGTACTTATTCTTGTTGTCGTCGTTGTTGGATAGGACAGACAGACATGGAGAGAGGAGGGGAAGACAGAGAGGAGGAGAGAAAGATAGACACCTGCAGACCTGCTTCACCGCTTGTGAAGCAACTCCCCTATAGGTGGGGAGTCGGGGGCTTGAACCAGGATCCTTACGCAGGTCCTTGAGCTTTGCACCATGTGCGCTTAACCCGCTGTGCTACCACCTGACTCCCCAAGATCATTTATTTTCTTAGAAGTTTTATTGGGGGGGGTCAGGCAGTGTAGCACAGCAGGTTAAGCACACATGGCGCGAGGCGCAAGGACAGGCATAAGGATCCCAGTTTGAGCATTTGGTGGTATGTTTCCTGTAACTTCTTCTCTAACAGCTTCTTATACAATTAAAAGTGTGGGAGCTCACTTGAATAGTGTGCTACTTTGCCATATGCATAATCCAGATTTGATCCTGGCTCCCACTGTTGCCAAAGGAAACTTCACTGCTGGGATCTCCTTACATACACATATTCTCTCTGTCTCTCTCTCTGTTTGTCTCTGAAAAAGAAAAAAAATGGAATAAATCACATAGTAATTTTAACTAGAATATACACGAATGCCATTCTTATAAAAGAGGCAAAGCTTTAGAACTCATTCAGCTTTTAGCTGTCATGTTCTGCTTTAAAAGAATGAAAAGGGAAATGGCATACATTAATGTATTGAGTATGAAAGACAGGAAACGCTCTCATCCATCCTGCTACTCATTTATAAACAGTGGCTTAAGTTCATTGTACTGGTTGCTATGTTAAGTTTGATCAAATTCATCTTTTCATGAAAATTTATTAAAATACCAGAAGATACATATGTTCAAATACAAAGAATTATGTACACACTTGGGTGTTTTTTTTCTTTTCAAATTTTAATTATCTTTTATTTATTGGATAGACAGCCAGAAATTGAGAGGAAGGGGTGATATGGAGAGAGACAGAGAGACACCTGCAGCACTGCTTCAACACTTGTAAAGCTTCCCCTCTTCAGGTGGGAACTGGGGTCTTGAACCTAGGTCCTTGTACATTGTAATATATGCGCTTAACTGGGTGAGCCACCACTAGCCCCTGGACTGTTTTTTTCTATTTTTACTTTATTCTATCAAAAGTTATTTACACAATCAGATTAGCAATGATAATAAGAAAAAACTTCCATACCAATTGATAATGACACCTGCCTCCTTTAAACTCCCACAGTACATAATAACTTTAGATCTCTTTTGACTGGATTCACTGAAATTAGTTAACTGAGCTAATGCAGTGATTTTCTCTCCAAAATAAAGTTTTTAAGATTAAAAAAATATATGGGGCCAGGTGCACCTGGTTGAGCGACATGTTACAGTGTGAAAGGACCCGGGTTCGAGCCCCTGACCCCCACCTGCAGGGGGAAAGCTTTGCAAGTGGTGAAGCAGGTCTGCAGGTGTCTATCTCCTCCTTCCCTCTCAATTTTTGGCTGTTTCTATCCAATAAATAAAGATAATAAAAAAATTTTAAAAAAATACAAATTGCACCTTAAATTTAGTACCCTCTCAACAATTAGTAGTAGACTTTACATATAATACAAGAATGTCAGGGCCAGGGTAGATAGCATAATGGTTATGCCTGAGACTCTTATGCCTGAGGCTCCAAGTCCCTGGTTCAATCCTCTGTACCTCCATAAACCAGAGCTGAACAGTGCGTTCCTATTTATTAAAAAAAAAAAAATACTAGTAAAAATATAAAATAAATACAAAAAAAATTTTGTTTTGTTTCGTTTTTTGTTTTTGCCTCCAGTATTATCACTGGGGTTCAGTGCCTGCACTACAAATTCACTGCTCCTGGAGGCCATTTTTTCCCCATTTTAACTGGACAGGACAGAGAGAAAATCAGAGGGGAGGGGAAGATAAGAGAGGGGGAGAGAAAGATAGAAACCTGAAGACTTGCTTCACTGCTTGTGAAGCAACCCCCCTTGCAGGTGGGGCGTCGAGGGCTTGAACTGGAATCCTTATGCAGGTCCTTGACTTCATGAATTATCCATTGACTTTAATATCTGACTGGATTCAATTTCAATCATGTACAACAATGTAACAAGATAGGTCATTTTCGACAAATATGAAAATGATATCTTACCCACATGCAGGCCTCAATCCTAACTTTTGAGATGATGCTCCATAAAGAAATGGCTCCTTCAGTACCTTCTTCATCTGGACAAATAATCTGATCAGGATAGGGAGGTTCAGGGAAATTCACTGAATTACATTCATAAGCAGCTAATGTAACTGAAGCTATATGTGGACCCTATAAAACAAATGAGAAATTCCTGATGAGCAATGCTAATGACAAAGACACTATCAATACAGAAGTTATTTTAATAGTATCAGAATCACAATAATTTTCTAAAAATGTTTTAAAAATCAAGAATTTAATTTAATTATATATTGCAAGAGGCTGCTAATAGTTTTGGTAAAAAATAGTTTTGATTCTCTGTCTTTCCATCCCCTCTCTCTCTAACCTCCTTCCCTTCCACCTCTTCATTAATACATAAATAATTATTTTTAAAATGTTTTTTTATATTTAAGTAGAGACAGAGAAATTGAGAGGGGAGTGGGAGATAGAGACACAATCCCTTTTATATTTCAGAATCCCTTCCAGTTTGTTTTTAATTTTTTTTCTAAAGAATTATTTATACAAGGGTCAGGTGGTGGCAAACCTGGCTGAAATGTACATGCCACAGTGCAAAAGGACCTAGGTTCAAGCCCCTGGATCCTACATGCAGGGAGAAAGCTTCACAAGCCAAAAAGCAGTGTTGTAGGTATCTGTCTCTATTTTCCACTTCCCTCTCAATTTCTGTCTCTACCTAAATAAATTTAAAAAACATTAAAAAATTATTTATGTATTAATAATACATAAGAAGGGGAAGGGAGGTGGAAGGAAAGGAGGTAGAAAGAGAGGGAAGGAGAATCAGAAAAAGAACCAGAGTATTACTCTGGCAAATGTGATACTAGATTAAACATGGGGCATTATGGTTTTAAACATTCTAACAGTATATACATGCCATGGAAGTTCAAGGATGATGCAATGGTGCTATAGTTTCTTCCTCTCTCTTAAAAACAAAGAAGAGAAAATTGTGCTGGAGAGGTCACTCAGTGATGTAATGCAAGGGGCCAGGCGGTGGCACACCTGGGTAAGCATTCACATTACAGTGATATAATGTAGGTGTGAAGTCCAGGTTTATTTGTTTGGTGTCACATTTAAATGAATGAATAAATAAATAAATCATAGTAAGGTCCATAATCTACCTGTCCATTCCATGAATTCATAGAAACCCACATATAGTAATGCAAAAACTTTAAAGTAATTATAGACTGTTTAAAAAGGTTTTCTTGAGTATTTTAAGTATTTTTGTTTGTTCATTTTGTTGTTGTTGTTTTTTGCCTCCAGGGTTATTGCTGGGGCTAGGTACCTGCACTAAAAATCCACTGCTCCTGGAGGCTATTTTTCCCTTTTTGTTTATCATAGTTATTATTATTGTTGTCACTGCTGACATTGTTGTTGGATTGGACAGAAATGGAGAGGAGGGGAAGACAGAGGGGGGGAGAGAAAGATAGACACCTGAAGACCTGCTTCACCGCCTGTGAAGTGACTCCCCTGCAAGTGGGGAGCCGGGGACTCAAACCGGAACCTTAGGCCGGTCCTTGCGCTTTGCACCACCGGTGCTTAACCTGCTGTGCTACCGCCCGACTCCCCATTTGTTTTTTAAAGATATGATTAACTCAGTTAGGATAACAGCAATAATGCTTATGCAAAAGAGACTTTCATGCTTGAGGCTCCCAGATCTCATGTTCAATCCCCAACACCACTATAAGCCCGAGCTGAGCAGGACCTTCTTTTTAGAGAAGGGCCAGAAAGTTGGTGAAAAGAAGAAAATGCAAAACAAAGCAATACACCAGATTAATAATAAAAAATGATTAACCATGGTATCTACAACTGTTTTTTCCTTTTCCTGTTTTTTTCCTTTTAACCAGAGCATTGCCTGGCTCTGGCTTATGGTGGTGCCAAGGGCTGAGCATAAAACCTCTGGTGCCTCAGGCATAAAAATCTGCCACAACTTGTTCTTTGAATGTTACATGTGCTATATGCATAAAACATTTCATATCTGTAGGAATATTTTTGTGTCATTCTTTCCCCTGCCCAAACCTGAAGTGTAAAGTTTCTGAAATTCAGAGTAACCAAATAATTAAGTGAAAAATTTCTCCCTATATACATACATCTATGTACCATTAAAAAACAAAACAAACAAATAAACAAACAGACAAACCATATAAGGGACCATGTGCAAGGACCTGAGTTCAAGCCTCTTGTTTCTACCTGCTGGGGGGAAGCTTCACAAATGGTACAGCTATGTTCTAGGTGTCTCTCATTCTCTTTACTCCCCCACCCAATTTCTCATCCTCCATCAACCAGCAAATATATATATACATACACACACACTATATATATATATATTAGGAACTATAACTTTCAACTTTAGTTTGATAATATAAACTAGAAATGTGATTCTACTAAGTAAGATAGAAGAAATCTATGAGTTTATCCATAACATATGCATACAAATGTCCCTTGTAGGCTATAGACATATAATCCTGAACTCAAAGAACTCTTAAGTGAACAAAAACTGAAATGATAAGATTTTTATTGGGGGGGTGTATATAGAAAAGAAATAACAGCAGCAGCAACAACAACAAAACTCTACATTTCTACTCTAAAAATACAGGCGAAATGTGTGTTCCCAAATAGTAAATACAATATTCAATCAGATTTAAGTTACTTGTAGTTCTTGCTTGAACCTGTGGCTCATGCACACAGCATATTTGTAGTTCTTCAAAAAAAAATTTTCCCTAGAGAAAGGATTATTCATTCACACAACTAAATCAATATATGCATTCCACAACTACACTTAAAAGTCATTGTTATTTGACATTAGAGGTAGATGAGGTGGTTCCCAGAAAGAGTGATCATTATTAGTAAGTTAGCTTCTTGCTTTTTCTTCATTCTCAAGAATCCATGGAGCTTTACCCAGAGCTGCAGTACTTCCAGATGGTATACTGGGGACTCAAATCTGGGTCACACAAGTGACTTTGTGGCAAAGCAGGCATCCTTCCAAGTGAGCTACCTTGCTTGTCCATAGCCTATACCATGACACTTTAGTTTATGCTAGATGGAATAGCTCATAGTCTCACAATTCCTTTGTAATGACGTACGCTAATGTTAACCTAAAATGACCGACTATATTGAAATGTTTTAGTTCATAGTCCAAGTACATGGGCTGGGAGATGGCTCACCCAGCAGGGCAAGCACCTTGCCATGCATGAAGTTCTGGGCTCAATTTCTGGTGCTACCCGGGACACTATGTACAACACCAGGAGACTTCAATGGATAGTGGAGTGGCACTGTGGTATCTTTCTCTCTTTGTCTAAAATAATGAAAATACAAAGTTCAAATGCAAAAACTAAGGAAGTGGACTGTAATGTATGCTGCTTTGTTATGTGTTTGGCTCAGGGTTGAGCTCAGTCCCCAAAGCACAGAAGGAAGCTTTGGTACTATCTCTTTCATTCTTCCTCTGTCTCTATCTAAACAAAAAGAAACACTAAAAAAAACATGGAAAACAGCGCAGGATTTGCACTCCTGAGACTCCAACTTCAATCGCCAGTACCAACATAAGCCAGAATTGAGCACTGCTCTGGTTTCACTATCTCTCTCATAATAAATAAATAAATAAATAAATAAACAAATAAATAAATACATATTTTTTAGAAAAGGGCCAGAAACTTGTACTGTGGCTAGAGCGCCAAACTTGCAATCATGAGGTCCAGAGTTTGATTCCTGGCATCAAATATACCAAAATGATGCTTTGGTCCTCTCTCTTTCTCATTAAGAAGTAAGTAAATAGGTCATTAAAGGGATCAAGGGATAGTTCACATGCTGGAACATACACTGTACCAAGTGACAGGACCCAAGTTTGAGCCCAGGGCTACTACATGAGAGTATACTGCAAAGGGGAGCATCATGCCTGGTGAAATAGTGCTATCTCCCCTTCTTCCACTTTTCATGTCCCCCACTAACTAGAAGAAAATGAATAGTGGTCCGGGAAGTGGCACAGTGGGTAAAGCATTAGACTCTTAAGCATGAGGTTCAATCCCTGGCAGCATATGTACCAGAGTGATGTCTGATTCTTTCTCTCTCTCTCCTATCTTTCTCATTAATAAATAAGATAAAATAAAAAAAGAAAAAAATTAGTGAAGTAGAAACAAAAAAGAGGGACCAGGTAGTGGTGCACCTTATTAAGCACTCAAAACACAGTGTGCAAAGACCCAGGTTCAAGCCCCTAGTCCCTAACTACAGGGCGAAAGCTTCACAAGTGGTGAAGCAGGGCTGCAGGTCTCTGTCTCTATGCCTCTCTATCTCCACTTTTCCTCTCAATTTCTTTCTGCTTCTACCCAATACTATATAAAATTTAAAAAAGTAGCATAATTAGTACAGCAGCTAGTGCAATGGTTTTACAAATACAAAATGCCAAGTTTATCTTGACATCACATATACTAAAGTGTTGCTCCGACTCTCTCTCATTTATAAATAAACCTTAAAACGATAAAAATGGGAGTCAGGTGGTACCACAGTGGGTTAAGCACAGGTGGTGCAAAACGCAAGGACTGGCGTAAGAATCCCGGTTCAAGCCCTCGGCTCCCTACCTGCAGGGGAGACGCTCACTTCACAAGCAATGAAGAGGGAGTCGGGCTGTAGCGCAGCGGGCTAAGCACAGGTGGCGCAAAGCACAAGGACCGGCATAAGGATCCCGGTTCGAACCCCGGCTCCCCACCTGCAGGGGAGTCGCTTCACAGGTGGTGAAGCAGATCTGCAGGTGTCTATCTTTCTCTCCTCCTCTCTGTCTTCCCCTCCTCTCTCCATTTCTCTCTGTCCTATCCAACAACAACAACAACAATAATAACTACAACAATAAAACAAGGGCAACAAAAGGGAATAAATAAAATAAATATTAAAAAAAAAAAACTCTTAAGCCACAAGCAATGAAGCAGGTCTGCAGGTGTCTGTCTTTCTCTACCCCTCTCTGCCTTCCCCTCCTCTCTCCATTTCTCTCTGTCTTATCCAACAATGATGACATCAATAATAATAACTACAACAACAAGAAAACAACAAGGGCAATGGAAGGGAATAAATATTTAAAATAAATAAATAAAACAATAAAAACAGTGTACAAAAATAGTATAAGATTTTTGGAGTAAATTCAAGAGGAAGACGAGAGGTCCAACAAGGAGAAACAGTCTACAGCAGTAAAATTGTGCAAGTACAAGGCTGCAACTCTGCAAAAACATATTTAAAAAAAGAAAAATTCATTCGAGCCCCCGGCTCCCCGCCTGCAGGGGAGTTGCTTCACAGGCGGTGAAGCAGGTCTGCAGGTGTCTATCTTTCTCTCCTCCTCTCTGTCTTCCCCTTCTCTCTCCATTTCTCTCTGTCCTATCCAACAACAATGACAGCAGTAACAACAACGATGAAAAAGAACAAGGGCAACAAAAGGGAAAATAAATAAATAAATGTAAAAAAAAAAAAAGAAAAAAAGAAAAATTCCCTGGGGGCAGGACAGCAACAAAGTGGTTAAGCACACATGGCGCAAAATACAAGGACCAGCTTAAGGATCCCAGTTCGAGCCCCCAGCTCTCCACCTACAGGGCGTTGCTTCACAGGTGGTGAAGCAGGTCTGCAGTTGTCTATATTTCTCTTCTCTTTCTCTCTGTCCCATCCAACAACTATAACAACTATAATAAAGGCAACAAAATAGTAAAAATGGCCTTTCATAGTGCAGGCACTAAGCCCCAGCAATAACCCTGGAAGCAAAAAAAAAAAAAAAACCCTTTCTCACCTGCCACACAGGAGGCCCAGGTTTGATTCCCAGTCCATGCAACATCATTTGGGGGTCGAGTGGTAGTACTCCAGGTTAAGCGCATATAGTATGAAAAGCAATGATGTGCGCAAGGATCCCATTTCGGCCCCCGCTCTCCACCTGCAGGAGGTTTGCTTCTTAAGTGGTGAAGCAGGACTGCAGGTGTCTCTCTCTCTCCGTCTCTATCTTTCCCCTCATCTTTCAATTTCTCTGTCCTATCCAAAAAATTTTTTTAAAAAAATTCTCTCTCCTCTCCTCTCTTCTCCCGGATCAACTAGGAATACCAAAGGAGACCACCCGAGACTGAAACAAGACAGGAGACAGGACTAGAATGACCACAGGAACCCAGTAAATCACCGGTGAGCACAAACACATGTGTCTGGTGACAGAGAGGAGAGAGGAGCCTAAGGAGAGATTAAGTGACTACTAACAGTTCAGCAGTTTATCAGTTGAGACACCACCTCCAGTCTGCTCCACCAACAAGGGGACAGCTTAAGGAAGGAGAGGACTCCCCAGAGACTCACCAAGTGCAACTCTGAGTCTCCATTGCTACTACCCTCATATCTGGAGCAGTGACAGGGAGGTACACCAGGGGACAGAGATCTAACCAGGAAACTCAGGAGAAGACCTATACCTTGGTGGAATAGCTGAGGGGCTGTGAAAGTCTCTTTGCATAACCACTGGATTATCTCTGCCACACCCTGCTTTATCTCTTGGTCAGGAGTTAGTGATTAAGCTAAGAAGCCTATTGATAGTTTAAAAGCCCTCAGGCTCCCATAGCCTACAGGGAAGAAAAAAAAATAAAAAGAAAGAGGCTTTTATACCACTGAGCTCCAACTCAGGGATTGAAACAACTGTTAACTTCCAACACTGTGAACCCTTTAATTAACTTACTTAGTCACAAGTCAATCCAGGCAATAGTGATCAATAATTTGAAAAGTACTGATAAAGGGAACTCATAACATAATATATAAAATGGTTAAAACAACAAGAAAAAAAATATTGGAGAATCGAACCAGGACAAGAGTCCAGCTAAAAGTCCTCCAGAGGGTGAAGCACAAAATGAGTTCAACATCCAAACATTAACTAAGGAAATAATAACAGGAGTGAGTAAAGAATTCGAAAAAATTATAATCAGAAATGCAGGAACAACAAATGAGAATATGGAAGAAAATACTAATTATCTCATGGTTATTAGAGAGCTGAAAGCTGAAATCGCTGAGCTAAGAATACAACTAGCTGAACAAACTAAAACAGTATCAGAGCAGGGCAACAAAATAGATGAACTCCAGAAAGCAGTAGAGGGCAGACAGAATAGAATCTATGAGGCTGAAGACAGAATTAGCAAGATTGAGGATGAATTAGAGACAACTGAAAAAGAAGTAAGAGATCTCAAAAAGAGATTAATAGATGCTGAAAACAACAACAGAGTCCTATGGGATGACTTCAAAAGAAACAATATACGCATTATTGGCTTACCAGAGGAAGAAAGAGAAGGAGAGGAAGAAAGCATTTTCCAGGCCATAATAGCTGAAAACTTCTCTAGTCTAGACAACACCAAAGACATAAAGATTCAAGAAGCCCAGAGGGTCCCAAACAGAATTAACCCAGACCTAAAGACACCAAGACATATCATACTTAGAATGGAAAGGAATATGGATAAAGAAAGGATCCTGAAGGCTGCAAGAGAAAAAACAAAGAGTCACCTACAAAGGAAAACCCATAAGATTAGCAGCAGACTTCTCCATACAAACACTACAGGCCAGAAGAGAATGTCAAGATATCTATCGAGTGCTCAATGAGAAAGGCTTTCAGCCAAGAATATTATATCCTGCTAGAGACTGTCATTCAGACTAGATGCAGGCATCAAAATTTTCTCAGACAAGCAACAGTTGAAGGAAGCAACCATCACCAAGCCTGCCCTGAAAGAAGTTCTGAAAGGTCTCCTATAAACAACCAGACCACCACAAATAGGACATACATCAAAACACTCTAAAACTCTACAAGAATGGCGTTAAAATATCTTCAATCTTTGATATCAATAAATATCAATGGCCTGAATTCACCTATTAAAAGACACAGAGTAGGAAGATGGATCAGAAAACACAACCCAACAATATGTTGTCTACAGGAAACTCACCTAACGCAACAAGACAAACACAGACTTAAAGTGAAAGGATGGAAAACTATCATTCAAGCCAATGGCCCACAAAAAAGGGCAGGAACAGCTATTCTCATATCTGACATGATAGACTTTCAAATAGATAAGATTAAAAAAGATAGGAATGGACACTACTTAATGCTCAGAGGATCAGTCAATCAAGAGGACTTAACAATTATTAACATCTATGCACCCAATGAGAAGCCATCTAAATACATCAAACTTCTACTGAAAGAGCTACAGCAATATATTAACAGTAACACAATCATAGTAGGGGACTTCAACACCCCACTCTCTCAACTTCACAGATCATCCAGGCAGAAAATCAATAAAGACATAAGGGAGCTAAATGAAGAGATAGATAAACTAGAACTATTGGACATTTTCAGAGTCATTCATCCCAAGAAACTGGAATACACATTTTACTCAAATCCACATGGATCATTCTCAAGGATAGACCATATGTTAGGCCACAAAGACAGCATCAGCCTATTCAAGAGCACTGAAATCATCCCAAGCATCTTCTCAGACCACAGTGGAATTAAACTAACACTTAACAATCAACAAAAGATTAGTAACAGTCCCAAAATGTGGAAGCTCAACAGTACACTTCTTAACAACTTCTGGGTCAAAGAGGAAATCAAGGAAGAAATCAAAATGTTTCGAGTGTTCAATGAAAATGAAGACACAAGCTATCAAAATATTTGGGACACAGCTAAAGCAGTCCTAAGAGGGAAGTTCATAGCTATACAAGCATACATTAGGAAACAAGAAAAGGCACAAATAAACAGCCTGATTGCACATCTTAAAGACCTAGAAGAAGAACAACAAAGGAATCCTAAAGCACCAGAAGGACAGAAATTACTAAAGTTAGGGCAGAAATAAATAACATTGAGAATAGGAAAACCATACAAAAGATCAATGAAAGTAAAGGTTGGTTCTTCGAAAGAGTAAACAAAATCGACAAACCTTTAGCCAGACTCACAAAACAAAAAAGGGAGAAGACCCAAATAAATCGGATAGTAAATGAAAGAGGAGAAATCACAACAGACACTGCAGAAATTCAACATATCATGCGAGGCTTCTATGAACAACTATATGCCACCAAGCTAGAGAACCTGGAAGAAATGGATGATTTCCTAGATACCTAGTTAGTGGATAACATGAACAGGCCCATGACAGCTAGTGAAATTGAAACAGTTATCAAAAATCTTCCCAAAAATAAAAGTCCTGGACCAGATGGTTTTACAAATGAATTCTACAAAACCTTCAAAGAAGAACTAATACCTCTACTTTTAAAAGTCTTCCAGAAGATTGAAGACACTGGAATACTCCCTGCCAGCTTCTATGAAGCCAACATCACCCTGATACCAAAAGCAGACAGGGACACAACCAAAAAAGAAAACTACAGACCAATATCTCTGATGAACATAGATGCGAAAATATTGAACAAAATTCTAGCCAACCGGATACAGCAGTATATCAAAAAGATTGTTCATCATGACCAAGTGGGGTTTATCCCAGGCATGCAAGGTTGGTTTAATATACGTAAATCAATCAATGTGATCCACCACATCAAAAAAAACAAGACCAAAAACCACATGGTCATATCAATAGATGCAGAGAAAGCCTTTGACAAAATACAACATCCCTTTATGATCAAAACACTACAAAAAATGGGAATGGGGGGTCGGGCGGTGGCGCAGTGGGTTAAGCGCATGTGGCGCAAAGCACAGGGACCGGTGTAAGGATCCCGGTTCGAGCCCCCAGATCCCCAACTGCGGGGGAGTCGCTTCACAGGCGGTGAAGCAGGTCTGCAGGTGTCTATCTTTCTCTCCCCTTCTCTGTCTTCCCCTCCTCTCTCCATTTCTCTCTGTCCTATCTAACAACGAATTGCGTCAACAAGGGCAATAATAATAACCACAACGAAGCTACAACAAGGGCAACAAAAGGGGGAAAAAAAAAAAAAAAAGGCCTCCAGGAGCGGTGGATTCATGGTGCAGGCACCGAGCCCAGCAATAACCCTGGAGGAGGAAACAAAAACAAAAAAAAAAAAAAAGGGAATAGATGGAAAATTCCTCAGGATAGTGGAGTCTATATATAGCAAACCTACAGCCAACATCATACTCAATGGTGAAAAACTGGAAGCATTTCCACTCACATCAGGTACTAGACAGGGCTGCCCACTATCACCATTACTATTCAACATAGTGTTGGAAGTTCTTGCCATAGCAATCAGGCAGGAGCAAGGAATTAAAGGCATACAGATTGGAAGAGAAGAAGTCAAACTCTCCTTATCTGCAGATGACCTGATAGCATACATGGAAAAACCTAAGGAATCCAGCAAGAAGCTTTTGGAAATCATCAGGCTATACAGTAAGGTGTCAGGCTACAAAATTAACATTCAAAAGTCAGTGGCATTCCTCTATGCAAACACTAAGTTAGAAGAAGTTGAAATCCAGAAATCAATTCCTTTTACTGTAGCAAAAAAAACAATAAAATATCTAGGAGTAAACCTAACCAAAGAAGTGAAAGACTTATATACTGAAAATTATGAGTCACTACTCAAAGAAATTGAAAAAGACACAAAGAAGTGGAAAGATATTCCATGTTCATGGGTTAGAAGAATTAACATCATCAAAATGAATATATTACCCAGAGCCATCTACAAATTTAATGCTATCCTCATCAAGATCCCAAGCACATTTTTTAGGAGAATAGAACAAATGCTACAAATGTTTATCAGGAACCAGAAAAGACCTAGAATTGCCAAAACAATCTTGAGAAAAAAGAACAGAACTGGAGGCATCACACTCCCAGATCTCAAACTGTATTATAGGGCCATTGTCATCAAAACTGCTTGGTACTGGAACATGAATAGACACACTGACCAGTGGAATAGAATTGAGAGCCCAGAAGTGAGGTCCCACACCTATGGACATCTAATCTTTGAGAAAGGTGCCCAGACTATTAAATGGAGAAAGCAGAGTCTCTTCAACAAATGGTGTTGGAAACAATGGGTTGAAACATGCAGAAGAATGAAACTGAATCACTGTATCTCACCAAATACAAAGTAAATTCCAAGTGGATCAAGGACTTGGATGTTACACCACAAACTATAAAATACTTAGAGGAAAATATTGGCAGAACTCTTTTCCGCATACATTTTAAAGACATTTTCAATGAAACGAATCCAATTACAAAGAAGACTAAAGCAAGTATAAACCTATGGGACTACATCAAATTAAAAAGCTTCTTCACAGCAAAAGAAACCACTACCCAAACCAAGAGGCCCCTCACAGAATGGGAGAAGATCTTTACATGCCATACATCAGATAAGAGTTTGATAACTAACATATATAAAGAGCTTGCCAGATTCAACAACAAGACAACAAATAACCCCATCCAAAAATGGGGGGAGGACTTGGACAGAATATTCACCACAGAAGAGATCCAAAAGGCCGAGAAACACATGAAAAAATGTTCCAAGTCTCTGATTGTCAGAGAAATGCAAAGAAATACAACAATGAGATATCACTTCACTCCTGTGAGAATGTCATACACCAGAAAAGGTAATAGCAGCAAATGCTGGAGAGGGTGTGGGGTCAAAGGAACCCTCCTGCACTGCTGGTGGGAATGTCAATTGGTCCAGCCTCTGTGGAGAACAGTCTGGAGAACTCTCAGAAGGCTAGAAATGGACCTACCCTATGACCCTGCAATTCCCCTCCTGGGGATATAGCCTAAGGAACCCAACACAGCCATCCAAAAAGATCTGTGTACACATATGTTCTTGGCAGCACAATTTGTAATAGCCAAAACCTGGAAGCAACCCAGGTGTCCAACAACAGATGAGTGGCTGAACAAGTTGTGGTATATATACACAATGGAATACTAATCAGCTGTAAAAAATGGTGACTTTACCATTTTCAGCCGATCTTGGATGGACCTTGAAAAAATCATGTTGAGTGAAATAAGTCAGAAACAGAAGGATGAATATGGGATGATCTCACTCTCACTGAAAAACAAGACCAGAAAAGAAAACACAAGTAGAACCTGAAATGGAATTGGCGTATTGCACCAAAGTAAAAGACTCTGGGGTGGGTGGGTGGGGAGAATACAGGTCCATGAAGGATGATCAATGACATAGTGGGGGTTGTATTGTTAAATGGGAAACTGGGGAATGTTATGCATGTACAAACTATTGTATTTACTGTTGAATGTAAAACATTAATTCCCCAATAAAGAAATAAATTTAAAAAAAATTGGTAGTGCCGGCAACCAAGCCCCAGCAATAACCCTGGAAACGAAAAAAAAAATCCCAATTACACTATCCAGGTAAATAGTTAACTTATATAGTACTCTCCTTTGTCATGTGTATGGTCCAGGCTTTGCATATGAGGAAGCTTGGTACTGTGTGGTCTCTCCCACTCTCATTATATGTCTCTGCCTCTATCTGAAAATGTCAGCCCCGACTAGTGAAGCCCTGATGATGACAAAGTAGAGCATGAAATCCTGAATATTAGAGTAGATAAAATAGATGCAGTATACACATACATTAACAGAATATGGTTCATCTATAAAAACATGAAAATTAGGGGTGGGAGTATAGCATAATGGTTATTATGCTAAAGAGACTTTCATACCTGAGGCTCTCAAATCCCAGGTTCAACCCCCCACACCACCATAAGCCAGAGCTGAGCAGTGCTTTATTAAAAAATAAGAAAAAAAGAAAATTTCCCACTACAACAAAAGGAAGAGATGATGCAGTGCAAAATTAATAAAAATTGCTAACTTTCAGAAAGAAAGAACAGTCCTAAAAAAGTAACAATCTGTGAAGGGTGTCAAAATACATAAGCAAAAACTGACAGAACTAAAAGGAGAAACACACAGATGCACAATTAGAATGGGGGCATTTCAACATTTTCTTATCTGTTGATAGAATAGTAAGCTTTCCCTTTATGAAAGCAGAAGACTTAGGGCCAGGTGGTGGCACATCTGGTTGATCACTCATGTTGCAATGTTAAGGACCTGGGGAGGAAGGGGGTAGGGAGTAGCACTAGGAGGGGGAGGTGATGATGGTGGATAAAGCAAGGAGATCTCAAGTATGAGAGTCCACCTACTACTGCCTGGGCCACCCCATTTCTCTTCAATAATAAATATATAATAGATGGCACCATGGGTTTAATTTTGAGAAATGAGAAACGCCTGGCTTCCAGTTCCATTAGGAAGAAAATGCACTTACAGAGGTTGCACCAATAGGTAAACCTATGAAGCATAAGGACCTCCACAATGATTGTGGTTTGAGCTCCCTCGCCCCACCTGCAGGGGGGAGGCCTCACAAGCTGAGAAGCAGGTCCGCAGGTGCCTTTCTCTCCCTTTCTCTTTCTGCCCCTCCTCTCTCAATTTCTTTCTGTCCTAGCCAAGAAATGAAAAAAAATGGCCACAGGAGCAGTGGATTTATAGTGCAAGCAGTGATTCCTAGTGATAACCCCAGAGGCAAAATAGGAAAAAAAAAAAAAAAGGAAAAAAGAAACAGCGTATTGGCTCAGAGTGCGAAAATGCTGCACATGGAAGATAAATTTTATTTTATTTATTGGATAGACAGCCAGAATCGAGAGGGAAGGGGGAGATAGGGAGGGAGAGAGACAGAGAAACACCTGCAGCCCTGTTTCAACACTCGCAAAGCTTTCCCCCTGCAGGTAAGGACTGGGAACTTGAACCTGAGTCCTTCAGCATCGTAACATGTGAGCTCAACCAGGTGCGCAACCACCCGGTCCCTGGAAGAGAAATTTTAGTTGAAAGAATAATACACCCAGGGAGTAGGGCGGTAGGTAGCACAGTGGGTTAAGCGCAGGTGGCACAAAGCACAAGGACCGGCGTAAGGATCTCGGTTCGAGCCCCCTGCTCCTGCAGGGGAGTTGCTTCACAAGTGGTGAAGCAGGTGTGTGAAAGTGTCTATCTTTCTCTCCCCTTCTCTGTCTTCCCCTCCTCTCTCCATTTCTCTCTATCTAACAATGATGACATCAATAAAAAAACAATAACTACAACAATAAAAAAGTCAATAAAGGCAACAAAAGGGAATAAATAAATATACACCCATGAAAAAGGAGGGGCGGCAGGAAGCCAACTCTACCAGAAGTTCAATTTTATGATAAAATGTGATTAAATGCTCTCTCTCTCTTTTTTTTTTTTAAATAAATGATTTTGGGTAAATTAAAAAAATTTATTTATTTTCCCTTTTGTTGCCCTTGTTGTTTTATTATTGTTGTTGTTGATGTCGTCATTGTTAGATAGGACAGAGAGAAATGGAGAGAGGAGGGGAAGATAGAGAGGGGGAGAGAAAGATAGACACCTGCAGACCTGCTTCACCGCCTGTGAAGCGACTCCCCTGCAGGTGGAGAGCTGGGGGCTCAAACCAGGATCCTTATGCCGGTGCGTTTAACCTGTTGTGCTACTGCCCAACTCCCTAAATGCTCTATTCTTATCAGAGTTAAAGGCTTTCTATTACAATACAAAACTTTAAAATTCAGTACTCATTCTAGGAGAAGTCAACAAGACTGTCAGCTATTTGTGACATACCAGACATCTGGTTTTGCTTTTGGCTATGTTCAAAGTTCCACATATCTGGTCTCATAATCTGCATTATACTATATTTTCCAAATATTTCATAATGGGATAAATTTGTTGTGTCCAGGATAATAACTGTAGTGATTAACCAAGCCAGGGTATTTCTGGGTGAGAGCAAAACCACAATCAGATCATTGAGTAAGATCCCCCCCACCAGGGTTATCACTGGGGCTCAGTGCAGGCACTATGAACCCATTGCTCCCAGAAGCCATTTTTCCCCCCATCTTACTGGATAGGCCAAAGAAAAACTGAGGAAAGAGGGGGGAAAGAGAGGGAGAAAGAAAGACAGACACCACTGCTTCACCAGTTGTGAAGTGTCCTCCTCACCCCTGCTTTTGGGGAGTTGGGGCTCAAACCCAGATCCTTGTGCTTAGTTCTATGTGGGCTTAATTACATGCAACACTGCCCACCCCCCAGTAAGATTCTATAGCAATAGCAGATAGGAGATTCTATCTGTGGAAAGTAGTTTTAACTTTTCAAATTCTTTTGTAGATAAATTTTAGAAGTTACCTTTCTATGATTTTCTTTTTTTCCTCATTAGAAGTGTGAAAGTGAAACTTTCAGGATAGAAAGAAACTGAGACAATTCTCCCATCCAAGTACTAAGTACTAACCAGGCCCGACCCTGCTTAGATTCCGAGATCAGACGAGATGGGGCATTCAGGGTGGTATGGCCATAGACGAAATTGAGACAATTCTATGGGTTCTGCTTTCACTCTAGTTTCAAGACTAGTAATAACTATCAGTTCTGTCTAATTAAGAGACATTTAGAATATAAGATAGTCATTTCAGAAATCATATTATACAGAAATAGCCTAATCTGACAGTGAATGAAAGTTGTAAATAGTACAAAAGCTTGATAAAGAAGTTTTGCTATCACAAACACACATTAGAATCTTTGTAAGTTGTGAGCTACTAATACTTTGAACTCTGGAAAAAACATTCTATTAGAAAATGAAGAACTTGGGAGACGGGTAGCAGCGCAGCAGGTTAAACGCAGGACCAGCGTAAGGATCCCTGTTTGAGCCCCTGGCTCCCCACCTGGAGGGGAGGGAGTCGCTTCACAAGCGTTGAAGCAGGTCTGCCAGTGTCTATCTTTCTCTCCCTCTTTCTGTCTTCCCCATCTCTCTCGATTTCTCTCTGTCCTATCCAACAATGACAACATCAGTAACAACAACAATAACTACAACTATAAAAACAACAAGGGCAACAAAAAGGGAATAAATAAATATTAAAAAAAAAAAAAGAAAATGAAGAACTTATGCAGGGGAGACAACATAAAGGTCATGCAAAAGACTTTTGTGTCTGAGGCACCAAAGGTCCCAGGTTCAATCCTCAGCACAACCGTAAGCTAATATATATATGCATTATTACTTCATTAAAACATGTTCTACAACAGATCTTGGATTTTATTGTTAAGGCTTATTTATAGCTCTTTCAGATTTTCATTTTTCAAAACTAAAAAACAAAAATTATAACACTAATTTATAATACCACTTAGTAATGTCCCTTTTTCAACTAAGTTAAAAATATATGGCATACTAAAAGTAATAGAGTATGTGTATGTATGAGTTTTTTTTTTTAATGGAAGATACGTAAAAAACTAGACATTTTTCCATTCTAAATGGCTCCTTCAGAACTCATAAAATGTTCCTAGACTGAAGCTGTTTGTATAACATCTGTAATGTCAATTCACAGTCTAATCCATAGACAGAAGACAAGTGAGATCCCAAAGGCAAAATTTCCAATTAAATCTGTCTGGAAAGTTGAGGGCAAAGGTAATAAAGTAAAAAAATCCTGTGCTGATTCACTGGGAAAACATTTGTTTGCCACACTCTTTCACTAAGGAACAAAAGGAGTCAATGATTAATCTGGAATGTGATTCATTAGGAATATCTGGGTGATAAATGAAAGGAGACGAGAAATAGCTGTCTGTATGACTTGCACAATCTTTGTTGTCTTTAAATTTGACTTTTAGAGGACAATTGAAATGCTTTGCAAATAAGAATTCTACTCCTAGAATTCTCCTTTTTTTTTTTTTACTCAAATTCTTTTAATTATTGTTTTTCTCATTGTAGTCAGAAAACAACTTACCCAAGGTTATGGTGTACAGCAAACAACTTAGGTTAGAACACAAAACTACTGATTTAAAAATAGGCACTGAAATTTTTAGCTAGCATTCAAATTCCTTTTGTGAAGAAAGTCTCAAGTTTACAAAATAAGTCTCTGAGGGTCCAGGCAGTGGTGCACTGGGTTAAGCACACAAAGGACAACATATAAGGACGTGCACGAGGATTCTGGTTTGAGCCCCCAGCTCCCCTCCAGCTTGTAATAAGATAGCTATTTCACATTTCCCATTTAACAAAAAGCCATTTTAATAACAAAAATGATGCTTATAATTGGCTGCACAATCTTTAACAGGACATGGATATATATTATATAGTTTATAAAGTGAAAATGTCATGAAAGTCTAAGAAGGATAACCAAATAAAAATGTATAAACATGGCCTAGGGAGAATTTCAAGGCACTAAAAGGACAGGACTTTCATTCTGGAGGCCTCAAGTTCAATTCCTGGTACCACAATACACTAGAGCTGAGCACTGCTCTAGTGAGTCTCTTAAATAAATAAATAAATACATTAATCGTGTGGCCAAGTTAATGGCTCATATTGTAAAATATCTGACTTGCATGTCTAATATTCCTGGTTTGATCCCCAGTGCCATATGTACAGGGTGATACTCTGGGCTTTTCTCTAACTTATAATAAAAAATCATGTTTCACATTTCCCTTCTAAATGTAAACCTTTTTTTTTTTTTGCCCCCAGGGTTACTGCCAGGGCTTGGTGCCTGCACCACGAATTCACAGCTCCTGGAGACCACTTTTTCCTCTTTAGTTGCCCTTGTTGTTCCATCATTGTTGTGGTTGTTACTATTATTGTTGTTGTTGCTGTCGTTGGATAGGACAGAGAGAAATCGAGTGAGGAGGGGAAAACAGAGCAGGAGAGAAAGACAGACACCTGCAGACCTGCTTCACCGCCTGTGAAGTCACTCCCCTGCAGGTGGAGGAGCCGGAGGCTTCAACCGGTATCCTTACGCTTTGCGCCATGTGCGCTTAACCCGCTGCGCTACCGCCCGACTCTTAGCACTAAATAATTTTTTTAAAAAAAGCGGGCACTGCTCAGCTCTGGCTTATGGTGGTATGGGGTATTGAACCTGGGACTTTAGAGCCTCAGACATTATTGTCTCTTTGCATAACCATTATGCCATCTACCCCCACACTTCAACTACTTTTGATCATGAAGTTGACCTATAAATTATATATTTACAAAGAGTTTTAGAAAGGTTAGGATAAAAACTATACTCCACAGATCAGGTTTAAACTAAACTGAAATCCATACATTAAAATATACTGTCATAAGGGCATGAAATTATCCAGTCTGTGCATATCCCTTTGGTTTTGGTAAAAACTCAGCCCCATGTTCTGGAGACATTTGTTTCTTCTTTGATGTGGTGATGCTCACAAAAGTTAATATATGAGTCATTCCTTGGGGAAAGATAAGAGAGAAGAGCTTACTATGGCCTCATCAAAAAAGGAGGCTATACAGAACTTTTCTAAGAAGGACATGCTGGCTTTCCCACAAGAACCCCGAGTCACTGCAAGCTTATAGCTAGAGTCACTGCACTTATACAGAAAAATATCCAGCCGCACTACAACCATGTTCTTGATATTCTCTTCTTTTGGTCCTACATGATGGATACACAGGTGAACAATGAAGTGGTAATTAGAAATCAAGCACGGGGAGTCAGGTGGTAGCGCAGCAGGTTAAGTGCAGGTGGTGCAAAGCGCAAGGACCAGCGTAAGGATCCCAGTTTGAGCCACCGGCTCCCTACCTGCAGGAGAGTCACTTCATAGGCGGTGAAGCAGGTCTGCAGGTGTCTATCTTTCTCTCGCCCTCTCTGTCTTCCCCTCCTCTCTCCATTTCTCTCTGTCCTATCTAACAACAATGACATCAATAACAACAATAATAACTACAACAATAAAAAACAAGGGCAACAAAAGGGGAAAAAAAAGTCAAGCAGGAAAAAAAAAAAGTGAAGAGCTTGGCTAGCAATTATTCCTGTTATTCCTGGCATTAAACAATTATTACAATATTTCTCTTCCTGAAACTACTTCACTATTTTAATCCATAGCCATTCAGTTTTCCAAATAACACTAACTTTAGGCAATAAATGGCCAAGAGACAAAAAGCATTAAAAACGTGGATAAGAGGGGGTCAGGCAGTAGCGCAGTGGGTTAAGCAAAGCGCAAGGACCAGTGTTAAGGATCTGGGTTCGATCCCCCAGCTCCCTACCTGCAGGGGAGTCGCTTCACAGGCGGTGAAGCAGGTCTACAGGTGTCTTTCTCTCCCCTTCTCTGTCTTCCCCTTCTCTCTCCATTTCTCTCTGTCCTATCCAACAACGAATGACATCAATAACAACAATAATAACCACGACAAGGCTACAAGGGTAATAAAAAAAAAAAGTGGGTAAGAAGAAAAGCATCTTTTTGACAGTGTACTGTAAACTACTAAATAGGTACTATAAAATTCTTACTCATTAAAGGAAAATGTGTACTACAGAGATATTATTTGATCATCTGATAGTAAACACAACATCAAATATTATAAATGTACATTTTTACCACATTACATTTTTAGGGATGAAATAATCCTAAACTTTAAGAGTAATAAGCCTCTCAGTCTTTCAAAAAGGCAAATACCTCATTAACTAACATCTCTGTATTTATTTTAAAACTCAAGGCTAGTATTTTTTCTATTAAAAGCATCACATTAAATAAATATCACTCATAGGATAATGCCTTGATGTTAAAGCTTCTAAAAAAGTCTCTTCTGTGGGGCCACGTGGTGGCGCACCTGGTTGAGTGCACATGTCACAATGCGAAAGGACCCAGGTTCAATCCCCTGGTTCCCACCTGCAGGGGGAAAGCTTCACAAGTGGTGAAGTAGGGCTGCAGGTGTCTGTCTCTCTCTCTCTCTCTCCCTATCCCCCCTTTCCTCTCGATTTTTATCTGTCTCTATCCAATAAATAAATAAAGATAATTAAAAAAAAAAATCTCTTCTACTCTTATATAACCGATAGTTCCAAAGTGTTTCTATACCTCAAAAGTACCTAAAACTCTTTAACTAGTATTTTTAACATGAGATCCCTTCCATATTCGTTAAAATACATGCCAAAGAGGCCACACTCTGTGGTTCTCATGTGTCTATGCGTGAGCAATCTGCTCTTTATTAAATCTACCTGTGAAAGATGATAAATTAGAAAACCATTACCCTGACATTAGTAAAAAGTAGATTTATCTAAAATAAATAAAAACATGAAGTGGTCTGGGAGGAGGCAAAGTGGATAAAGCATTGGACTCTTAAGCATGAGGTCCTGAGTTCAATCCCCAGCAACACATGTACCAGAGTGATGCCTGGCTCTTTCTCTCTCCTATGTTTCTCATTAATAAATCAAATCTTTAAAAAAATTAATAAATACATGAATAATTGTTTCTGTGCACACTCAATTCTTTGAAATAAAGTGTGCCATGTCTAAAAGAATATATATACATGTACCCAAGAGAAACTATGACTCTATACAATTCAGCCTTCTATTTACAGCTAAATATGAGTGTCTTTTTTCTTATATTTATTTACTTATTCCCTTTTATTGTCCTTGCTGTTTTATTGTTGTAGTTATTATTGATGTCATTGTTGTTGGATAGGACAGTGAGAAATGGAGAGAGGAGGGGAAGACAGAGAGGGGGAGAGAAAGACACCTGCAGACCTGCTTTACCACCTGTGAAGCGACTCCCCTGCAGGTGGGGAGCCAGGGGCTCGAACCCGGATCCTTACGCTGTTCTTTGTGCTTTGCACCATATTCGCTTAACCCACTGTGCTACTGCCCGATTCCCATATGAGTGCCTCTTAAAACTGTAAAATGATTGTTGATCAGTTTTGTTCTCAGAGTTCTTTGTCTAGGAGTATAGCTATTTTTAAGTATAGGTTGTCTTTCTCCAGTAAACTGCTCCACCTAGTGTCCAGAAGTATTAATGTACTATAAAATTATATGGGAATGCCAATTTATGGGGGAGGAGGCTTTTAAATTGTTTCTGAAGGAATTATTCTTTCTTATTTTTAAAAAGAACAGACTTTATAAATCACTAATGGTACATTCAGTTTATAAATGGCTCTTTACTCATCTGCTTATCTTATAACTGGATTACTAATGTGCGTGCACATAGGCCACATGTCTGAAATACAATTCTTATTATCAAGTACCAAAGTTCCTGTTTTTGTTAATTCAGTTCCTTACAGAATTGTGAATCATATTTTTCTAGTAATGGAAAATAATTCTAAGGTGGCTACAGAAATAAC
Organism: Erinaceus europaeus; assembly: GCF_950295315.1. Classification (NCBI taxonomy): domain Eukaryota; kingdom Metazoa; phylum Chordata; class Mammalia; order Eulipotyphla; family Erinaceidae; genus Erinaceus; species Erinaceus europaeus. The sequence goes on along the minus strand of NC_080173.1, from coordinate 65,313,516 downwards.
TCCATTATTCCTCTAAATTGTTTATAAGAACATAAACTTAATCCACAAATTATCTCTCAAATGGTTGCAATGTAAAAAATATATAATCTGGTATTTAATAATTAAAAACTGTCATCTCATCTGCAATATTCTAGTTTTTAGGTTCATGATTAGTCAAAAATTTGTTTGGCTTTTTATGTTAACTCTTCTTTCAGCCACCGGGTTCCATGTCAACCAGACTTCCCTGGGCAGACGACCCCACCAATGTGTCCTGGAGCCCTGCTTCCCCAGAGCCCCGCTCCACTACGGAAAGAGAGAGACAAGCTGAAGTATGGGTTGACCTGTCGACACTCATGTTCAGCAGGGAAGCAATTACAGAAACCAGACCTTCCTCCTTCTGCACCCCATAATGTCCCTTGGTCTATACTCCCAGAGGGATAAAGAATAGGGAAGTTGTGGCCTGGAAGGTGGCGCAGTGGATAAAGCATTGGATTCTCAACCATGAGATCCCTAGTTTGATACCTGGCAGCACATGTACCAGAGTAATATCTGATTCTTTCTTTCTCTCCTCCTATCTTTCTCATGAATAAATAGTTTTTTTTAATATAAAAAAAAGAATAGGGAAGTTATCAGGAGAGGGGAGGGGATGGGATATGGAGTTCTGGTGGTGGGAATTATGTGGAGTTATATCCCTCTTATCCTATGTTTTTTGTTAGTGTTTCCTGTTTATAAATTTAAAAAATGAAAAAAAAACTCTTTAAGCAAACACCATCATTTGGAAAAAAAATTTCCTGTCTTTCATTTCATGAAAAGTTTATTCTCTCTTGATAGTCTTCTATACCATTCAAACACATTTTCTTTTAAACATCATGCTAATGCTAAGTCTAGTATTATCTCCAGAACAAAAGAAATGTTAAATGGTAATTCTTCTTAGCAAATGGATGAATCAAATGTTCAATGTGGCAAGTAAAAATTCCTTACAGGATGGCAACTCACTAAGACTTTCAAGTTTTATTAAGTTTGTGTTGTTAGAGCAAAGGTTAGTAAACTAGAGCCTACACACCAAATCTAGTCTGCTACCTATTTCTGTATCTGAAGATTAATTCAAAAAGTCATATTCATTTCTTTACATACTTTCCTGGATTTTTTTCTTAGAACGACAAACCTAGGGAGTGCTAAGTGCACATGTTCTCATGTACAAGGAGGGCCTGGGTTCAATCCCCCAGCCTAGAACCCACCCCCGTCTCCAATGGGGAAGCTTTATGAGTGACAAAGCAGTGCTGCAGGTCCCTTCTATTTATTTTATTTATTTGTTGATTTATTCCCTTTTGTTGCCCTTGTTTTTTATTGTTGTAAATTATTGTTGTCATCGTTGTTGGGTAGGACAAGAGAGAAATGGAGAGAGGAGGGGAAGACAGAGAGGGGGAGAGAAGATAGACACCTGCAGACCTGCTTCACCGCTTGTGAAATGAATCCCCTGCAGATGGGGAACCGGGGGCTCGAACCAGGATCTTCACGCTGGTCCTTGCGCTTTGTGCCATGTGTGTTTAACCCGCTGCGCTACTGCCCGACTCCCCCCCTTTATGTCTTTTATCTCTATCTCTATCTCCATTCCCCTTTCAACTTCTCTGAACTATCAAAGAAAGAAAAATAAAAAGGTTTCATATATATGAAGGTGGTTTCATATATATATATATATATCCAGAATAGAATCTACTTATAGTAGAGTATATTGATGGTATGAGCAATGCCACCTAGTGGCAGTCAAATATAGACATACTTCAAATAAAGAGGTGTACATGGAATAAAAGGGTGACTTTAACTGTTTATAGGCTATTGAGTATTTAAAGAATCTGAAATAGTCTTTAAAGCTATTAAAAATGGTGATTTCACCGTCTTCACCTCTCTTGGATAGAGCTTCAAGGAAATCATGTAAAGTGAGATAAGCCAGAAAGAGAAGGATGGAATATGGGATGATCCTATTCATAGATAGATCTTGAAAATAGAAACATAAGGGAAAAGACAAAGCAAAACTTGGACTTGATTTGGTGTAATTCGCCAAAGTAAAGGACTCTGGGGTGGGGTGGGGGGAGCATTCAGGTCCTGGAACATAATGGTGGAAGAGGACCTAGGTGGGAGATTAGAGTTATATGGATAACTGAGAAATGTTACACATATGCCAAGTATTGTATTTTACTGTTGACTATAAATCATCAATACCCCATCAATAAAGAGGAAAAAAAAAAAAAAAGAGGAATACCGTAGGTCCTTTCTGATATGCAAACACACATCTGTGAGGCCTGGGAGGTGGCACAGCAGATGAAGCACGGGACTTACAAGCATGAGGTCGCAAGTTCAATCTATGGCACCACATTTGTCAGTGATACTCTAGTTCTCTCCTCCCATAAATAGACAGGTAAATAAATAAATATTTGGGGCCAGGTGGTGGTGCACCCATTTGAGCACCCATGCTACAAAGCGCAAGGACTCGGGTTTGAGCCCCCGGTCCCCACCTTCACGGGGAAAGCTTTGTGAGTGCTGAAGGAGTTCTACACGTGCCTCTGTTTCTACGTCCCCCTTCCTTCTCAATTTCTGGCCATCTCTATTCAATAAATAAAGATAATAAAAAAATAAAATAAATATTTTTAAGGTGTACATTTGCAAAGATACTAACAATACACGAGTATTTTTCTTTTCAAAGATTTTATTTATTTGTTCATGAGAAATTATAAGAGAGAGAGAAAAAACCAGACATCACTCTGGTACATGTGCTGCTGAAAAATGAACTCAGTACCTCATGCTTGAGAGTCTAATGCCTTATCCACTGTGCCACCTCCGGGTCCACCACACAAGTGTTTGTAAGAGAACTAAGAGAACTCCTGGAAACCACATATGTTGACCATTAATGGGACAAACCAAATATGTATAGGCCCAATTCCCCTAGAATCTTTAGAATAGTTCCATTTATGTTCTCCTTCATCTCTTCCTCTTTGGATTACAAAACACTGTTTCTGCATAAATAGTATCTAACTTTCCTCTGTGGTTAGATAGTTCTTCTCTAGAAACTACTGTTCTCAAATCAGTTTACAAAATTTGATGGTAGCTTAAGCTATTCATCTGCCCCTGTTAACTTTTATTATATTATAGTGCTTAAAAAAGTGCTAAGGTTCTTCCTGAGCCTTTGGGAAATTCCACCTCTGGAGAGTGCCTACTGCTAGAAGCTGAAGGGATGTCTAAGAGCTGTAGTGGGACAGAAGGCATGAGCCTGATGGCTGATGGGAAGATATTTGTGGGAAGTGGCAGTAGTGGGGGCACTGAAGAGCTGGTTATTAACTCAGATATACTCGGTGCTACCACAGAGGTTATGACTGAAGATACAGACTCTACTGGACCTTAGTGGAAAGGAAGACTCAGGCACCAGGACAGCTCAGACTTTGTATTTAAAAGATAAAAAGGACAAAAAAAAAAAAAAAATATATATATATATATATATATATAAAGCATTCAAAATCTTAAAAAAAAGTGCTAAGGACTTGTAGATGTCTGAATTAAGTTGTAAAGTTTCAATTATATGTAAAATATAAATAAAATTATTTTTGATAGACAAAAATCAAGGCAAAGTTTTTACTTATTTTTTGCAATGTCTTTTTCAGATTGTACAATGGAATTTCTAAGACTTTTCCTATTTCATTCCAATACTACTGTCTCTCCACTCACTTGAACTATCAAGATTTATATCATCTAGGGACTTGGTGGTACACTTGGTTGAGAACACATTTTACCATGTACAAGGATCTGGGTTCAAGCCCCCAGCCCCAACCTGTAGCAGGGAAGATTTACGAGGGGGAGGAGAAGGGAACGGACCTGCAGCACTGTTTCACCGCTTGTGAAGCTTTTCCCATGCAAGTGGAGTCTAGGCCCTTGAACCCCAGGTCCTCGTTTATTCTAACGTGTGCTTCAACTGTGTATGTCACCACTCAGCTCCTTAAATTCTTAGAAAGGTAAAGAAATTATATACTGTAGATTAATTCTCAAATTATTATTTAAGACTATTGCTTGAACAACCATTTAAAAATTTTTTTTCTTTAATCTTTTTATTTATTGGATAGACAGCCAGAAGTTGAGAGGGAAGGGGGAAGATATATATATAGAGAGAGAGACAGCTGCAGCACTGTTTGATCATTTGCAAATCTTTCCCCCTGCAGGTGGTGACCGGGGGCTCAAACCTGGGTCATTGAAGAAACTGAAATTGCATGAACTTAAAACATAATCCCTTTCAATCTTGCTTATTCAAATAAAGTCATTCTTACCAGATAAAGCAGAAAGGTGTGCAGCCCTGTCCCAAGGCCAACAGAAGACAAAATTCCTAAGCCTATCCAGTAGGCATATAAAAGAAACTGTTTCTCTATACGTTGCACATACTGAAAAACAAAAGGTTTAAGGTTAAAGTCTAAATCAGATCCTTAAACAGAAAGGTGGTATATATCAACTACAATCAAACTAAAAAGAAATCAACTAAAATGTTTCTATTATGATGAAGGTATTAAGATTAACACTGCTTCATTCCAACGGCTCCAGATGATACCATGATGCCAACTTGACCTCCTTGGGCAGAGGACCGTATCATGTGTCTGAGAGCCCTGTTTCCCCAGATCCCTGTCTCCCTAGGGAAAGAGAGAGACAGGCTAGGAGTATGGATTGACCTGCCAACACCCATGTTCAGCAGAGAAGCAATTATAGAAGCCAGACCTTCCACCTGCTGTACCCCACAATGGTTCTGGGTCCATTCTCCAAGACGGATAAAGAATAGACAAACTATCAAGAGAGGGGATTGGAATGGAGGCTCTGGGGGTGGGCACTGTGTGGAAATGTACCTCTCTTATCCTATAGTCTTGTCAATATTTCCATTTTATAAATAAATACCTAAAAAAAAGTTCCCCCATTTACAACAGGGCTTGAACCAAGCCCTCATTCATTATATGATGCACATGCTATTGGATGAGCTACTTCTGGCTCCCTCTTTCTTGTTAATAAATAAATAAAACTTAAAAAAAAATTATGAAAGGGGCCAGGTGGCGGTCCGGGAGGTGGCACAGTGATAAAGCTTTGGACTTTTAAGCATGAGGTCCCAAGTTCGATCCTCGGCAGCATATGTGCCAGAGTGATGTCTGATGTCCTTTCTCATAAACAAATAAAATCTTTGGAAAAAAAAAGGGGGGGCAGGTGGTGGTGCACCTGTTAACATATGCAAGGAAACAGATTCAAGTCTCTGGTCCAAGGCAGGGATAGACAGCATACTGGTCATGCAAAGAAGACTCTCATGCCTGAGGCTCCAAAGTCCCAGATTTAATCCCCTGTACCTCTGTATGCCAGAGCTGAGCAGTGTTTTGGTGGAAAAAAAAAAGTGGGGGGCCGGGCAGTAGCACAAGGACCAGAGTAAGAATCCCAGTTGGAGCCCCCAGCTCCCCACCTGCAGGGGTGGGGGTCACTTCACAAGCAGTGAAGCAGATCTGCAGGTGTCTATCTTTCTCTCCCCCTCTCTCGATTTCTCTCTGTCCTATCCAACAACTGCAATGGCAACAATAACAATAACAATAACAAGGGCAACAAAATGGGAAAGACAGCCTCCAGGAGGAGTGATTCGTACTGTAGGCACTGAGCCACAGCATTAACCCTGGAGGAAAAAAAAAAGTGGTCTGGGAGGTAGCATAGTAATTAAAGCATCAGACTTTCAAGCATGAGGTCCCGAGTTAAATACCTGGAAGCATATGTACCAGAGTGATGTCTAGTTCTTTCTTTCTCTCTCCTCCTTTCTCGTTAATAAATGCAACCGCGGTGAAACAGGTCTGCAGGTGTCTATCTTTCTCTCCCCCTATCTTCCTCTCCTCTCTCCATTTCTCTGTCCTATCCAACAACAATGACATTAATAACAATAACCACAATAACAATAAAACAAAGGCAACAAAAGGGAAAAAATAGCCTCCAGGAGCAGTGGATTTGTAGTGCAAGAACTGAACCCCAGTGATAAACCTGGTGGTAAAAAGAAAAAAGTCTCCAGTTCCTATCAGTGTGGGAAGCTTTTTGAGCACAGAGACAGTGCTGTAGGTAGGTACCTTTCTTTCTCTTTCCCTCTTCCCCTCATCCTTCTCAGTTTCTGTCTCTATGCAAATAAAGAAAATATGGAGTGATGGAGTCATCATGCAGACACCAAGCCCCAGTGATAACTGTGGTGGCAATAAAAAAATTATAAAAACAGTGGTCCGAGAGGTGGCACAGTGGATAAAGCATTGGGCTCTCAAGCATGAGGTCCTGAGTTCAATCCCTGGCAGCACGTGTACCAGAGTGATGGCTGGTTCGTTCTTTCTTTCTCTCTCTCTCCTATGATTTCTCATGAATAAATAAAATCTCAAAAAAAAATTAGTTTCATAGTTTAAAAAAAAAAATCAATGAGGGACTAGGTGGTACACCTGGTCGAGTGTACATGGTACCATGGAAAAGGATCTAGGTTCAAGTCCTCAGTCCCCACCTGTAGGGGAATAAGCTTCATGAGTGGTGAAGCAGTGCTGCAGGTATTCCCTCCACTCCTCTTGGTTTCTTTTTGTTTCTATCCAATAAATTAAATAATAAAAATTAAAAGCTGAGATTGAGGTAAATTGCTTTAAAATGATTATATTTTAGAACCATATTTTGTGGTTATTTTGATGATAGCTATTTTAGCAAAATTTACTGTCAAAATATCCTATTTTCTCTTCAGTAATGTTGCTCTGGAAACATGAAAATGACCTTGTATTTTTACATATAGTAAACCTAAACCATATCTATTTTTATGGATCACTGGACTATCCTATAGAAAACAGAAAGACTTTAGTAAAGTGACTAAAGTATTTAAAAATAATCTGATTAAACACCATAAAAAAAAGCTGTACATTTATATCCTTGAAAGTAAAAAGACAAGATAAAAGTTGTCTGTGAATTAACATAGATTATTTTGAGTATTTGGCCTTATAGGTAGACATTGAGATACCAGTAATGAGAATTTTTTTTTTTTTTTTTACAAAATCTAAAAATATTGTGGTCTGGGAGGTGACATAGTGGATAAATCAATGGACTCTCAAGCATGATGAACCAAGTTCAATCCCTGGCAACAGACTGTATCAGAGTAATGTCTGGTTCTCTCTTTCCCTCCATCCTCCGCTTTCTCATTAATAAATAGAATCTAAAAAAAACCTAAAAATACTAAAGATAGAAATTTTGTGTCGGTAAAAGAACCCACTTGAATCATGTGTTGCTTTGCTATGAGTGCAACCCAGGCTGAAGCCTGGTGCCCATAGCATTAGAGGAAACTCTGGTCTGGTGCTATGGCTTCTTTCTTTGGAACTGTATAAATAGCCTCTTTTTTTCTTTTTAAGATACAGGCAGAGAGAGAGTGAAAGAGACCATAACACTAAAGCTTCTTCTGTGGTGGGGGCTAGGCCCAAAACTGGGTTATGCATGTGGCCAAGCAGAACACTATCCAAGTGAACTATTTCACCTGCCTCTGAAACTGAAATTAGGCAAGGCATTAAATAAAGACTTGCTTAACTTCTTACCTGTTGATGAGCTCCTTCAACATAATACGTAGTAATAAGCACAGCAAGCAGCAGCAAAAAAGACACCACAATGCTTTGACGATGCCATAATCTTAAAAACAAACAACAAAAAGTGAAATTTTGTGCAGTCTCATTTTAGAATTCATTACTATTAAAGCAATTTCTTGTTGAAGTAGACAGCATAATGGTTATGCAAATAGACTCTCATGCCTGAGGATCCGTCAAGTCCCAGGTTCAACCCCCTGCACCACCATAAAGCAGAGGGGAGCTCTGGTGAAAAAAAAAAATCAGTTATTTCTAGATTGAACTCTTAGGGTGCAGGGAAGATACTCTGGTACAGAACTCAATGTCTTTACTCTTTTCTTTCTTTCTGTTATTTTTTTTTCTTTCCTCCAGCGTTTATCATTGAGGCTCAGTGCCAGCACTATGAATCCAACACCTCCAGTGGCCATTTTTTCCCTTTTATTCTATTTTATTCAGAAGGACAGACAGAAATTGGGTAGGTGAGGAGGACAAAGAGGGAGAAAGATACCTGCAGACCTGCTTTACCACTTGTGAAGCATCCTGTCGTCACCCCCCCACCCTCGCAGGAGGGCGGTGGGAGCTTGAATCCAGGTCTTTGCCTGGGTCCTTACACTTACTACTATGTGTGCTTAACCAGGTGAGCCACTGCCCTGACCCCAGAACTCAATTTTTTATTTAAAAAAAGAAAAAAATCTCACTGTAGCCTCTGCCTTACCAAACGACTGAATTTTTTTTTTTACACCTCAACTTCTAGTTCGAAGAGGCATGTAATAGAAAGTACTAACTTAAAAGTCAAAGGGCTGGGTGGTGGCACACCAGGTTAAACACATATAGTGTTTAGCACAAGGACCAGTACAAGAATCGTGGTTCAAGACCCCGGGTCCCCACCTGCAGTGGGGGTTGCTTCACAGTAGTGAAGCAGGTCTGCAGGTGTCTTTCTCTCCACCTGTCTTCCCCTCCTCTCAATTTCTCTCTGTCTTATCCAACAACAATAACAGCAACAACAATGGAAAGGAAAAAAAAAAAAGACCAGGAGTAATGGACTCACAGTGTAGACACTGAGCCCCAGTGATAACTCTGTAGGCAAAAAAAAAAAAAAAAGTCAAAGGGCCTGGAGCAGAGTCTCAAATATTATACTTTGAACAAAACATTGTTTCTTGTTTTTAAAATCATAATAATTACATATTGTTTCACATTCTTCAGAGTTGCCTTAAAAGATCAAATGAGTTGAATATTAGAAACTATAAGCATAATAAAAATGTACACTGTTATCACATTAACTTGGAAAGGGACGACAATCAAAGATAAGGCATGTGAAAGTTCAACTTGTTTTTTATGATATTTGAATCAGAGTTTACAAGTACTAAATCTAAAGGTAGAATAACTTCATGGAGAATCCTTTTTCATTGGTTCAAATTATCAGTAAATTGCCACATATCCTGAACCTTGTCCTAGTAAAGAATCAGTGCACTTAATACACAGAGGTCCAATTTCTCCTGAAAGTAAAGCCAGAAGAAACACACACACACACACATATATATATTTTTCAATGTTCTCTTCTGCATAAAAGGTTCAATATAAGACAGTGGTCAGCTGTCACAATCTGGTAGAAAACAGCAATATATTCTCCTAATCCATTTTCCTTCATGATTAGAAGATAAGGGGGGCAGGTGGTGGCACAACCTGATTGAGTGCATAGGTTATAGTGCACAAGGACCCAGGTTCAAGCCCATGGCCCCCATCTGCAGAAGATAAGCTTCATGAATGGTAAAGTAGGACTTCAGGCGTCTCTCTTTTCTCTTCCTCTCTACCTCCCCTTTCCCTCTCATTCTCTATCTCTATACAATAAATACAGATAATAAATAAGTGTCCCTATAATATTCCAAATTCATTTTGACAGAGCACATGCAGGAGGTACAAGACTGCTGAAGATATCTAAAATTAGTTAATAAGGTTTATATAAAAGGCTATGAAAGACTCTTTACTTTGAGGTCCATTCCTTCAAGATTATTAGGATTTCCAGAGAAAAATACTGCAAGGTAGTTAGTGGCTGTCTCCACAGGACAATATTCTGTCTTTCTTCTCGCTCCCTCCTCTTCTTTTCATTCATTGAAGAGGGGTCTGAAAAACATTAGTGCAAAAGTTAAAACAGAATTCCTAGCATATATACTTACTCTTTCTAATCACTTTCAAAATTCATCTACCTTCCCAAGTGACATGTGAAAGACATAAACCTCAATGTGGTTTTCATTTCGACAAGTCGAGGCTAGATGCTTCTGCTCTGTATTTACAGTTAATCAATTATAAGGACAAAAGTTTCTATTCAACATTACTGAAATATTAAATTAGTCCCCCCTATGAAAAATAATCTAGCATATCTTATAGCTTAAGATTTAAAGGAAAAGCACTTGGTTCTAAATCTTGATTCTTCCACTTATTAGTCATTTGATATTGAAGTTAACTTTTAATTAATTTTTTTAAATTTCTTTATTGGGGAATTAATGTTTTACATTCAACAGTAAATACAATAGTTTGTACATGCATAACATTCCCCAGTTTTCCATATAACAATACAACCCCCACTAGGTCCTCTGTCATCCTTCTTGGATCTGTATTCTCCCTACCACCCACCACAGAGTCTTTTACTTTGGTGCAATATGCCAATTCCAGTTCAGGTTCTACTTGTGTTTTCTTTTCTGATCTTGCTTTTCAACTTCTGCCTGAGAGTGAGATCATCCCATATTTATCCTTCTGTTTCTGACTTATTTCACTTAACATGAATTTTTCAAGGTCCTTCCAAGATCGGCTGAAAACGGTGAAGTCACCATTTTTTATAGCTGAGTAGTAATCAAATATATATATGTATATACCACAACTTGCTCAGCCACTCATCTGTTGTTGGACACCTGAGTTTCTTCCAAGTTTTGGCTATTACAAATTGTGCTGCCAAGAACATATGTGTACACAGATCTTTTTGGATGGCTGTGTTGGGTTCCTTAGGATATATCCCCAGGAGAGGAATTGCAGGATCATAGGGTAGGTCCGTTGCTAGCCTTCTGAGAGTTCTCCAGACTGTTCTCCACAGAGGCTGGACCAATTTACATTTCTACCAGCAGTATAGGAGGGTTCCTTTGACCCCACAACCTCTCCAGCATTTGCTGCTGTTATTTAATTAATTTTACTTACTGGATAGAGATAAAGAGGAATCAAGAAGGAAAAAGGGAGACAAAGCAGTGTAAGAGAGAGACACCTCCAGTACTGCTTCACACTTCCCTCATAGAGGTGAGAGAGAAACAGAGAGGTAGAGAGAGGGGAGAAAAAAGCCACAGCACTAAAGCTGAATCAGGGTTTGTACATGGCAAAACAAAGCACTATCCAAATGAGTTATTTTGTTATGGCCTTACACTCCATTGCTAAGCTTCCTGGTCTCAGTTTTTCTGTTGTATGTATGTTTTCATGAGAGAAGAAGGAATGGATGAGGCAGAGACATTAAATTGGTGTATACACCATAGTCTTTTCTCATTAGGAGCTTCTGTTTATTATTTTATTTTCTTTAAAAAAAAAAATCAGCAGGATAGATGCAAAAAGACTCATGCCGTGGTCCGGGAAGTGGCGCAGTGATAAAGCTTTGGACTCTCAAGCATGAGGTCCTGAGTTCAATCCCCGCAGCACATGTGCCAGAGTGATGTCTGGTTCTTTCTCTCTCCTCCTATCTTGCTCATAAATAAATAAGTAAATAAAATCTTTAAAAAAAAAAAAAAGACTCATGCCTAAGGCTCCAAAGTCCCAAATTCAATCCCCCACACTACCATAAGCCAAAGTTGAGCAGTGCTCTGGTCCAGGAGGTGGTGCAGTGTTTACGGCACATGACTCTCAAGCATAAGGTTCCAAGTTTAATCCCTAGAAGCACATGTACCAGAGCAATGTCTGGTTCTTTGCCTCTATCTTCTTCAGGAGTAAATAAATAAAATATGTATTTTTAAAAAATCATATGTTGGGAGTCGGGCTGTAGTGCAGCGGGTTAAGCGCAGGTGGCGCAAAGCACAAGGACCGGCATAAGGAGCCCAGTTCGAACCCCGGCTCCCCACCTGCAGGGGAGTCGCTTCACAGGCGGTGAAGCAGGTCTGCAGGTGTCTATCTTTCTCTCCTCCTCTCTGTCTTCCCCTCCTCTCTCCATTTCTCTCTGTCCTATCCAACAATGACAACAACAATAATAACTACAACAATAAAACAACAAGGGCAACAAAAAGGGAATAAATAAATAAAATAAATATTTTTAAAAAAATCATATGTTTATGTACTCTTGCCTTACTAAGACACCCCCTCCCCCACCATGGAACTTAATAGTAGAATGATTTTTTTTCCTTTTTTTAAAAAAAAAACCAGAGTACTGCTCAGCTCTGGCTTGTGGTGGGTGGGTGGGGAAACCTGAATCTGGGACTTTGGAACCACAAGCATGAGTGTCTCTTTGAATAAGAATTATGCTATCTCCCCCACTCTAGAATAGTATTCTTCACAAATGTATTTTACTTAATATTTCAGAGACTGTGATATAAATATACATGAAATTTTATTCTTTTTTTTTTTTTAGATTTGTTTATGAGATAGAGAGAACCACAACGTCATTCTGCACGTGATGCTGGGGACCGAATGCAGGATCTCATAGTTACAAGTTGGATGCTCTACTTGCTGTGTCACTTACTAATCCACTTTATATGATTCCTTCAGTAAGAACTTATCCATATACCTCCCAGGTTTTGATATATGAATTCTTTATTATCTCTGCTTAATATTCTAGTGTGTAAGTGTGCCATATTTATAAAAATAAATTGTAGGGAGTCGGGCGGTAGTACAGCAGGTTAAGCACACGTGGTGCGAAGCACAAGGACTGGCGTAAAGATCCCGGTTTGAGCCCCAGGCTCCTCACCTGCAGGGAGTCACTTCACAAGCGGTAAAGCAGGTCTGCAGATGTCTATCTTTCTTTCCCCCTCTCTGTCTCCCCTCCTCTCTCCATTTCTCTCTGTCCTATCCAATGACAGCAACAACAATAATAATAACCACAACAATGATAAAACAAGGGCAACAAAAGGGGAAAAAATGGTCTCCAGGAGTAGTGGATTTGTGGTGCAGGCACTGAGCCCCAGTAATAAACCTGGAGGCAAAAAAAAAAAAAATTGTAAATGAGGAGAGACAGAGAATCAGAGTATCACTCTGGCACATGAAAACCAGGAGTTGAATTTAGGACCTCATGATTGTAAGTTTAGTGTATTAGCCACTGTGCCACCTTTTGGGTTGTAAGTGTACCATAACTTGATTACTTCTCTTCTATTAGTTATATATAAGTAATTCATAAGTTTAAGTTAGGAAATTAAAATTTTTTTGAATTATCTTTACTTATGGGATAGAGACAGCCAGAAATCAAGAGGGTGACCGAGAGGGAGAGAGACAGAGAGACACTGTCAGGCAGCACTGCTTTACCACTTGCAAAGCTTTCCACCTGTAAATGGGGACGGGGGCTCCAAGCCCGGTGCTTGAGCATTGTAATTACCTCCCCCCCAGCTAGGAAATTTAATACTGCATTGAATAAATTTGTACAAAAGTAATGTCACTTTATATGTAATCATTCTTAGAAATGGAATGACTATCTAATGATGTGTATAGCATTTGTAATTTTATTTTTTAATTATTATTTTATTTTATTTTATTTTATTTTACAGAGACAGAGAAACTGTGAAGGAAGGAGGAGGGACAGAAAAAGGGAGGGCTGGGCTAGGTAGCATAATGGTTATGCAAACAGACTCTCATGCCTGAGGCTCTAAAGTCCCAGGTTCAATCACCCCCATCACCACCACCACCACAAGCCAGAGCTGAGCAGTGTTCTGGTTTAAAAAAAAAGGAAGAAAGAAAAAAGGAAAAGAGAAAGAAAAGGGGAGGGGGCAGGCAGGCAGTGAGTGACACACTCACTTGAGTTAACACATTACCAAGAGCAAGGAACCTACCTGCAGGGGAGACACTTAACAAGTAGTGAAGCAAACCTGCAGGTGTCTATCTTCCCATCCCCTCTAAATTTCTCTCTGTCCTATCAAATAAAACAGGAAAAAAAAGTGAGAGAGACAGAGAGACACCAGGGGGCAGGGCAATGACACACTGGGTTAAGTGCATACAGTACAAAGCCCAAGAACCCGCCCAAGGATACTGGTTTGAGCCTCCAGCTCCTCACCTGAAGGGGGTTGCTTGACAAGCAGTGAAGGAGATCTTCAGGTGCCTTTCTCTCTCCTCTCTATCTTCCCCTCCCTTTATTTTTGTCCTATCAAAAAAGAAAAGAAAAGAAAAGAAAAATGGCCACAGGAGCAATGGATTCATGGTGCAGGCACCAAGCCCCAGCAATAACCCTGGAGGCAAAAAAATATATATTATTTATTAATGAGAAAGATGGGGGTAGAACAAGAGAACAAGCCAGGACAACACTCTGGTACATGTGCTGCAGGGGATTGAACTTGGGACTTCATACTTGAGAATCCAGTGCACCACCTCCTGGACCAGAAAATTTAATTTTTTTAAACTTTTTAAAATTATCTTTTTTTATTAGATAGAGACTGTCAGAAATTGAGAGGAAGGGAGAGACAGAGAGGTAAAGAAACAGAAAGACACCTGTAAGCCTACTTCACCGCTCTCAAAGCTTTCTCCCTGCAGGTGCGCTCAACCAGGTGAAACACCAACCGGCCCTGAAAATTTAATTTTTTATTAAAAAAAATAAAAGATCACTAATCTTATCTAAGGCACATATTAATTTTATATTATATAAGCTACTATTTGTATTTTCATAAAAACAATTAGATACATTTGTATTTTATTACGTGAAAAACATCTATGTTCAAACCTGTAGATATTCCCTCAAATTACCATACTTTACCTGTGAAGTTTCCATTATATTGTTCTTTATTCATTGCTACACGTCTCTGGTCACAATTTTTTCCATTCTCTGCCATTTCATTGATCAGTAACTCTTGAGGAGCTAATAAAGTAAAATAAAATCCAAAGATATATTAATGTATTTCTACCTTGCACCTACGACTGAATGAAACTGGATACAGAAGCCTGGTAGTAATATTGATACGCTTTATTTACTTATTTTTTTATTGTAGAGTGTCCCAGGCTCACAGTAATTCCTCATGCTAGGACTTAGGCCTCACCCACGCATGACAAAGCACATGGCCTACCTGGTGAGTTACCTCTCTGGCCCAAGGAAATGATTGTTTTTCAAGACTGTCATTGTCTCATGAAGTTGGCAAGCTATTTGAATGTGCTTACAAGTACAGATTTCTAGTAGTATAGATGCATAGTACAGAGATGATACTTGGACCTAGGTTCAAGCCCCCGGCTCTCATACGGGGAGAATGTAGTGGAATGTAGTACAGTGAATGCTTCACAAGTGGTTGAAGCAGTTCTGCGGGTGTCACTCATTCTCTTACTATTTCTTTTTTTTTTTTTTAATTTTTTTTGTATTTATTTAATTTATTTTTTCCCTTTTGTTGCCCTTGTTGTTTTATTGTTGTAGTTATTATTGTTGTCGTTGTTGGATAGGACAGAGAGAAATGGAGAGAGGGAGGGGAAGACAGAGAGGAGGAGAGAAAGATAGACACCTGCAGACCTGCTTCACCGCCTGTGAAGCGACTCCCCTGCAGATGGGGAGCCGGGGTTTGAACCAGGATCCTTATGCCAGTCCTTGTGCTTTGCGCCACCTGCGCTTAGCCCGCTGCACTACAGCCCGACTCCCTCTCTTACTATTTCTATCTCCCCCTCCATTTCTCTCTGTTCTTTCAAAAAAATTAGAAAACTGATGAAATCAAAATAAGTCCTAAAATCTAGATTAGTATCTCAAATTTGTCACTAATTACATGATCCTTAGCAAGTCTACCCCTTCTCCATCTACCCCCACTGTGACTCTCTAACTGGTTTTCTGGATCTACAAAATGAGAACAGAATTTCTCACTTTTACAGGATTCAGGAGGATGAAAGAGAGTTTGTTGTTTGGCCTGACATGCCTGTGTATAAAACTACAAATGACTATACATCAAAAGGGTATGAGTTTTATGAAGCAATAAGCCTAGAAACAGCCAATAGTAAAGAAACTACTTCAGGGGCTAGGTGGTGGTGCACCGGTTAAGTGCTCACATTACAGTGTGCAAGGAACCAGGTTCAAGCTCCTGGTCCCCACTTGCAGGAGGAAAGCTTCACAAGTGGTGAAGCAGGGTTGCCAGGTGTCTCTCTGTCTCTCCCCCTCTATCTGGCCACCCCTCTCAATTTCTGTTTCTATCCAATAATAAATAAAATAAAAAATAAAGGAACTACTTCACAGCACATGCCTCACTGCTACATGTCAGAATAGTTCATTCACTACTCATTAAAAATAGTTCTGGGGCAGAGGTAGATAGCATAATGGCTATGCAAAGAGACTGTCATGCCTTGAGCCTGGTTCCGAAGTCTCAGGTTCAGTTCCACACTAAACCAGAGCTGAGCAGTGCTCTGGGGGAAAAAAATGGCAGAGGACCTAGTAGGGGTTGTATTGTTAAGTGGAACACTGGTAAATGTTATGCATGTACAATCTATTGTATTTACTGTTGACTGTAAAACATTAATCCCCAAATTAAAAAAAAAAAGTCTGGTCTGTAACAGACACAAAAATTAAAACAAAAATAAGACAAGGTTCTTGTCTTCCAGAAAGTCAATCTGGTAGGGAAGCCAGATGAGCATAAAACATCACTACAATGAAATAGGCAGTATAATGGGTTGATGAGAAAAATGAAAATTTCCAGCAATCAATATAATTTAGTGGGAAGACAATAGCTTTTTGAGTCTACCAAAATTGGAATAACAAACAAACATCACAGTTTATAATAAAGGGCAAAATTTCAAATCTCTCTAAACATCAGCTTCTTTAATGCAGTAAGTACTACTACAAGGATTAAGTAATGTAATGTAACAAAATACTAATGTATTACTTCCTTTTTCTTTTTTTAAATATTTATTTATTCCCTTTTGTTGCCACTTTTTATTGTTGTAGTTATTATTGGTATCGTCATTGTTGGATAGGTTGTTGGATCAGACAGAGAGAAATGGAGAGAGGAGGGGAAGACAGAGAGGGAGAAAGAAAGATAGACAACTGCAGACGGGCTCCACCGCTTGTGAAGTGACTCCCCTGCAGGTGGGGAGCCGGGGGCTTTGCGCCACATGCACTTAACCCGCTGCACTACAGCCCAGCTCCCTATTTCCTTTTTCTTTTCTTTTTTTAATAAAGAATTCTTTTGTTTGTTTTGTTTTTTTATTTTTATTTTATTTTATTTATTTATTCCCTTTTGTTGCCCTTGTTGTTTTATTATTGTAGTCATTATTATTGTTGTCGCTGTTGGATATGACAGAGAGAAATGGAGAGAGGAGGGGAAGACAGAGAAGAGGAGAGAAAGACAGACACCTGCAGACCTGCTTCACCGCCTGTGAAGTGACTCCCCTGCAGGTGGGGAGTGGGGTTCGAACCGGGATCCTTATGCCCGTCCTTGTGCTTTGCGCCACCTGCGCTTAACCCGCTGCGCTACAGCCCGACTCCCTTGTTTTATTTTTTTAATCTTTATTTATTTGATAAAGACAGCCAGAAATTGAGAGAAAGGGGGAGACAGAGAGACACCTGCAGCACTGCTTCACCACTTGTGAAACTTTCCCTTGCAGGTGGGGACGGGGGCTTGAACCCGGGTCTTTGGCACTGTAACACATGTGCTCAACCAAGTGCGCCACCACCCAGCCCCCCTACATCCTTTTTCTTTTTTTTTTTAATTTATTTCTTTATTGGGGAATTAATGTTTTACATTCAACAGTAAATACAATAGTTTGTACATGCATAACATTCCCCAGTTTCCCATTTAACAATACAACCCCCGCTATGTCATTTATCATCCTTCATGGACCTGTATTCTCCCCACCCACCCACCCCAGAGTCTTTTACTTGGGTGCAATATCCTACATCCTTTTTCTATCCTACATCCTTTTTCAATCAATATATGCTAGCTATACCGACGAGGAGAGAATCAATGTACAAGAGAAAATATGGGTGCTCGGAGTAGACGTAGAAAAGTTTATAGAAGCTATGTTTGATTCCAAAATTAAGATGTCATTAACGTTTTCAAAGGACAATGTAGCATAAGCAATTAACAACAAAAAGTGGAACTATTTGTAAAAACCCATAAAACAGCAACACCATATGTTTATAAAACATAAATCGGGGAGGGAGTTGGGCGATAGCACAGCGGGTTAAGCCTAGTGGTGCAAAGCGTAAGGACCGGGCGAAGGATCCCAGTTCGAGCCCCCGACTCCCCACCTGCAGGGGAGTCCCTTCACAGGCAGGGAAACAGGTCTACAGGTTGTCTTTCTTTCCCCATCTTCCCTTCCTCTCTCTATTTCTCTCTGTCCTATCTAACAACGATGATATCATCATCATCAACAACAATAACTACAACAATAAAAAGACAAGGGCAACAAAAGGGAAAATAAATATTTTTTTTAAATTAAAGAAACAAACAAACAAAAAAATCGGGGGCCGGGCGGTAACACAGCAGGTTAATCGCACATGAACAAAAGGACTGACCCAGTTCCAGCCCCCAGTGCCACACCTTCAGGGGGGTAGCTTCACAGGTAGTGAAGCAGGTCTGCCTGTGTCTATCCCCCCCCACCCCCGTCTTCCCCTCCTCTCTCGATTTCTCTCTGCCCTATCCAATAATAACAACAATGGCAACAATAACAATAAAAACAACAAGAGCAACATAATGGGGAAAATGGCCTCCAGGAGCAGTGGATTCGTAGTGCAGGTACTGAGCCCCAGCAATAACCCTGGAGGTAAAAAATAAATAAATAAATCTACTCCAAAAATCCATGCTCTCTGGGTTTTACTAATAAAATTAGGAAAGGGGCAGAGGGTAGAGAGCATAATGGTTATGCAAAGAAACTCTCTTGGGCTCCAAAGTCCCAGGTTCAATCTCCACCACCACCACCAGAAGCCAGAGCTGAGCAGTGCTCTGTTAAAAAAAGAAAGAAAAAACAAAAACACTGCTAAAACCAGCTTACAATGGTTCTTTGTAGGCTGTATATTCAGTGCTAAGATAACAATACTCCATTCAATTTAAACATTAGCTACACTTGTAAAGCAAAACAATAGAAGCTAAAGTACTACGAGCCTGCAAAAATGAACCAAAAAAATGTTTAAGGATGATGATACAACAACAGCAATTCCCTGATTAATATGAGTTGCTGGGAATTCAACAGGTAAGAAGGAAAAGAAAATAGGAGTACAGGCAGAGAGGCAGTGCAGTGGCTAAGTGCGCGGCGTTAGCGAGCATTGCGTCCCAGGTCTGATCTCCAGCACTGCATGTGGCAGTGATCTCCAGTTCTCCCCTTCTCTCCTCTTTACCACTAAGTACACAAAATAAATAAAAGAAATAGGAGCATAAAGCCATCGATTCTCACTGTCTGGCCATTGAATTCTATTTTTAAAAAAAAAAAGATAAGGAAAGAGAAAAAGTGAAGGGGGGAGAGAGAAAAAGAAAGGGGAAGTGGGGGGGCATATAGCATAATGGTTATGCAAAGAGACTCATGTCTAAGGTTCCAAAGTCCCAGGTTCAAGCCCCCCGCACCACTATAAAAGGGGGGGGCAGATGGTGGCACACCTGGTTAAATGTACAAATTACAATGCACAAGGACCCAGGTTCAAATCCCTGGTCCCCATCTACAGGGGGAAAGCTTCACAAGTGTTGAAGCAGGGCTGCAGGTGTCTCTCTGTCTCTCTGTCTCTTTCTCTATCTTCCCCTCCCCTCTCAGTTTCTCTCTTTCTCTATCCAATAATAAAAAAAATAATAAAACAAATATTTAAAAAGAAGAGAGAGAGAACAAAAGAACAAACAAGCCAGACCACTACTCTGGCATATACAATGTCAGGGATTGAACTCATGACCTCTAGCATGAGTCTAACACTTTATCCACTGTGCCATTTCTCAAAAACTTCCTTTTAAGAAATCCATTCGCTCAACAATTTGTTTGGCTTCGTATGTTAACTCTCTTTTCAGTCACCAGGTTCCAGATGTCATCAGGATGCCGGCCAGGCTTCCCTAGACTGAAGACCCCACCAATGTGTCCTGGAGCTCCGCTTCCCCAGAGACCCACCCTACTAGGGAAAGAGAGTGGCAGACTGGGAGTATGGACCGACCAGTCGACGCCCATGTTCAGCGGGGAAGCAATTACAGAAGCCAGACCTTCTACCTTCTGCAACCCTCAATGACCCTGGGTCCATGCTCCCAGAGGGATAGAGAATGGGAAAGCTATCAGGGGAGGGGGTGGGATATGGAGATTGGGTGGTGGGAATTGTGTGGAATTGTATCCCTCCTACCCTATGGTTTTGTTAATTAATCCTTTCTTAAATAAAAAAATTTAAAAAAAAAGAAATCCATTCATCCTGTGATCTGGGAGATGGTTGCAGTGGTTATAGTGATGGACTGATAAGCATGAGATCCTGAGTTCAATTCCTGGTATCAGATGTGCTCTGATTCTTCTCTTTCATTAATAAATGAATTTAAGGAGGCCAGATGAAGTCACACCCGACTGAGTACACACAATACCATGAACAAGGACTCAGGTTCAAAACCCCAACCCCCACCTGTGGAGGAAGAAGTTTCATGAGCAGTGAAGCAAATACTACAGGAGTCACTGTCCCTCTCCCTTTTTATCTCCTCCTCATCTGTCAGTTTCTGTCTTATCAAATAAAGAAAAGAAAAAAAAAAAAAAAAGGAAAAAATAGCTGCCAAGAGCAGCAGATTCACTATGCAGGTGCTGAGCCCCAGGGATAACATCAGTGGCAACTAAAATAAATAAATAAAAATCTAAAGTAACTAAATTTAAAAGAAAATCATCCATCCAAATGAATTCTATTTTCTCATCATAAATCAGCTTGAATTATTTATTCATCTATTTACTTATTTTGGATAAAGACAGAGAAATTGAGAGAGGAGGAGGAGATATGGGTAGAGAGAGACACCTGATTGTGAAGTCTATCTGTTAGGAAATGGGCTTGAATGCAGTTCCTCCCACACTGTAATGTCTATACTCACCCAGCTGTGCCACCACCCAGGCCCTCAGTTTTTTTCAGTAAAACTCATGGTTCTTCATATCAGGCGTACACAGACTGTTACCTTGAATAACAGTCCTAAGGAATCTTTGATATATTTTCAGGAGACCGTATCATTAGTTGAATCATTCGGTAAATTCATTCACAGGAACATTCCAAAATAAGTTGTGGACTTTCCTAAACCTATTTAGATGAATAAATTTCAATTTATTAAAAAAAGAAAATCCTGGTCAATCTAAGTAAAGAGTAATTTTTTTTTTTGCCTCCAGGGTTATTGCTGGAGCTCAGTGCCTGCACTAAGAATCCACTGCTCCTGGAGGCTGTTTTTTTCCCTTTTGTTGCCTTTGTTATTTTATCTTTGTTGTTGTTATTGCTGTCACTGTTGTTGGATAAGACAGAGAAAAATCGAGAGGAAGGGTCTCGAACTGGGATCCTTACATAGGTCCTTGCATGGCGCTTAACCCACTGCGCTACCGCCCGGCCCCCCAAATATCTTTTTTTAAAAAAGGGATTTTATTTATTTACTAATGAGAAAGATAGGGGAGTGAGAAAGAACCAGACATCACTCTGGTACATGTGCTGCCGGGGGGACTCAGGACCTCATGCTTGAGAGTTCAGTGCTTTATCCATTGCACCACCTCCAGGACCACAAGAGTAAAATATCTTTGGTGAGGTTTTGATATAGTTTCCCACTTGTGCAGGGTTATAAAGCCAGAGGTGGGGAAATAGCTTATGCTATGCAAAAAGACTCTCGTGCTTGAAACACAAAAGACCCAGGTTCAATCCCCAGTACCACCAAAAGCCAGAGCTGAGTATCTAAATATAAATCAAACACCATTCACATTATCAAAGTGACTACAGATTATATATACTGAACAAGAAAGACAGCATCTATTACAAGCTTGTGGAATGCTTTCTCTAAAAATTCATGACTTCGTGATCCGGGAGGTCTGATGTCTGGTTCTTTCTCTCTCTTCTTCTATCATTCGCATTAATAAATAAATAAAATATTTTAAATAAATAAACAAAAATTTATTATTTGAAGAACATGGGGGGGTAATTCTTAAATGTTTTTGAACTTTCTCAAGTCTTGGGGAATGGTCTGGGAAGTGACAGAAAATAAAGCACTGGAACTCTCAAGAAATAGGTCCTAAGTACAATCCCTGACCATGAGCATGCCAAAGTACTGCCCTGGCTCGTGCTCTCTCTCTCTCTCTCTCTCTCAATTTAACAAATCTTAAAAATATACAAATATACTGATCTAAAAATGAAGTATCTTTTTCTTTAAAAAAAAATCATCAATTTGTTTTCACAGAGAAAGGAACTTCTGCTGTGTGTGATTCTCCACTAAAGTGACCTTTTTTGCAGTTAGTGTTGCAGGTGCTGAGAAGGGCAACAGTGCTACCTGACACCAAAGTCAAGTAAATATCTCATCATGAGTTGTTTTAGGAGAGACCATTTTTGCCCTACATAAAGTTCTTTGGGGAAAATAAAGGACATAACAAATAATTATATATATATTCCTAGGGGCTGGGTGGTGGCACACTTGGTAGAGCACACATGTTACACTGTGTAAGGACAAGGGTTCAAGCCCCTGGCCTTTACCTGCAGGGAAAACTTTGAGTGGTAAAGCAGGGCTGCAAGTGTCTCTCTGTCAATCTTCCCCATCCCTCTCAATTTCTGGCTGTCTGTATCCAGTAAATAAATAGATAATAAAAATAGATAAAGTCTTGGCAAATTAAACCCCACATGATACATTAAAATAACATTCAAAAATCTCAATAAGTCTCTCTAAAATGGGTTAGAAGGTTATAAGGTAAATATTTCTCCCCCTCCCAGTTTGTTAAGTGTTGTTTCTTTATTAGATAGAGACAGAAAGAAATTAAGAAGGGAGGGGGAGACAGAGAAGGAGAGAGACAGAGACACCTGCAGCACTGCTTCACCACTCACCAAACACCCCCCCCCCCTCCGGGGTTGCTGCTGTCCTTGCACACTGTAAAGTGCGCACTCAACCAGGTGCACCACTGCCTGTCCCCTGAAGGCCAGTATTTCCTTTTTTTGTTTTTTAATTTTTTTAAATTTATTTATTTATTCCCACTTGTTGCCCTTGTTTTATTGTTGTAGTTACTGATGTTGTCATTGTTGGATAGGACAGAGAGAAATGGAGAGAGGAGGGGAAGACAGAGAGGGGAAGAGAAAGATAGACACCTGCAGATCTGCTTCACCACTAGTGAAGGGACTCCCCTGCAGGTGGGGAGCCAGGGGCTGAACCGGGATCCTTAACGCCAGTCCTTGTGCTTTATGCCACCTGCACTTAACCCACTGTGCTACTGCCTGACTCCCTAAAGGCATGAGGTCGAGTTATTCCAGAGTTACATGTGCCAGAGTGATGCTCTGGTCCCCTCCCTCATTAACAAAGAACATGTAAAACAAACAAACAAAGAAATCCCCAGCAAGGTTAGAAAGCATATGGCACATGGTCCAGGAGATGGCATAAGAGATAGGGCATTGACTTATCAAGCATGAGGTCGAGTTCAATCCCCGGCAGCACTTGTACCAGAGTGATGTCTGATTCCCTTTCTTTCTTTCTTTCTTTCTTTCTCCTATTCTCTCTCTCTCTTTAATATTTTATTTTATTTTATTTTATTTATTAATGAGAAAGACAAGAGGAGAAAAGAGAGTGTGCCACCAACTGGCCCCAGGAACATAACTCTTTTTAAAATAAATTATAGCTGGGGCCAGGCGGTAGCACATGTGGTTAAGTGCACACATTATAGTGTACAAGGACCCAGGTTCAAGCCCCTGGCCCCTACCTGCAGGGAGAAAGCTTCAGAAGTGGTAAAGCAGGGATGCAGGTGTTTCTCTGTCTCTTTCCCTCTCTATCTCCCCTTCCCTTTCAATTTCTGTCTCTACCCAATAATAAATAAATAAAAATATTTCAAAAATAAATTATAGCTGAGGATTTCCCCAACTTGAGAAAAAAGGTAGATATCCAGATTCAAGAATGTCTTTTTTAAAAATTTATTATCTTTATTTATTGGATAGAGACAGCCAGAAATCAAGAGGGAAGGGAGAGAGATTGAGAGACACCTGCAACCCTGCTTCACCACTTGTGGAACTTTTCCCATGCAGGTGGGGACTGGGGGCTCGAACCTGGGTCCTTGTGAACTGTAACCTGTGCACCCTGTCCAACGCTTGACGTCTCGTCACCCAATCTGGTCCCCTACGCCTACACTGAACTTCTCTGTTCCAGTCTCTTGGAAACAGAGTTGGCAGTCAGCTGAGGTAAAGAACAAACACCTCATCACAGACCCCTGCAAGCGTCAACCCGGCTTTGACCTAGCACGTTATGATTGGGCCCTCCTCAATCGCTATCCAACAGGCCATGGCCGGTGCGCCGCTATGTTCCATCGCTGGGGAGCCAGAGATGACCCGAACTGCCCCTGTGGCTACAGACAGACTATGACCCACATAGTCAACGACTGCCACCTCTCCAGATTCAAAGGAGGTCTCGAAACTTTACATCAGGCTCAACCTGACGCTGTTGACTGGCTACGGAAGAAGGGCAAACGCTAGAAGAAGAATAGAGGGCCAGGTGGTGGCACACCAAGCTGAATGAACACATTACCATGCACAAGGACAATGTGTCATAAACTATACTGTAAACCCTTAGCGTCTCAATAAAGTAAATTTTTCTTAAAAGTTCTGAATGAGGAGGCTGGGCGGTAGCGCAGCAGGTTAAGTAGCGCACATAGTGTGAAGCACAAAGGCTGGCGCAAGGATCCCAGTTTAAGCTTCCGGTTCCCCAGCTGCAAAGGGGTCGCTTTACAAACAGTGAAGCAGGTCTGCACGTATCTTTCTCTCCCCCTCTGTCTTCGCCTCCTCTCTCAATTTCTTTCTGTCCTAACAACAATAATGGGAAAAAGATGGCTTCCAAGAACAGTGGATTGGTAGCACAGGCACCAAGCCCCACCAATAACCCTGGAGGTCAAAAAATAAAAATGAAAGTTGTAATTTTTCCGACAATTATAGGAATGTACTACCACTACACCAGACCTACAAGTATAAAAATATTTATATAAAAAGGGAAATACTGAGAGTCAGGCGGTAGCGCAGCGGGTTAAGCGCACATGGTTTAAAGTGCAAGGACCGGCATAAGGATCCTGGTTTGAGCCTGCAGCTCCCCGCCTGCGGGGGAGTCGCTTCACAGGCGGTGAAAGCAGGTCTGCAGGTGTCTATCTCTCTCTCCCCTTCTCTGTCTTCCCCTCCTCTCTCCATTTCTCTCTGTCCTATCTAACAATGACATCAGTGACAATAATAACTACAACAATAAAACAAGGGCAACAAAAGGGAATAAATAAATATTTTTAAAAAGGAAAATACTGATTATTCTCACTTACATGAGCTAGTAAACAAAATAAGGGAATGCGGATGGGGTGGTGATGCACCAGATTACGCGCACACAGTACGAAGCTCAAGGACCCGCGTAAAGATCCCACTTCGAGTCCCTGGCTCCCCACCTGCAGGGGTCACTTTACAAGTGGTGAAGCAGGTCTGCAGGTGTCTTTCTCTCCCCTTCCTCTCTCAATTTCTCTCTATCCTATCCAAGAAAAAGGGGAAAATGGCTGCCAGGAGAGGTTCATAGTACAGGAACTGATCCCCAGTGATGTAGGCACTTAAGCAGGTGTGCCCTCCAAGCCCCAATGATAACCCTGGAGGCCAAAAAAAAAAAAAAAAAAAAGCAAATTCAAATGAAGAGAATCCTTTGGATTTGGACTGTTAGATCTAAAATTATCAAAAAGGCCTGAGAAGGAATTGGGTTGCCAGGGTGGAGTTGGTTCAAGACTTTAGTGAAGTGATATTGGTACTTGGGTGAGCACACGTTATAGTGTGCAAGAACCTGGGTTCAAGCCCCTGGTTCCCATCTGCAGGGAGAAAGCTTTACAACTGGTAAAGCAGTACTGCAGGTATCTCTCTCTCTCTCTCTCTTTTGAGAAAGAGATTGTAGAGAGAGACAGAAACACCAGAGCACTGCTCAGCTCTGGCTTATGGTGGTGCAGGGGATTGAACCTGGAACTTTTGGAGCATCAGGCATGAGAGTCTACTTGCATAACCATTACGCTATCTCCCTTACTCCAGTTATCTCTCTGTTTCTGACCTTTTTTATCTTCTCCTTTGATCTTGATTTATCTCAATCCAATAAAATGAGTAAAAAAAAAAAAAAAATAGACACCATAGCAATGCTCCACCACTCATGAAGCACCCCCGCCCATGGGTGCTCCCATATGGAAGATTCAGGGCTCAAGTCCAGGTCTTGGATAGGTGTGGATAGCATAATGGTTATGCAAAGAGACTCTCATGCCTGAGGCTCCAAAGTGCCTGGTTCAATTCCCCGTACCACCATAAGCCAGAGCTGAGAAGTGTTCTGTTAAAAAAAAAAAAAAAAAATTCAGGTCCTTACATGTGGTATGTGCTCAACTAAGTGAGCCACTGGCTTGACCCTCCATTTTATTTAGTGACTTCATATGTATTATTCTCAATCACTGTGACAATCTTATGAAATGAGTGTATTCTTAAAACAACCTAAACCAGTTCAGAAAGTTAGGTAACCTGCTAACTGTAGGCCACACTTCAATTCTTTTGATTTAAAGTTTATTAATAGTCACCATCCTATAAAGCCAAAAGCAGGACAAAGCTGAAAAAGTGAGGGGGGGGGGGTAAATGGACAATCAGTGCTAGTAATGGAGCTGAACAACAGTAACTCTCATTCTCCCTTTCTCTCTACATACGAATGGCCAGGTTTGGCAGTCATAAAGTCAACAAATTTATTAGCTACTAAACTAATAATACCCAAAACAATTCCACATCTCAAAAATATTGGCACATTTGTTTTAAAGACAAGATTGTTAATTTGGGGGTGGATAGCATAATGGTCATGCACAGACTCTCATGCCTAAGGCTCGGAGGTCTCAGGTTCAATCTCCCACACCATCATAAGCCAGAGCTAAGCTGTGCTCTAGTTAAAAGAAAGAAAAAGTGTGTGTGGGTGGAGGGAGGGGGACAAGATTGTTTATATTTTTCTAACTTGAAATAGAACAAAATAAAGAGATCGGGCAGTGGCGTATCTGGTTAAGTGTACATGTTACCATGCACAAAGACCTGGGTTCAAGGCTCCAGTCCCCATCTATAGGAGGAAAGCTTCATGAGTGGTGAAGCAGGGCTCCAGTAGTCTCTTTCCCTCTCTATCTCCCATTCCTCCTCTCAATTTCCGTCTCTATCCAATAATAAATAAACAATAAAAAAATGCTTTGGTGTTTCAAAATAATATAATATGGTGGGCTAGGAAGATAGCATAATGGTTACACACAAACAAAAAATAAAATCTTTCACACTTGAGGTTCTAAGGTCCCAGGTTCAATCCCCAGCACCATCATAAGCCAGAGCTGAAGCAGTGCTCTGGTGTTTCTGTGTGTGTCTCTCTCTCAAAAGTAAAATAAATAAAATATCTACAAAATAATAAATTCTACCTAGCAATGAATTATTTTGAAAGATTTAAATCTTTAATAATATCTATGCTAAGAACATACAATTTATTCATATAAATTGTGGGCGGGGGAGAAAGCATAATGGGGGGCCGGATGGTGGCGCATCTGGTTGGATGCACATATTACAATGTGCAAGGATCTGGGTTCAAGTCCCCAGTCCCCAACTAAAGGGGGAAAGCTTTGGTGAAGCAATGCTGCAGGTGTCTGTCTCTCTCCCTCTCTATCATTCCCTTCCCTATTGATTTCTGGCTGTCTCTATCCAATAAATAAAGATAATTAAAAGAAAGAGAAAGATAGCATAATGGTTATGCGAAGAGACTCTCATGCCTAAGTTCAAAGTCCTAGGTTCAACCACCAACCCACAACCATAAACCAGAGCTGATCAGTGTTCTGGTAAAAAATAATATATATATATATATATATCTTAAATGAAAACTAGTGACAATACAACAGATAGTATCTATCAGTTGAACACCAAATTCCTATCATTTCTTTAGAAGTACTTGCAGAAGCCTCTGCAAAGGTTCAGTGCAATTGGTCTACAATTCACAAAACCCAAAGGAAATGTGGATAGCATTAAAAGGTATTATTATGCCAAGATAAGTAAACAGTGTCAGAACCTATGAGGTTTTTAATATGGAGTTTCAAGAAATAAAAAGTAACCGTAAAACACCTACTAGAGATCACTAAGTAATATTTAGCAGTGGGATACAGGCAATAGCGGTGCTTCGAATTCTACAGATTGTCAACCTTTATGTCTTATTGCAAACACCTCCAGCGTAATCAAATACCGAGATTAGAAGGGTCAGGGACTTATTACACTTCAGGAATGAAATGTAGATAAAGCGAAGATCTCTGCAAGGGATCGGTGGATAGAAGGCCTCATTCCCTTGGTCACCAGAGCTTTAGATGGCATTTGCACGCCTGGATTTTGTTTAGAAACGGATACATTTAGCATCACACTCTAGAGGCTGCGGAAGGCAGGAGTCCAAACAGGAAGGTCCTGAGAAACAGCTTGGTCATCAGCAAGGAAGACCTTCTCCTCGCTCCAAGGTCCTAGACACCACGGAAGAAACAGATGCGTACTTCAGACACCTAGAAAAGCTTCCAAATCCGCAGACCTAAGAAGTGAACGACCAGGAACACGGCTTCATAGACTACAGGCTGGCAACTACGGAGAAGGACCCCAAATAAACTACCGCCGGACAAGCATCCGGAGTCAGCAATACCCTAGAATACCACTTGAAGTCGCAACCACATTGCCCCAGCTCTACACAGCCTAATCTGGAGAGCTCCGGAAGAAGTCAAGCTCTGAGGAAAAATATCGGGCTTTCACCCTCAGTTCCCTCGGCTCGTTTACCTACCCTCTCTGATCCCGGATCCTCCGGATCTCCGGATCCTGAAAGCGGCCGCCGACCGACTCTCACAGCAGCCGCTGGTTTGTGGCCAACCGGAACTTACAGACGTCACATCCGGTCATCTCCATAACCCTCCCGGGAACCCACCTCCCGAAAAGAATCGTTCCCACTCCTTTCTGCAACCTCGGCAGGCGGTCGCGGGATTTCATTTCATTTCCGGTTTCGGATTCTGTGGGCGGAGCGGGAGGAAAGAATGACTGGTCTCTTCACGGTCTCTGATCCGGAACTCAATGTCCTGGTACCCCGGAAGAAGTGGCTTTAGCTCTAGGAGCGAGTTCTTTGTACGGAAGAAAAGGCGAGGGAATCGAGGGAAGGTCCTGTAGGTAGGTCGGCTCTTCAATAGAGAAGGCGAGGGCAGTCTTCTCATTGTGTCTCCAGTTAGTGTTTCTCCCCACTTCATTCTATACCCTCCTTTCAGTTTCTGCTTTATAACTGTCTTCCGTCCTGTTGAAAAAAAGGAACCAAGTTTCTGGGGATGGGAAGATCCAGAATTTCTAGTTTGTAGGTTTGAGCCAGAGCATGTGGTCAGGTAGGAGCTGTATTTGTTTACTGACAAGAGAGAGAAGCAGAGCATTATTCTGGCATATGTGATGCTGGAGATCAAACTTGAGACCTTAAACTTCTATATCCAACACTAGCTATTGCACCACCTCCTGAGTCTTTAGTAACACATGGATGTCCATGCGAGGGTTAAAAATGGGTGCAGACAGGTATAATCATGAGAAAAAATGGGTACTGCTTTTTTTTTTCTGTTAAAATATCTAGTCTCCTATTAAAATGTTTTATGATGTTACACATTCTGCCTACCAGTTAATTAAAAAACTTAGTGTCCTAATTTTAACATAAATGAGAACTAGGAAATACATAAAGTATATACTTCTAAGGCCGTCATCAATACCAGATTATACCCTTTAAAATTCTGATTACATGATTAATAAGCTCTACAAGTATGGTGAGTCAAATACTATGAATACCTTTAGTGATAATTTTTTAAATTTTATACATATATATTGTGTTTTTATTAATGGAGAGACAGGAAAATTGAGAGGGAGATAGGGGAAAAGTGAGTGGTCTGGGAGGTGGTGTAGTGGCGAAAGCAGTGGACTCTCAAGCGTGAAGTCCTGAGTTCAGTGTAAGGCAACATGTACCAGAGTGATATCTGGTTCTTTCTTTCTTTCCTCCTGTCTTCTTCATGAATAAATAAATAAAATTAAAAAAAAAAAGGAAGGCATTCACCCTGCAGGTGGGGACAAGGGGCTTGAACCTGGGTCCTTGCACACTATAACATGTGCATTTAACCAGATGTGCCACCACCTGGCCCCTGTAAAAGATTTTCTGAAAGGATAAAGAATGATTTTTAAAAAATATTCCCTTTTGTTGCCCTTTTTGTTTTATTGTTGTAGTTATTATTGTTGTTATTGATGTCATTGTTGTTGGATAGGACAGAGAGAAATGGAGAGAGGAGAAGACAGAGAGAGGGAGAGAGAGATAGACACCTGCAGACCTGCTTCACCACTTTTGAAGTGACTCCCCTGCAGGTGGGGAGTTGGGGGCTCGAACCGATATTCTTAGGTCGGTCCTTGAGCTTTGCGCCACCTGCGTTTAACCTACTACGCTATCGCCCGACTCCCTGATTTTGTTTTCTTTTTTTATATTTAGTTATTTTCCCTATTGTTGCCCTTGTCTTTTTATTATTATTATTATTGTTGTCATTGATGTCGTCGTTGTTAGCTAGGAAAGAGAGAAATGGAGAGAGGAGGGGAAGATAGAGAAGGGGAGAGAAAGACCTGCTTTACCGCCTGTGAAGCAACTCCCCCAGCAGGTGGGGAGCCAAGGGCTCGAACCGGGATCCTTACGCTGGTCCTTGCGCTTTGCGCCAGGTGCTATCTCCCGACTCCCTGATTTTGCTTTCTATGATAGTAACATTTCTGGTAAACCTAATAGGTTTTAAAACTTTGCAAGAAGGGCTGATAGCATAATTGTTATGCAAAAAGACTTTCATCCTAAAGCTCCAAGGTCCCATATTCAATTCCCAGCACCACCATAAAGGAGCTGAAATGTGCTCTGGTCTCTCTTTCTCTGTTTCTCTTGTTTGTTTTTTTCCTCCAGGGTTGTTGCTGGGACTGTGGCACCACGAATCCACTACTCCTGGAGGCTGTTTTTTCCCTTTTGTTGCCATTGTTGTTTTATCGTCGTTGTTGTGATTGTTATTGTTGTCTTTGCTGTCATTGTTGTTGGATAGGACAGAGAGAAATTGAGAGAGGAAGGGAAGACAGAGAGGGGGAGAGAAAGATAGACACCTGCAGCCCTGCTTCACTGCTTGTGAAGAGACCCCCCTGCAGGTGGGGAGCCAGAGGCACTGGGATCTTTAAGCTGGTCCTTGCACTTTGCACTATGTGCGCTTGTGCTTAACCTGCTGCGCTACCGCTCGACTCTCTCTCTCTGTATCTTTTTCATAAATAAAATATATCTTAAAACTATGCAAAGAATGCGTTTTTCATATGTAAAGTGAAGTTGAGTTCTACACAAGCCTTTTAGACATTAGCCGTCTGTGCCCTGGTCTAGTAAATGTCAGCAGTGCACTTCTCGGGCCCATTACAATCACAACTAGGACCTTCTAGTACCAATTCCCATGATATTGTCAAGACACAGGTAAACATTATATTCCAAAAAAGGGGAACATTATTCTTGGTTTCAGTACATCCTTAGTGAAACAAGGATATAATGACTGAGGGACAGCTTTGTTGGTTCCAAGAACCAGAGAGCTATTCCTCACATTGGGATTCAGAGTTACCTGAATAACTTTACTTCCTTGTAATCTTAAGTCATGGGGCTAGGCAGTGGCACACCTGGCTAAGTTCACACACTATAATGTGCAGGGGCCGGGGTTCAAGCCGCTTGTCCCCACTTGCAGGGGGAAGCTTTACAAGTGATAACGGAGGGCTGTAGGTGTCTATCTCTCTCCCTCTTTATTCCCCCATCCCTTTCAAATTCTCTATCCAATAAATCTTTTCTAGTATACATGAAAGGAAAAACAACAGAACCATAAAATATGAAAAATACTTTGCCTTTTTTCTGTATAACCTCGCAGTTTTAAAATACAGCTATTGCAACTGGAGAGATGACTCAACTGGTAGAGCAAGCATCTTAGCGAGTGGGGAGTTCAAAATGATTCTTGTGGTTTGAAGTGACCTGAAGATGGGAAAAGGGAATGTGGCTGCCTGAGGTTCTCAGTTCAGTCCCCAGCACTACATGTAATGAAATGGTACTCTGGCTTCTCTCTTCTCTCTGCCGTACATTAAACTCTTACATAATAAATTAACATTTTAAAAAATAAATATATCCATATATACTGTCTAGGTGTTTGCTTTGTCCTGATAAGTTTATATGACTTTATTTCCACAAAGTGATGACTTTTTTTTTCCTTTAAGATGCTCTACAGATCCTTCATTATGGAATATTTAACTAATCCCGGTGCACTGAGTTTGGCTGCTGGTGTTGCATGCGGAATGTGCCTGGGCTGGAGCCTACGCGTACGCTTTGGGATGATTCCCAAAACTTCTGTGATTGAGAAAGACAAAGAAACTGGACCAGAAGCAAGCATCTTAGGAGAGAGTGGGGAGTACAAAATGATTCTTGTGGTTCGAAATGACCTGAAGATGGGGAAAGGGAAAGTGGCTGCCCAGTGCTCTCATGCTGCTGTTTCTGCCTACAAGCAAATTCAAAGAAGAAACCCTGATTTGCTCAAACAGTGGGAATATTGTGGCCAGCCCAAAGTTGTGGTCAAAGCCCCTGATGAAGAAACTCTGGTTGAATTACTGACCCATGCAAAAATGTTGGGACTAACTGTAAGTTTAATCCAAGATGCAGGACGTACTCAGATTGCTCCAGGCTCTCGGACTGTCCTAGGAATTGGGCCTGGACCAGCAGACCTAATTGACAAAGTTACTGGTCACCTAAAACTTTACTAGGTGGATTTGTGTATGATGATGGACCTACTATCACAAGTGTTTTAAACTGTCTAAATCTCACAATAAAAGCTGTATATCTTACCCCAGTTACATGAATTCTTGATGAGAACCCATTTGTATGGGGGGAGAGGAGTGTGTGTGTGTGTGTGTGTGTGTTTTGCCTTTTTTTTCCCTTGTTTTGTGTTTTGGTTTTTTTTTTTTTTTTTTTGCCTCAGGGTTAACACTGGGGCTTGGTACCAGTGCTAGGAATCTACTGCTCCTGGATAGGACAGAGAGAAATTGAGAGGGGAGGAGGAGATAGAAAACGAGAGAGAAAGACACCTGCAGTCCTACTTCACTGCTTGTGAAGCGTCCCTCCTCCAGGTGGGGACCCGCAGACTCAACTGCTTCCTTGTGCTTAGTACTACGCTCTTAACTGGGTGCGCTGCCACCCGGCCACCTATATTCTTTTGAATATTTGCTAGAGATGATTACTTTGGGCAAAAACTTAAAAATTAGCTAATGTTTCTGGTGGTTTAAGTGGATAGATGCTGAAGCAAAAGACATTTGAGACAAAACTGAATTAAAAGAGAAAATAGCATTTTCTAAAAAAAAAATAAACACTTCATGTATGATTTCATCCCTCAGTATATTAAAAGATCTTTTCCTTACCCCAAATTATGTTGCAGCCCAGGGAAATAGCTCAGTGGTAGATCTCTGGATTTGTGTATATGAAATCCCAAATTTGATCCCTGGCACCATATATGCCAGAGCTGAACGGTCACTTTCATAAAAATAAATAGATCTGCCCCCCATGCCTGTGGACATTTAATTTTTGACAAGGGGGCTTAAACTTAAATGGAGAAAGAGTCTCTTCAACAAATAGTATTAGGAAAAAGTGGGTTGCAGAATGAAACTGAATCACTACACCTCACCACACACAAAAGTAGATTCCAAAAGGGTCAAGGACTTGGATGTTAGACCAGAAATTATCAAATTGGGGAGTGGGCAGTGGTGCACCTGCTTAAACACACGTAGTATGAAGCACAAGGACCTGAGTAAGGATCTCGGTTCAAGCCCCTGGCCCCCCACCTGCAGGGGTGTAGCTTCACAAACAGTAAAGCAGGTCTGCAGTTGCAGGTGTTTATCCTGTCTTCCTCCACCCTCTCAATTTCTGTCCTACCCCCCAAAAAAAATATATCAAAATACCTAGAGGGAAATATTGGCAGCACTCTTACATCTAAATTTTATAAGCATCTTTTAAAAAATACATACTTTACTTATTTATGGCAGGGATAAGAGGAGAGAGAGAGAACCAGACATAACTCTGGTACATGTGCTGCTGGGGATTGAACACAGGACCTCATGCTTCAGAGTCCAACACTTTATCTACTGTACCACCTCCCGGATCACTAGGCATCTCCAATGATATAAATCTAATTGCAAGGAAGACTAAAATGAAAATAAACCAATGGGACTATATCAAAAAGCTTCAGGTGGTCTGGGAAGTGGCACAAGGGATAGATAAAGCATTGGACTCTCAAACATGAGATCCTGAGT
Organism: Erinaceus europaeus; assembly: GCF_950295315.1. Taxonomy (NCBI): domain Eukaryota; kingdom Metazoa; phylum Chordata; class Mammalia; order Eulipotyphla; family Erinaceidae; genus Erinaceus; species Erinaceus europaeus. The sequence continues at coordinate 65,279,289 of NC_080173.1, read as the reverse complement.
TCAATCCCCAGCAGCACAGGTACAAGTGATGCCTGGTTCTCTCTTTTCCTATCTTTCTCATTAATAAATAAATTAATTCTTAAAAAAAGAAAAACCTCCACAGCAAAAGAAACTACCACCCAAAGAGACTCCTTAAAGAATAGGAGACCCTTTTTACATGCCATACATCAGACAAAAGGCTACTTACCAAAATACATATAAAGAGCTCACCAAGGACAGGGGAGATAGCATAATGGTTATGCAAAGAGAATCTCATGCCTGAGGCTCCAAAGTCCTGGGTTCAATCCTCCTGCATCACCATAAGCCAGAGCTGAGCAGTGCTCTGGTAAAAAAAAAAAAATATATATATATATATATATATATAGAGAGAGAGAGAGAGAGAGAGAAAGGATATGAACAGAATACCAAAGAAGAGATCCAAAAGGGCAACAGACATATGAAAAAATGCTCCAAGTCATCAATTATCAGAGAAATGCAAATAAAGACAATGAGATACCACCTCATCCCAGTAAGAATGTCATATATCAGAAAAGAAAGCAACAACAAATGCTGAAATGATTGTGGACAAAGGAACCCTCCTGCAGTGCTGGTGAGAACATAAATTGGTCCAACCCCTGTAAGAGAACAGTCTGGAGAACTTTCAGAAGGCTAGAAATGGACCTACCTTAAGACCCGCAATTCCTTTCCTGGGGATATATCCTAAGGAACCAAACACACCCATCCAAAAAGATGTGTATACCTATGTTCATAGCAGCCAGGGACTCGAGCCCAGATCCTTGCGCTTAGTACTATGTGCGCTTAATTGGTGCCCAAAGCCCACACCCCCCTTTTATTTTCTAGTAGCTTTTTAAATATATATTTTTTTAAATTAATATTTATTTATTCCCTTTTGTTGCCCTTGTTGTTTTATTGTTATAGTTATTATTGTTATCGACATCATCATTGTTGGTAGGACAGAGAGAAATGGAGAGAGGAGGGGAAGACAGAAAGAGGGAGGGAAAGACACCTGCAGACCGGCTTCAGCGCCTGTGAAGTGACTCCCCTACACGTGGGGAGCCGGGGGGCTCCAACCAGGGTCCTAAGCCTGTTCTTTGTGCTTTGCGCCACGTGTGCTTAACCCCTGCGCTACCGCCCGACTCCCAATATTTTATTTTAATCAGAGAGATAGTGGTCTTGGAGCTGGTGCAGTGGATAAAAGCATTAGACTCTCAAGCATGAGGTCCTGAGTTCAATCCCTGGTGGCACATACCAAAGTAATGTCTGGTTCTTTCTCTTTCTCCTTTTTCATTAATATATAAAGAAAATCTTTTTAAAAAATCAGGGGATGGGGGTAGATAGCATAATGGTTATGCAAAGAGACTCTCATGCCTGAGGCTCTTTTCATCCTAGGTTCAATCCTTTGCACCACCGTAAACCAGAGCTGAGCAGTGCTCTGGTGTTTCTCTCTGTGTCTTTCTCTCTCTGCATCTCTCTCAATAAATAAATAAATAAATAAATATTTTTTAAATCAGGGATGGCACGAAGCACAAGGACCGGCATAATTAACCTGGTTCAAGCCCTCATCTCCCCACCTGCACAAGGGTGGTCACTTCACAGGGGGTAATGTAGGTACAAGGATCCTGGTTGGAGCCCCAGACTCCTCACCTGCAGGAGGTCGCTTTGCAAGCAGTAAAGCAGGTCCGCAGGTGTTTATCTTTCTCTCCCCTTCTCTGCCTTCTCTCGATTTCTCTCTGTCCTATCAACAGCAGCAACAACAACAATAATAACAACAACAGTGATAAACAGCAAGGACAACAAAAGGGAAAAAATGGCCTCAAGGAGCAGTGGATTCATGGTGTAGGCACTGAGCCCCAGCAATAACCCTGGAGGCCAAAAAAAAAAAAATCAGGGGCCAGATGATGGTGCTCCCGGTTGAGCGCACATGTTAAAATGCTCAAGGACCTGGGTTATGAGCCATTGGTCCCCACCTGCAGAGAGAAAGTTTCATGAGTGGTGAAGCAGAGTTGCAGGTGTCTCTCTGTCTCTCTCCCTCTTATCACCTCCTTCCTTCTTGATTTCTGATTGTCTCTAAAAACCATAATTAAAAAAATAAATAAAATCAGAGGGGACTAGGCAGTGGTGCACCAGGTTAAGAGCATATAGTATGCAGTTCAAGGACCCACACAAGGATCCAGGTCTCCAGGGGGGTCCCTTTGCAAACAAGAAGCAGATCTGCAGGTGTGTCTCTGTCACTCACTCTTTAATTCCCCCTTCCCTCTCAACTTCTGTCTGTCCTATCTAATAAAATGAAAATTGGCTGCCAGAAGCCCTGAGCCCTAGCGATAATCCTGGAGGCAAAAACAAAACAAACAAACAAACAAACAAAAAACAGAGAGATATAGAAAGATCAGAGCACTGCTTAGCACTGGCTTATGGTGGTGCTGAGGACTGAATTTGAATCTGAAGCCTCAGGCATGAAAGACTTTTTGCATAACCATTTCTGTGTGTGTGTTGTATGCTTTACATTGGGTAGTTCTCCCCCGCCAAGAGAATTGCATCAGTCCTGTTAATTTCGCCAGCCCGTTTGGCCCCGCTTCTAGGAAATCCACCAGAGTTGCAGAGTGACAGAGTTCGAGAGGGTTCCTGAGTTCGAGAGTGCGAGAGTTTCAGAGGGTTCCCGAGTACGAGAGAGTTCAAGAGTGCCAGAGTTCCGGAGTGCCAGAGTTGGAGGGTTCCTGAGTTCGAGAGTAAGAGAGAGAGTGCTTGCGCCGCCGCAAAGAGACAGCAGAGTTCTGTTTGGTGATTAGTTTGTCTTAGTTTATGAATCTTTGTTCCTGAATAAAGAAATACAGCTGCCCCGCCCAGCCGTTGTCTCCGCGTCTCTGTTACCCGCCTGTGAAGCCAACCTGCCGGCAAGAGCCTTCCGAAATTTTAACAACAGTGTGTGTGTGTGTGTGTGTGTGTGTGTGTGTGTGTGTGTGTGTATATATATATATATATTTTTTTTTTTACCTCCAGGGGATGGTTATCACTGGGGATGGTTGCCTGCATTATAAATCCACTGTCCTTGGAGACCATTCCCCCCCCCCATTGTTGCCATTGTTGTTGGATAGGACAGAGAGAAATTGAGAGAAGAAGGGAAGATAGAGAGGGGAAGAGAAAGATAGACACCTGCAGACCTGCTTTACTGCTTGCAAAGCGACCTCCTGCAGGTGAGGAGTCTGGGGCTCCAACCGGGATCCTTGCACTTTGCTCTATGTGAGCTTAACTGCCCAGCCCCATATATATGTTTTATTTTACCAGAGCATTGCTCAGCTCTGGCTTATGGTGGTATAAGAGATTGAACCTGGGACTTCAGAGCCTCAAGCATGAAAGTCTTTTTGCATAACCATTATGCTGTCTTCCCCCATCTTCAAATCTTGTGTCTTGTTTTGTTTTTAATTTATGGGATTGGGGAGATAGTACAGTGGCTATTCAAAAAGACTTTTTACAAAACTATTTTGTTGCAGGTTCAAGAATCAAAGCCAATGGATGGAGTCAACAAGGAAGAACCTTCTTAATGTTAACCAGCTACAGAAAGAACATGTGGCAGAGTGCTGACCTGGGAGAGTGGCTCTGCACATAGGTTCTGAGGCAGAAAGGCTTCAGGTTAAGAAAGAGCATGTATTCTTTTTTTGAAAAATTTTTTAAATATTTATTTTCACTTTTGTTGCCCTTGTAGTTATTATTGTTGTTGTTATTGATGTCGTTGTTAGATAGGACAGAGAGAAATGGAGAGAGGAGAGGAAGACGGGGGGGGGGAGGAGGGAAAGAAAGATAAACACCTGCAGACCTGCTTCACCACCTGTGAAGCGACTCCCCGGCAGGTGGGAAGCTGGGGGCTCGAACCAGGATTCTTGAGTTGGTCCTTGCGCTTCGCGCCACGTGCACTTAGCCCACTGTGCTACCGTCTGACTCCCAAGAGCATGTATTCTTACAGAATTCTGGGCCCTGAACAAAGGGGAGGTACAGCTTATATAGGGTGCTGCAAGCTAAGAGCAGAAAGCATTCTCACAAAATAAATAAATAAATAAATAAATAAAGCATTCTCATAGAAGCAGAGGCTGCAAGGTTTAAGGGGGTGGTACTTGTACCCATTGCTCTGGGTCTGATTGCCTAGTTACTGTTATCTTTTCCTGCATAGCTGTGTCTGGGGAAAATTTAGCCTCAGGACTTAGAAGCTTCATGACCTATTAGGATTCTTCTAGCGTTTGCCCTTCTTCCGTAGCCAGTCAACAGCATCAGGTTGAGCCTGATGTAAAGTTTCGAGACCTCCTTTGAATCTGGAGAGGTGGCAGTCATTGACTATGTGGGTCATAGTCTGTCTGTAGCCACAGGGGCAGTTCGGGTCGTCTCTGGCTCCCCAGCGATGGAACTTAGCGGCGCACCGGCCATGGCCTGTTCGATAGCGATTGAGGAGGGCCCAATCATAACGTGCTAGGTCAAAGCCGGGTTGACGCTTGCAGGGGTCTGTGATGAGGTGTTTGTTCTTTACCTCAGCTGACTGCCAACTCTGTTTCCAAGAGTCTGGAACAGAGAAGTTCAGTGTAGGCGTAGGGGACCAGATTGGGTGACGAGACGTCAAGCGTTGGACAGGGTGGGCGAAGATATCCGCGTATATTGGCAGGTCCGGTCGAGCGTAGACGTGGGAAATGAACTTAGATGACGCCGCATCCCGACGAATATCTGGCGGGGCGATGTTGCTAAGAACTGGCAGCCATGGAACCGGGGTGGAACGGATGGTTCCAGAAATTATCCTCATGGAGGAATATGATTTGGAATCGACCAAGTGGGCATGGGGGCTACGGAACCATACTGGGGCACAGTATTCTGCAGTGGAATAGCATAATGCCAGAGATGATGATCGTAGTGTGGAAGCGCTCGCGCCCCATGAGGAGCTGGCCAGTCTTGCAATGATGTGATTCCTCGCACCCACCTTTGCTGCAGTTTTTATGAGATGTTCGTGAAATGACAGAGTGCGATCGAGAGTAATGCCAAGATAGACTGGCTGGGCTTCATGCCAGATTCTCGTATCGCCAAGCTGCACATTAAGCTCACGCGAGGCCGAGGCATGGTGTAGATGGAAAACAGATGATACCGTTTTTGCAGTGCTAGGGATTAGTCACCATTTTTTACAGTAATCAGATATCAGAGACATGTCTTTCGTGAGTGTTTCCTCAAGGATGTCGAACTTGGATGCCTGAGTTGCACAGCAGGTGTCATCGGCGTAGATGAACTTCCTTGAAGAACCTGTTAGGATAAGATACACCACTAGGGTGTGTGTGTGTGTGGGAGGGTGTCTTTCTCAAGGTATCCTGTTATCTGGGGCTTCTCTCCTCCCTACAGTTTGGTTAATTAACTCTTTTATTTTTTTGCCTGTAATTCTCTATTTAATTTTTACTTATTGTTATTATTACTATTTTACCAGATCACTGCTCAGCTCTGGTTTATGGTGTTGCGGGGGATTGAAACTGAGCCTTTGGAACAGCAGGCACGAGAGTCTCTTTTGCATAACCATTATGTTATCCTTCCTTCCTTCCTTCCTTCTTTCCTTCCTTTCTTCCTTCCATCCTTTCTGATAGAGGCAGGGGGAGAGAGAATGAGAGACATCAATCCACTGGGGCTTTAACCCAGGTACTCATGCATGGTAACATGTGAGCTATACTAGAGGTGCCAACACCCAGTTCCTGAATATAAATTTGCATTCTAACAGTCACTGTTTTTGTTTTTTTTTTTAATATTTTATCTTTATTTTACTTTTTAGAAAGATGGAGAGAGAGAGAGAGAGACCAAGACCAGAGCAGTGCTCAGTTCGGGTTTATGGTTGTACAGGGGACTGAACCTGGGTCTTTGGAGCCTCAGACATAAGAGTCTGTTTGCATAACCATTATGCTATTCCCCCCCCACCATCACTGTTTCTTTACTGTAACTTAAGGAACAGACTAGCACCTTTCCCTTTTGATCCAGTACACACTTAACTCTGCTATTTCAATATTTACATTGTACCAGTTGCCTAGAACATGAAGTTCACAACTCCCAAAAGCTAAATAGTTTTCCTGATGTATAAATTCATGTCTAAATTCATGTTTCCCTTAGAACTGTGGAGTACCAGAGGAAACTCTTGATAGCAGACACATGCTAAGTGCCTCTTCATGGCTGACTTTAACAGTTAGCATTAATTAGCAGCTAACTTTAGTCTGACAGTATGGCAGTAACTTTTAGGTCAGTCTGGGCAAAACATTAAAGACTATGAGTATTTGATATTTAAAGTTTCTGTGATTTGTCTTATGTTGGTTAAGTATGACAGCACAAGAGAAATTCCAACTGTGATGATGCCACAATAGCAACTGTTTCTAAAATAAGAGGTTGATATTATACTCAGAGGTGATGAAACAGCATGTAACTAAATTGAAGAGAACTCAATCCTAAATACATGATTCAGCTTCAGGTTACTTCTAAGTCTTGCCTCAGAGACTGAAGTTTCCATATTCAAAGAGTGCATTCCAGCAGAATGTCCTTTTTGTGACAGGCTCAACTGTAATAACTCATGAATTGGTATACAAATTGGAATGATTATGGAATTCTTATCAACTCAGAATTTTATTGGCACCTGAGGAGATAAGAAAAGACTTTAATGACTGAGATTTTGGAGTATCACATTCAATCCCTGTACCACCATAAGTCAGAGCTGAGCCATGCTCTAGTTTAAAATTTTTAATTGGACTCAATATTTTAGAAAAATACTTTCTTTATTTATTGAATAATAAAGCAATACAGATTTTTTGATTGGATAATAAATCAAAAAGGAAGGAGGTGATAGAGAGAGGGAGAGAGACAGAGAGACACCTGCAGCACTGCTTAACTACTCAAAAAGCTTTCCCCCTGCAGGTGGGGACTGATGGCACTAACCCTATTCTTTCCACTTTGTAACATGTGTACTCAACTAGGTGCGGCCCCTGTACTCATAATCTTATTATTTTATTTTTTAAAATTAAGTCAGACACATTTAAAAAATTTTTTTATATTTATTTATTTATTTTCCCTTTTGATGCCCTTGCTTCTCATTGTTGTTGTAGTTACTATTGTCGTCATTGTTGTATAGGAGAGAAATGGAGAGAGGAGGGGAAGACAGAGAGGGGGAGAGAAAGACAGACACCTGCAGACCTGATTCACCGCTTGTGAAGCGACTCCTCTGCAGGTGGGGAGCCGGGGGCTCGAACCAGGATCCTTATGCAGGTCCTTATGCGCTTTGTGCCACATGCACTTAACCTGCTGCGCCACCGCCCGACTCCCAGACACATTGTTTTTTAAACACATTTTTTATTATCTTTATTCGATAGAGACAGTCAGAAATCGAGAGAGAAAGGGGAGATAGAGAGGGAAAGAAACAGAGAGACACCTGCAGCCCTGCTTCACCACTTGCAAAGCTTTCTCTCTGCAGGTAGGGACCATTGGCTCAAACCCTGGTCATTATGCACTGTAATATGTGCGCTCAACCAGATGCGCCACCACCTGGCCTCTAATCTTACAATCTTCAAAGTACATTCTGCAGTCTCTGGGGTTTATCAGATACTTCTGGGTGCTAAAGGTTTTTTTTTTAAATATTTGTAGTAATTTTTATGTATGGCTTTTTTGTTTTAATTTTATAAGTGACTTAATATTGATTTACAAAATTATAAGATAATAAGGGTACAATTCTGCACCATTCCCACCACTAGAGTACTGTATCCCCGTTCCCTCCATTCTTCTTCTAGCGTTTCTAGCGTTTGCCCTTCTTCCGTAGCCACTCAACAGCATCAGGTTGAGCCTGATGTAAAGTTTCGAGACCTCCTTTGAATCTGGAGAGGTGGCAGTCGTTGACTGTGTGGGTCATAGTCTGTCTGTAGCCACAGGGGCAGTTCGGGTCATCTCTGGCTCCCCAGCGATGGAACATAGCGGCGCACCGGCCATGGCCTGTTCGATAGCGATTGAGGAGGGCCCAATCATAATGTGCTAGGTCAAAGCCGGGTTGACGCTTGCAGGGGTCTGTGATGAGGTGTTTGTTCTTTACCTCAGCTGACTGCCAACTCTGTTTCCAAGAGACTGGAACAGAGAAGTTCAGTGTAGGCGTAGGGGACCAGATTGGGTGACGAGACGTCAAGCGTTGGACAGGGTGGGTGAAGATATCCGCGTATATTGGCAGGTCCGGTCGAGCATAGACGTGGGAAATGAACTTAGATGATGCCGCATCCCGACGAATATCTGGCGGGGCGATGTTGCTAAGAACTGGCAGCCATGGAACCGGGGTGGAGCGGATGGTTCCAGAAATTATCCTCATGGAGGAATATGATTTGGAATCGACCAAGTGGACATGGGGGCTACGGAACCATACTGGGGCACAGTATTCTGCAGTAGAATAGCATAATGCCCTCCATTGGAAGCTATAGTAGTTCTCCCTAAGTCACAGATATGGGTTTACTATTAATTCTGTAACTATCTGTTCATAATAACTATCACATTTTTCTTTTCCACTGAGTTGAAATTTGCAATATAAAAGCAGTGGTGGGTAAAACTATGGTATCTCACAAATCAAGGTGGTGCACTTCCCATACAAATAATTAATTATTATTATTTTGCCTCCAGGGTTATTGCTGGGGCTCAGCGCCTGCACTGTGAATCCAGTGCTCCTGTGGCCATTTTCCCCATTTTTTGCCCTTGTTGTTGTCTTATTATTCTTGTTGTTGTCATTGCTGCTGTTGTTGTTGGATAGGGCAGAAAGAAGTCGAGAGAGGAGGGGAGACAGAAACGGGAATAGATACACACCTGTATACCTGCTTTACCACCTATGAAGCAACACCCCCTGCAGGTGGGGAGCCAGGGGCTCGAACTGGCATGCTGCTTGCGCTTTGTGCAACGTGGGCTTAACCCACTGTTCTGCTGCCTGACCCCTGACCCCCAATTTTTTTTTTAAACCAGATCACTGTTTAGCACTGGCTTATGGTGGTGCAGAGGATTGAACTTGGAACTTTGGAGCCTCAGTCATGAGAGCCTCTTTGCATAAACATTACACCATCAACACCCTTCCCCCATACAAATAATTTTTAGTTTTCACTGTTCTAGACTCCAGGTTAAGAGAAGTTTCACTTTGGGGTGGGGTGCTGGTGCACCTGATTGAGTGCACGTTATGATTCACAAGCATCCGAGTTTAAGCCTCAGGTCCCCACCTGCAGGGGGAAAGCTTTGTGAGTGGTGAAGCAGTTCTACAGGTGTCCCTGTTCCTCTTTTTATTTTTTAAATTATTTTTATTTATTATTGAATAGAGACTGAGAGAAATTGAGAGTGATGGGGGAGATAGGAAGAGAGAGAGACAAGAGAGACACCTGCAGCTGTATTTCACGCTTGTGAATATTTCACCTGCAGGTTGGGGCAGGCGCTTTGTGCCCTGGAGAGTGTGTGCATTTACCTAGGTGCACCACTGCCTTGCCCGTCTTCTTCTTTATCTCCACCTCCCCTCTCAATTTCTATCACTATTCAATCAATCAATCAATCAATGGGCCAGTGGTGGCATACATGGTTAAGTGCACATATTACAGTGTACAAGGACCCATGTTCAAGCCCCTGCCGGTAGAGAGCCAGGATCTTGAACCCGGATACTTACACACTTGTTCTTCTGATTTGTGCCACATGCACTTAACGCAGTGTGCTACCGCCTGACTCTCTCTTTTTAAAAATTATTTTCATTTATTTATTTGATACAGAGAAATTGGCAGCTCTTTTATTTCTTACACTGTTTTGTCTTCCTGGTGTTAAACAACAACAATAAAAAATAAAAAAAAAATCAGTCCAGTAGTTTTCCTTTCTTTTTTTATTTTTGAAACACAAAGACCTTATTTTATTCCCTGCTTTACATTCACTTCTGAATCTGGGACTTTCTTAATCTCCATGGTATGACAATCAGATTTCAGGCTGAAACATTCAAAAAGAAATCATTGCTAAGTCTTCTACTGCATATCCAAATACCACGATAACCAGCAGTATTATGTAGGAGAAAGAAAACATCTTGCAATGAAAGGTTCCCCAATTGCATGGAGGACAGGCCAGTGGGTGCGCTGTCCCTGCATTGGAGTCAACCTAGGGCACTAGAGACATAACGAATCAGGACGAAGCTTTGCCGAATTGAAAGCTCTTTTATTTGGGCAGTCCAGATTGGGTGTAGGGTGTGGCCAATCCACCGCATGCTTAGTTTTGCCTGATTGGTGTATCTTGTAACCCACCACCCTGTAAGTAAGGGAGTATGCCCCGCCCATCTTGAAGGGTATATAAGGGGCTTTCTAAGGCAGAGGGCTCATTTGCCTGGCAGGAGGCCACTAGCATAGTCTCGTGTCCTCCCTGCCCTCCCTGCCGTTTTGGACTGAGACTCATTCTTCGGATCTGCTAAACCCTGCCTGAGCTGTAAGCCAGAGTTGACTGAAGCCCGCTCCTGAGTAGTTCTGTGGTGTGTGTGTGTGTGTGTGTGTGTGTGTGTGTGTGTGTGTGTGTGTGTGTGTGTGTTGGTGGAGGGGGGGAGGCATCGGAGGCGAAGATGTCGGAACGGAAGGTTTTGAACAAATACTACCCTCCCGACTTTGACCCGTCCAAGATCCCCAAGCTCTCAGGCTCCCCAAGGACAGACAGTACGTGGTCCGGCTGATGGCCCCCTTCAACATGAGGTGCAAGACATGTGGCGAGTACATCTCCAAAGGGAAGAAGTTCAACGCGCGCAAGGAGACGGTGCAGAAGGAGGTCTACCTGGGCCTGCCCATCTTCCGCTTCTATATCAAGTGCACGCGCTGCCTGGCCGAGATCGCCTTCCAGACAGACCCCGAGAACTCGGACTACACCGCGGAGCACGGAGCCACGCGCAACTTCCAGGTCCAGAAGCTCCTGGAGGAGGAGGAGAAGCGAGTCCGGAAGCAGAGAGACGACGAGGAGCTCCACAACCCCGTGAAGGTGCTGGAGAACCGCACCAAGGACTCCAAGCTGGAGATGGACATTCTGGAGAACTTGCAGGAGCTCAAGGACCTGAACCAGCGCCAGGCCCACGTGGACTTCGAGGCCATGCTGCGCCAGCACCGCCTGGGACACGAGGAGCAGCAGCAGCAGCAGGAGGAGGACGAGCGTGAGGCGGCGGCCTTGGTGGGAGAGTCTCGCAAACGACGGAGGCTTCTGGAAGATTGTGACTCGGAGGAAGGTGCCGCCACAGCTCGTGCCTGGGCCCGCTCGGCTCGCCGGCCCAACCGCACCGCCAGCCTGCATGAGGCCCCCATGGCCAAGAGGAAGGCGCAGACCTGGGAGCGCAGTGTGGGCACCCTCGGTGGCCCATCCCGGCTGTCAGGCCTGGCTGTGGTGAAGAAAGCAGACCTGGCCAAAAGCCCCGCTCAGTCCTGGGAGGCAGCCACGACTCGTCCCCTGAACAATGGGCAGGCCTCAGTTGCTGTGCCCCAGACTCCTGCCACTTCCTCCTTGAGCCAGCTGGGCGCATATTCGGACAGTGAAGAGCACTGTGGCAGCTACTGAGCGCCTCCTGCAGACACAGGGGAGGGACCATAGCTGCGCTCTGGACCGGCACAAGTAGCCTCCAGGAACTTGGGGTCCCCAGCCCCCTCCATCCCGCAGCACAGATACAGGATCCAGGCCTCCAGCAGCCCCCAACACTGCCCTGTGGAGGCCTCAAGAAGAGGGGGAGATAGAGAGAAAGAGACTGTGAGACACCTGTAACACTGCTTCATAACTCATGAAGCCTTCCCCTACCAGGTGGGGTCTGAGGGTTTGAACTTGAGTCCTTGTACTATGCTCAACCAGGTTCGCCACCATTCGGTCCCCACCTGACCGTTTAGTTTCATTTTTTTTTTAAATGAATTTCCATATGAGAGATAGCATCTCCCATATGAGTTATTTATTTTTTATTGTCTTGATTCTCAGAATTTGTCTTTTTAAAAATTGTTGTAGCTTTGGGAGTATGGACCGACCAGTCAACGCCCATGTTCAGCGGGGAAGCAATTACAGAAGCCAGACCTTCTACCTTCTGCAACCCACAATGACCCTGGGTCCATGCTCCCAGAGGGATAGAGAGTGGGAAAGCTATCGGGGGAGGGGGTGGGATATGGAGATTGGGTGGTGGGAATTGTGTGGAGTTGTACCCCTCCTACCCTATGGTTTTGTTAATTAATCCTTTCTTAAATAAAAAAAATAATAATAATAAAAAAAAAGAAAAAATTGTTGTAGCTATTATTATTATTATGGTGTTGTTATTGTTGTAATTGTTGGATAGGACAGAGAGAAATGGAGAGAGGAGGGGCAGACAGAGAGTGGGAGAGAAATATAGATACCTGCAGATCTGCTTCACTGCATGTGAAGCGACTCCTTTGCAGTTGGGGAGCAGGGGCTTGAACCCTGGAACCTATCGCTGGCCTTGTGCTTCTCGTCATGTGTGCTTAACCAGTGGCACTACCACCGCCCCCCCCATTAATTTTATTTTCTATCCAAAATAAATATATAAATTGCACAATGTCATTTTTCACTTTTTAAAAAAATTATCTTTATAAGATAGAAACAGCTAGATATCTAGAGTAAGTGGTGACAGAGAGGAGAGGGAGAAAGATAGATAGATACCTGCAGTCCTGCTTCACCACTTGCAAAGCTTTCTCTCTGCAGTTGGGGAGGGCTTGAACCTGGGTTCTTGCACATTATAACGTGCGCTCAACCAGGTGTGCCACCACCGGCCCCTCATTTTTCACTTAAATTTTTTTTAACAAATTATTTATTATTGCATAAAGACAGAGAAATTGAGAGGGGAGGGAGGGGGAGAAGGAGAGAGACGGAGAGACAGAGACACACTTGCAGCCCTGCTTCACTCGTGAAGCTTTACCCCTGCAGGTGCGGATCAGAGGCTTGAACCTGGGTCCTTGCATGCTATAATGTGTGTCATTAACCAGGTGCGCCACTGCCTGGCTCCTATTTTTCACTTGTTTTTAGAAAATCAGGTCAATTCATAATCGTTTATGGTAACATGCAATGAATTTACTTTTGTTAATTGTAGCTGCTTACTTGGAGATCTTACTAGTGTGTAAGGAATGTGGAGAACTGGGGGGAAATAGTGTATATGTTTACAGATTTTCATGTTTTAGGCACCAGAGATCCTAAATTCAATCCTTGGCACTGCCATAAGCCAGAGCTGACTAGTGCTCTGGTTAAAAAGAAAAAAACAATCTAAAGCAATGTTGAAGTAAGTCATCAACAAGTATCAGTAGGTTGAAGACCATTTAAAAAAGTGTGTTTGGGAGCTAGGGAAATAGCATCATCGTTATGCAAAAATGCCGGGATAGCCTGAGGGTGCTTCTTCCCGAGCAGTTGCTCTCTGGGTTGGAGAGAACTTGACTGGAGTCAACCTAGGCTGCTGCGTGGGAGAGGGATCAGGAACTGTGCCTGGCTAGCATCACAGAAGAGAGACTCTGGGACTCTGAGAGCAGGAAGGCAATCCAATGTGTGTTTAATCAGAGAGAATCTGTATTTATACTCGCCAAGAAGGAAATAGTAGGGTGGAAAACAGGATGTGACCTAGAGAGGGTGGAGCTAAAAGAGAGTGCAAACCAGTGAGATTAAACCAGTGCCCTGCAGGCAGGGCGGTTCTCAGGTAAAGCAGTTATTATGTATAATAGACCACAGCATAAAGCAATGCAACAGAAGGGGTCTTAGAAGCAAAATTAGAAGCAGACCAACACAAAAACACTTTCCTGTCTGATCCACCAGTGTTCTGGGGTTTAATCCCCAGCAACAGCATAAACCAGAGTTGAGCAGTAAAAACAATCAAACAACCAGTTTATACCTCCTAAAATTTCCTGTTTCTGTTTTAGTGCTAAGAAGTCTCAATACTATTGCATTTTGTTTTCAGTTCCTTTTCTTAGGCTACTATGCTATCTTCAGAATGTTAGGAAAGAGTACTTAAAAATAGTTTGTGGGGCCAGGTAGTGGCGCAACAGGTTAAGCACACCTGGCGGGAAGTATAAGGACTGGTGTAAGGATCCAGGCTGGAGCCCCCTGGCTCCACACCTGCAGGGGGTTCGCTTCACAAGCAGAGAAGCAGGTCTGTAGGTATTTTTCTCTCCCCTCTCTGTCTTTCTCTCCTCACTCGGTTTCTCTCTATCCTGTACAACAACAATGGCAACAATAACTATAACAACAAGGGCAACAAAGCTGGGAAAAGATGTCCTCCAGGTGCGGTGGATTCTTAGTGAAGGCACGGAGCCCCATTGATAACCCTGGAGGCAAAAAAAAAAAAAGTTCATATTCTTATTTCTGCTGTTTTTAGTTCCAGATGCTCCATTAGGAGAACATCTTTCACCCCCTTTTTTTTGGAGGGGAAGGTAGGGGCTGGTGTTTTCTCATTTTTTTTTTCCTTTTTTATTCCAATGCTTTATCCACTGTTCCACCTCCCGGACCACCATTTTCTCATTTTTCTAAAGTGTTTGTTTGTAGGTAAGGAGGGAGAGAGTAAAAAGCACTAATGTTTGCCTTGCATAGTTGGTTGTTATTATTAATTGAGATATTTGACACTTCTCTTGGAGATCACTTACCCTCACGCTCATTCTCTCTTTTTAATTTTTTTTCTTAATTTGGCCAGGTGGTGGTGCAAGTGGGTTCAAGCCCCTGGTCCCCACCTGCAGGGGGAAAGCTTCACAAATGATAAAGTACAATTGTGGAATCTCTCTCTCTCCCTATCTCCCCTCCCCTCTCAACTTATTTCTCTATCCAATAATAAATAAAAATTTAAAATATTAAAGAATTATTTTATATTGCACCAAAATAAAACTGTGGGTGAGTGGGGGGGGAGTGTTAAGGTTAGAACAAGATGGCAAAGGAAAACCTAGAGAGGGATGAATTGTTATGTGGAAAACTGAGTAATGCTACACATGTACAAACTACTGTATTTTACTGGTGACTGTAAGCCCTTAATCCCTTCAATAAAGAAAAAAATCATTTTATTTTTATTGCCTCCAGGGTTATCAATGGGGCTTGGTGTTGCACCATGCTAGCAGTCATTTTTTCCCCTGTAAGGGGGAAACAGAAGCTTGAATCTGGTTCTTTTGCACGGTAATGTGTGCACTCAAGTGGGGGCACCATCACTCGGCCTTTAAAAAATTATGGGGGAGGGAGTCAGGAGATAGCGCAGCGGGTTAAGCGCACATGGCGCGAAGCGCAAGGACCAGCTTAAGGATTCTGGTTTGAGCCCCCAGCTCCACACCTGCGGGGGGGGGGGTCACTTCACAAGCGGTGAAGCAGGTCTGCAGGTGTCTATCTTTCTCTCTCCCTCTCGGTCTTCCCCTTCTCTCTCCATTTCTCTCTGTCCTATCCAACAACGACGACAACAACAATAATAACTACAACAACAATAAAAGAAAAAACAAGGGCTACAAAAGGGAAAATAAATTTAAAAAAATTATGGGGGCCAAGTGATGGCACACCTGGTTGAGTGCATATGTTACAATGAGCAAGGATCTGGGGTTAAGCCCCTGGTCCCCACCTTCATGGGGAAAGCTTGACAAGTGGTGAAGCAGTGCTGCATTTGTCTGTCTTCCTCTCTATCTCCCCCTTCCTCTCAATTTCTGGCTGTCTCTATTCTCTATCAAATAAAGAAAATTAATTAAAAATAATTAGATCTACATTATTTGATAGGACAGAAAATTGAGATGGGGAGAGGAGATAGAGAAAAGGACTGGGGCTTGAATCCAGGTCCATGAGCATGGCAACGTGTCCACTCAGTTGGGTGTGACACCACCAGGTACCTAGGAGTATTTTCACTGAAACATCCCCTGCAACAGCTAACACACTGGCAGTGGATCCTATGACGACTTGCTTGTCAACTCCCTTATAATTATTCCTAAATAAATCTCCACATATAATCCCAATATAAACATAAACATAGGGGTGCACATATCCCTTCAAATCAGTGTTATTATATCTTTTGGGTATATGCCTAGTAGTGTAATTGCTGAATCATAAGGTATTTCCATTTGTGTTTGTTTAAAAAAAGTTTAGTGGGAGTCAGGCGATAGCACAGTGGGTTAAGCGCACATGGTGCGAAGCGCAAGGACCGGCGTAAGGATCCCCATTCGAGCCCCTGGCTCCCCACCTGCAGGGGAGTCACTTCACAAGTGGTGAAGCAGGTCTGCAGGTGTCTGTCTTTCTCTCCCCATCTGTGTCTTCCCCTCCTCTATTTCTCTCTGTCCTATCAACAACGATGACAACAACAGCAATAATAACTACAACATAAAAAACAAGGGCAACAAAAGGGAAAATAAATAAATAAATAAAAATTAAATAAAAAAAAAGCAGCCTGGAAGAGGCATAGTTGGATTCTCACACATGAGTTCCTGATTTCAATCCCCAGATTCACATGTGTCAGAGTGATGTTCTGGTTCTCTCTGCCCTGGTCCTTTCTCTCTCATTACTATTAAAAAAAAAAAAGTTTTGTTACTGGTTTAGACAAATAGCTCAGGGGGTCAGGTGGTGGTGCACATGGTTAAGTGCACACACTATAGTGCGCAAGGCCCTTGGTTTCAAGCCCCTGGCCCCCACCTACAAGGGGAAAAAAGCTTCATGAGTGGTGAAGCTGGGCTGAAGGTATCTTTCTCCCTCTCTGTCTCCCCTTTCTTAATTTATGGCTGTCTTTAATAAATAAAATAAAGATAATAAAAATATTTTAAAAAGAGGAAGGGAGGGAGTCGGGAGGTAGAGCAGCAGATTAAGTACATGGGGCGCCAAGCACAAGGACCTGTGTAAGGATTTCACAGTGGTGAAGCAGGTCTGCAGGTGTCTTTCTTTCCCCCTCTCTGTCTTCCCCTCCTCTCTCCATTTCTCTCTGTCCTATCCAACAACAATGACAGCAATAACAACAACAATAATAATTACAGCAACAATAAAAAAACAAGGGCAACAAAAGAGAAAATAAATAACAATAAAAAAAATTTTTTTAAGAGGAAGTGAAATAGCTCATGGTGAGGGAAACAGCATAATGGTTATGCAGAAGCTCTCCCATGCCTGAGGTTCCAAAGTTCTTGCTGGAGAGAGGGAGAGGGACAGGGAGAGGGAGAAGAGAGGGATTGGAGAAGGAGAGAGAAGGAGGAAGAGGAGGAGGAGGAAGAAATAGCTCATGGGGTAGGACACACTCCTCATTATGCACATGGTCCAGGCTTGAGTCCCAGCACTACACTGGGATTTGCATAGCAATAGAAGTTCAGGTGATGCAGTGTCTGATTTTCTATTTGAATGAAAAGGTGACCCAGGAGCAGTGAAGTTGTGATGTACAAGGCCTGGGAGCCAGAGACAAAAAATTAGCAAGTTACCACTTATTATACACTTACTACAGCCTCCTCCCCCACCCCTTTTGGTTTTGTGGTGCCAGGACTAAGTGTGCACAATTCCACTGCTCCTGGCAGCCTTTCCTTAGTGCATCTACTTACTTCCCATACTTGAGCGAAGCCTTTTATGAGGGGACAAGCTGTGGGGCATCTAGTACAGTGCACACATTTTCATGCACAAGGATCCAGGTTCAAGCCCCCAGTCCCCATTTGCAGGAAGAAAATTTCAGGAGTGGTGGAATAATGTTGCACGTTTTTTTTTTTCTCTCCCTTCCTATCCCTGCCCCCTCCGCCTGGGGGATTATTGGTGCAGGCACTGAGCCCTAATAATAACCCTGGTACCAATAAAAAAGAAATGGGCTGGTGGTGCCCTAGTAGAACAGACATGCTGCCAAATGCAAGGACCCAGCTTCAAGCCCCCACCTCCCTTACAGGTGTCCCTTTCTCTCTCTCCCCTCCTTTCTAAAAATTCTGCCCTATCAAAATAAAATAAAAAAAAGGAAAAAATGAATGCTGGGAGCCACCAGCAATAAAATCAATAAAAAACTGGGACTGGATGGTGGTGCACCTTGTTGAGTGCACATGTGCAAGGACCCGAGTTCGAGCCCAGGGTCCCCATCTGCACGGGGAAAGCTATGTGAGTGAAGTAGTGTTGCAGATGTCTATCTCCCCCTTCCCTCTCAATTTCTGGCTGTTTCTATCCAATAAAGACAATAAACAAAAACAGGGGGCCGGGCGGTGGCACACCAGGTTAAGTGCACATAGTACTAAGCGCAAAGATCGAGATTAGGGCCTCGTTCCCCACCAGCAGGGAGGATGCTTCATGAGTGCCGAAGCAGAACAACAGGTTTCTTTCTCTCTGTGTCATCCCCTCCCCTCTAACACCACCAGCCTTTTTTTTTTTTTTTTTCCCCTCCAGGGTTATTACTGGGGCTCAGTGCCTGCTCTGTGAATTCACTGCTCTTGGCGGTACATTTCTGTATGAGTACCGCGAGCTAACCGATTGCGCCACTGGAGCTCCTAGCTGGCAGTGTATTTCTTTTCTTCCAGTTTACTTGGTGGGACAGAGAAATTGAGAAGGTAGGAGGAGATACAGGAGAAAGACACTTGCAGATCTGCTTGACTTCTCATAAGGCAAACACCCCTGCAGGTGGGGAGCCTGGGGCTTGAAGCCAGATCCTTGCGCTTAGAACTATGTGAGCTTAAAGTAGTGTGTCACTGCCTGGCCCCCTTCCCCCTCAATTTCTTTCTGTCCTATCCAATAAAATAGAAAAAAATGGCCGACTAGAGTAGTGGATTTGTAGTGCCGGCATGGAGCCCCAGAGATAACCCTAGAGGCAAATAAACAAGTAATAAAAAACAGTGCCGCAAAGTAGTTCTGAAAATTACTCATAATATTAACATGCAGATAGGGAATATATTTTAAATTGAGCTTACTCTGGATTTAAAACTAAATTATACATTATAGCCCATTATGGATAGGTTAATTTGTAACAGTATCAAAGGGCCTAACAACAAAATTTTAAAGACTAAGTCTACTGTAAAGAAACCTCAGGGGAGTTGGGCGGTAACACAGGGGGTTAAGCGCACTTGGCGAGAAGCACAAGGACCGGTTAAAGGATCCTGATTTGAGCCCCTGGCTCCTCACCTGTAGGGGAGCCACTTCACAGGCGGTGAAGCAGGTCTGCAGGTGTCTTTCTCTCCCCCTCTCCATTTCTCTCTGTCCTATCCAACAACGACATCAATAACAACAACAATAATAACTACAACAATAAAAACAAGAAGGGCAACAAAAGCAAATTAAAAAAAAAAAAAACCTTAGTGAGGGCAGGCAAAACTCACTAGGATAGCGTGCCGCATTGATAGTGTATGACCCAGGTTTGAGTCCAGCCCTCACCATACTGGAGGAAGTTACTTTACATTTTAAATATGTGGAGCAATTAAAAAAATTTTAAATTATCTTTATTGGTTGGATAGAGACAGCCAGAAATCAAGAGGAAGGGGTGATAGAGAGGGAGAGAGACAGAGAGACACCTGCAGCACTGCTGCACCATTTGCAAGCTTTCCCCCTACACTACAGGTGGGGATTGGGGGCTTGAACCTGGCTACCTATGCACTGTAACTTGTGCAGTCAACCAGGTGTGCCAACACCTGGGCCTGTTATTTTATTTATTTATTTACCAGAGCACTATTATGGCTTATGGTGGTGCAGGGGGATTGAATTTGGGACTTCCAAGTCTCAGGCATGACAGTCTCTTTGCATAACCATTATACAATTTACCCCCGCCCACTCTATGTTTAAAAAGAAAGAAAAGTTTAATGAAGTACTTTGTTCCTATTAGAAGTGGAGAGAGAAGAGAATCATCCCGCTGACAAAAATTAGTTGATTTCTAGGGGGAGCACACAAAATGCTAATTGCAAGGATCCTGTTTGAGCCCGTCTTCCCACCTGCAGGGGTTTTGCTTCACTATCAAACAGGTCTGCAGGTATCTTTCTCCCTCTTGCTGGAGCTTGGTGCCTGCACCACAAATCCACTGTTCCTGGAGGCTATTTTTTTCCTTTGGTTGCCCTTGTTTTATCATTGTTGTGGTTATTATTGTTGTTATTGATGTCGTTGTTGTTGGATAGGACAGAGAAATGGAGAGGAGGGGAAGACAGACAGACAGGGGGAGAAAGATAGACACCTGCAGAACTTCTTTACTGCCTATGAAGCGACCCCGCTGCAGGTGGGGAATTGGGGACTTGAACTGGGATTCCTTAAGCCAGTCCTTGCTGCTTTGTGCCATGTGTGCTTAACCAGGTGCATTTCCGCTCGGCCCTCCACCCCCCCCCTTTTTTTTTGCCTCCAGTGTTATCACTGGGGCTTGGTGCCTGCACTATGAATCCACTGTTCCTGGAGGCCATTTTTCCCATTTTGTTGCCCTTGTCTTTATCGTTATTGCCATTGCAATTGTTGTTGGATAGGACAGAAAGAAATCTAGAGTGGAAGATAGGGAGAGAAAGGCACCTGCTCCCCTGCAGGTGGGGAGCTGGGGGCTCAAACCGGGATCCTTATGCTGGTCCTTGTGCTTCGCGCCATGTGCACTTAACCCGCTGCGCTACCGTCTGGTCTTCCTTCCTTTTTTCACTCTTTTTGTCTGACCAGAGTTCTGCTGAACCTGGGATCTCAGAGCTTCAGGTGTGAAAGTTTTTTGCCTAAGCACTGTGCTATACTCCTCAGCCTAGTAGAATGAATTTTAAGCCAATATTTTCAGCAATAAACAAGTATTAGACTCCAACATTGTTCTTTTTATTATTTTAAAAAATCAATTTAGGGCTGGGGAAAATAGCATAGCAATTTACATAACAAGACTTCCATAATTACAGCATCTGCAGTCCCAGGTCCAGTTCCCAGCACCATGGTAAGTCAGAGCTGAGTACAATGCTCTGGTTAAAATACCAAAAAATCACAGACAGAGAAAACAAACAACCCCCTAAAAATGAACAAACAAAAGTCCCATCAAAGCTTCACAAACAGTGAAGCAGAGATGCAGTTGTCTTTTTCTTTCCCTATTTGCCTTTTCTCTCTCAACCTCTTTGTTTCTATCAAAAAAAGGAAAAAAGGCCACTGGCAGTGGTGAATATTTTCTGCATGTGCCCAGGATTATCCTCATGGCAATTAAAAAACAAACACAGGCGGAGGGTAGATAGCATAATGGTTATGCAAACAGACTCTCATGCCTGAGGCTCCAAAGTCCCAGGTTCAATCCCCCGCACCACCATAAGCCAGAGCTTAACAGTACTCTGGCTGAAAAAAAAAAAAAAAAAAAAAAAAAACCACACACACCACCCATTTAAACTATTCAGAATCTGGGGGCCCACATGAGGAATAATATTTTAACTACATGTCTTTATACTTTTGTGTTAATTTAACATCTGTGACCTGTCTATTGAACTGAAATGTAATGAACAAGTATAAAGTACTACTTGGTTAAAATGTTTTGGACATAGTTGAAACATAGCTAGCTAGTATAGTGACTAGTTCTTTTTAACCTTATTAACTACAGGAATACAGATGACAGTTTTCCCATTATTTCCTAATCCCCTTTGACATGTCTGCTCTCTTATGCCCAGTTACTACCACAGTACCCAGCAGGAAACAAGAAAAAATGTGGTTCTTTTGGTTTAAGTTTGAAATGTATTTCATTAAAACCAGCATTCTACCTGTTATTTCCACAGTCCAGTAATTTATTTTTAAATTTGAATGATTTCAAACTCCACAAACAAAACTGAATAACAGCCATATGCTTGAATTCTCTTTTCTGTACACTCAATGATCTAAAACACCACAATATCCAACATACACAAACCTTAGGGAAGGGTTAGTAAATACACAGATTGGAATCATGGTGCTCTTTGTCCTGAATGGTCCCACAGAAAAAGCACAGGATACAGCACAACATAAGGGCACCTGTTACATATAAAGTGAACAAAAACACACTAGCATTTTCTATATGCATAATGAGGAAACCTGCATAGGTTAGAGGGCCTTTTATGTTCATTTAAAGGTCAGCCAGGTTGTCTGTAATGCATTTTTCAAATAATTTGGAGAGCACTGCAATCCAATGTATGCTTATTAGTGTTGTCTTTGTTAGCACTGACAGTCTTGCAAGGTCATAAACCAATGTTTTCACTTTAGCTTTTCTTTGATAAGAGATTTAAATGCATTTAGACAATACATACTGTAAGCTGTTTACATACACTAAATTTAAGAGATTTAATATTAGAGTTTTTTTTTTTCTTTAAACACTACAGAGTGCAAATCAGGTTCTTCACAACAGATTGAATATTAAGCAGTTCTTCAAGAATGACAGGAAGGGAAACAAACCAAAAAAAGCCCTAGTTAATAAACACTGAAACTATTCCCCTTTGAAAAAAAATCCTAAAATGATGCGGAATGTGAAATAAGCTTTTAACATATAGGTGATCCAAGTTTATAGTTAGAAACAGAAAGTAGTCCTTCATGAAATAAAGGTTACAAGAACATGTGTCTGTTTTCCCCTGTTATAAACTGAGAAGCAGGTAGACGGTATTTCAGTACGAAAATAGGTGACTTGGTTCAGCTTTCCTTCTCACATGCTGTACCCAAAGCCAGGCTGTGGCTGCCCGTAAGGTGGTGCGGTATAACCATAGCCAAAGGGAGCCTGGGGAGGAACTGCAACACTGGGTCCTGCTGTCAGCATCAATTGGGGCTGACCTGAAGAAAACAAAGAAGAGGGTGGTTAAGGAAACGGGGGAAATTGTACTGTAGGAATCTAATCCTCCAAATCTCCCATACTCAAGCAACTTAATCACAACAGCCACCTGGAGAAGGGTCTGGCCTCAAAAATAACCAATAAACAGTGTAGGGCTTAGGATCATTGTAGAACTGTGTTACTTCATACCATTTACAGTAATATGCAGGGGTGGAGTTGTGCAAGGCATCTGTGAATAAGGTCATCACCATATAGTATGTGCATATCACATAAGATGACAATAAAATTAGCATAGGGAGACTATTTTTAATTTTTATTTTATTTATTTATTTATTTTTTTAATTTTTTTTTTTTTCCTCCAGGGTTATTGCTGGGCTCGGTGCCTGCACCATGAATCCACCGCTCCTGGAGGCCATTTTTCCCCCTTTTTGTTGCCCTAGTTGTTGCAGCCTCGTTGCGGTTATTATTGCCATTGTTGACGTTGCTTTGTTGTTGGATAGGACAGAGAGAAATGGAGAGAGGAGGGGAAGACAGAGAGAGAGGGGAAAGGCAGACACCTGCAGACCTGCTTCACCGCCCGTGAAGCGACTCCCCTGCAGGTGAGGAGCCGGGGGCTCCAACCGGGATCCTTACGCCGGTCCCTGCGCTTTGCGCCACGTGCGCTTAACCCACTGCGCCACCGCCCGACTCCCAATTTTTATTTTTTTAATATTTATTTTTCCCCTTTGCTGCCCTTTTTTATTGTTGCGGTTATTATTGTTGTTGTTGTTGGATAGGATAGAGAGAAATTGAGAGAGGAGGGGAAGACAGAGAGGGGGAGAGAAAGACACCTGCGGACCTGCTTCACCGCCTGTGAAGCGACTCCCCTGTAGGTGGGGAGCCGGGGGCTCGAATGGGGATCCTTACGCTGGTCCTTGTGCTCTGCACCACTTGCGCTTAACCCGCTGCACTACCGCCCCTGGAAGACTATTTTTTTAAAACTTACTTTTTCTAGATTTTATTGATTAATGAGAAAGACAGGAGGAGAGAGGGAAAGAACCAGACATCACTCTGGTACATGCCCTGCCAGGGACTAAACTGGGGACGGCACGCTTGAGAGTCCAATGCCCCATCCACTGCACCACACCCGGGACCACATTTCTCAGTTTTCCACAGAACATCTCAACCCCCCACTAGATCTTCCTCTGCCAATATGTTCCAGGACCTGAACCCTCCTTGCCACCCTTGAGTCCTTAACTTTGGTAAACTGAACTCCAAATTTTCCTTTAAGAAGGAAAATTATGGGAGTCGGGCCGTAGCGCAGTGGGTTAAGTGCGGGTGGTGTAAAGCACAAGGGTGGCCTTAAGGATCCCGGTTCGAGCCCCAGGCTCCCCACCTGCAGGGGAGTCGCTTCACAAATGGTGAAGCAGGTCTGCAGGTGTCTTTCTCTCCCCGTCTTCCCCTCCTCTCTCCATTCCTCTCTGTCCTATCTAATGATGACATCAAGAACAACAATAATAACTACAACAATAAAAATCAACAAGGGCAACAGAGGGGAATACATAAATTTTAAAAAAATAAAAAAAAAAAAAAAGAAGGAAAATTATTATTCCTCCCCTACAAGATATTTCAGTGCAGCTCTTTCAGCCAATCCTGCCTGGGAAACAAGTTCCTTCCCATCCTTTCCTTTCCTTTCCTTTCCTTTCCCTCCCCTCCCCTACTGTTTTTTTTTCTTTTTTCCTCCAGGGTTATTGCTGGGGCTCTGTGCCTGCACCATGAACCCACTGCTCCCAGGGGCCATTTTTTCCCATTTTGTTCCACTGCACCACCTCCTGGACCACACAGGAATACTGTTTCCCCCCCCCCCCCCTCCAGGGTTATTGCTGGGCCTCTGCCTGGACTATGAATTCACTGCTCTTGGAGGCTATTTTTTCTCTTTTGCTGCCCTTGTTATTTTATCCTTGCAGTTATTATTATTGTTGCTATTGATATTGTTGTTGGGTTAGGACAGAGAGAAATCGAGAGACGAGGGGAATACAGAGAGGAGGAGAGAAAGATAGACACCTGCAGACCTGCTTCACCATTTGTGAAGAGATTCCCATACAGGTGAGGAGCTGGGGCTCGAACCGGGATCTTTACGGCAGTCCTAACACTTTGATCCACGTGCACTTAACCCGCTGCACTTCCGCCCGACTCCCGGTGCCAGGGAAGTGATAACTATGGTCTGAAGCAGTGATGGTCTCAGTCAGGTTCAATCCCCAGCAGCACTATAAGCCAGAGCAGAGCAGTGCTCTGGTAATAATAATAATAATAATAATAATAATAATAATAATAAATCTATAGGTATCTTAGGGGCAGGGCTGGGGAAGCTGTGGAGATTAGTGCACACACTAAACCCCAGTGATAAGGTTGGTGACCTAACAAAAAACAAAAACCACTTAGTGAATAATGCTAATGCCTGCTTTAAGATTGTTAAAAACATGATGGTACAGGAGGTCAGGTGGGAGCGCAGTGGGTTAATAAGAGCATATGGTGTAAGAATCCTGGTTTGAGCCCCCAGCTACTCACTTGCCGGGGTTTGGGGGTGCTGTCGCTTCAGAAGCGGTGAAGCAGGTCTGCAGGTGTCTATCTTTCTTTCCCCGTCTTCCCCATCTCTCTCAATTTCTCTGTTCTATGCAACAACAATAGCAGCAATAACAATAACAACAACAACAACAACAAGGACAACAAAAAATGAGGAAAAAATGGCCTCCAGGAGCAGTGGGATCATAGTGTAGGATAGGCACAGAACCCCAGCGATATTCCTGGAGGCAAACAAAAACATGACGGTATTGAGAACTTTTCTTTACCTAAGCAAGCCTCTAGCAATTTTTTGGGGTAAATTTCCAACAAAATGAAACATGTACTCTATTGTATTTCTATGAGGCTACAAAAAGAAATTACCATAAACAATAGGTTGTGTCTCTGTAGCTTGTTCTTCTTCTTTTCTCAGTGATTCTGAAGCATCTAATTTATCCACCTGGAGAAAAACAGATAATGTTAATTAGTATCCCAAAAGTATTATTAACCTAGATGTATGGCAGAAAGTGGAAAAGCCTTAGTATGTTAAAATTTGTTCAAAACAAAACAGACTAAAAAGAACATTTCCAGCTCCCACCCCTCAAATTCAATGGCAATGTTCATACTTGAGTCAAGGTGGTTTTTAGCATTGTCATTATAAACCCTCGGGAAGGAGGGATTTATAAATGCCATAAAAGCTCACGCCAGGCTAAAAACTGGGCATGCTAGGATGCAGCCAGCCTGAGGGAAGGAGGTAACAAGGAACCACTTTTTAAAATGAAGTTTAAGTCTTATCAAAGATAATAATGGTGAATGCATGGCCTGGGGCAAGACTTCCCTCACCAAAGGAAATGGTACTCAAAAAAGTGAAATGAGTCTTCTGACTGGAAAAGTACTCAAGCAGAATATTCTTTTATTTGTTTCTTCCCAACTGTGCAATTGTATAGTTTCTACAAGTTACTGGTTACAGGTGTGAACTGATGTTTTCAGAACTTAGTGGCTCCATATTTTCACATATGAAAATAAAAACAAGCTGCATGTTTAATGCTTTATTTTAGAATAACTAGATATATGCAAATTATATGAGGAAGAAAAAAATTTTTTTTTGCTTTGAGCTTAATCAAAAGGCTACTCTAAATGAAATAATATCCCTCAGAGATAATACTGTAGAGTTTAAATGTATTAGTGGGGGGGGGGGAAGAAGAGCTGGAATAGGTCCTTATACTAAATAGTTGTATGCCCATGTAAACCATTTCAGTGGCCCTCAAATTCCCTTGTATTTGTAATGATTTAATGAGATAATCTGTTCAAATTTCTTATAGAACTAACATGATTTGATTCTGTGATGTAATTCTGTGAAGAACCAGAGAAGTGACACCAGGATATAAGGATAAAGGGATCATTACAGTAATCATTTCCATATGTCTTTTACATGAATTAAAAATTGATCCTTCATGGTCCGGTAAGTGGCACAATGGATAAAGTACTGGATTCTCAAGCATCAGGTCCCGAGTTCAACCCCTGGCAACACATGTACCAAGGTGATGTCTGGTTCTTTCTCTCTCCTTCTACCTTTCTCATTAATAAATAATAAAATTAAAAAAAAAAAGAAAAATTGATCTTTCAGCCAAAGTATTATAAGAGGCCTACCAATGTACTTGAAATAAAAGTAAACATCAAATCTCAATGTTATCTGGTACCAGTGATTTTCTAAGTTCTAAGTGAGCTCATTGAGGTGGGAAGGAAGAAAGCAGATAGGGACTTATTAAGGTAGGCCAGTATTTTATACGTATATTAGTTATTTCATATAAAAATAACAGTATGGGAGCCATACTGTGGTACATGTGGTTAAGCGCTCACATTATTGTGTGTGCAAGGACCCAAGTTCAAGCCCCTGGTCCTCACCTGTAAGGGGAAAGCTTCACAAGTGGTGAAGCAGGGCTCCAGGGCTGCTCTGTCTCTTCCCCCTTCCTATCTACCCATCCCTCTCAATTCCTGTCTTTCTGTCTCTATCCAATAATAATAAAATTAAAAAAAAAAAGTGGTAGGTCGGGGTAGAGAGCATAGTGGTTATGCAAAGAGACTCTCACGCCTGAGGCTCCAAAGTCCCAGGTTCAATCCTCCGCACCACCATAAGCCAGAGGTGAACAGTACTCTGGCAAAAAAAGGTTTTTCTACCACAGGAAGATAAAATTTGCTTCCATATACAATTTTCCTATTTTATAGCCTAAGTGCTCAACTTTCCCTGTTATCAAATTTAAGACTATTATGAAATGAATAAATAACAGGAGAAATAGCCACTGTGACATCTAAAATCACCATAGTTAAAGATTTTAAAACAAAGTCTGTGCCAACAAGAGTCAAAAGGGGGCCTCCCTAATTTAAACAGTACTCAAGAGTGACCTACAGGTTATAAAAAACAAAAACAAAACTACCCATGAATGAATGTAATTAATTCTAAGGAGAAAAATGCAACAACAAAAATCCATCACTGCATAATACATTTTCAGTTCACTCATTTTAAAGTCTGAGTCAGATGTTAAAACACAGAAGTCTCATTACAGAAGTACACTGAAGACACAATTAGAAGATCTAACAGTATCACAATGCCCAGGCACAGACAAAGGTAGGCTGGGCACCAGTTAAAAACAAACAAACAAACAATCAAAAAACCTGATTTTTCTATATTATGGCACAGCCTCTGGCACAGTAACATCCATTTTTGGTTTCCACTGACCCAATTTAGATTGCTTTAAAAAAAAAAGGCAGCAGAGAAGGTTTTTATGAACACAAGCTTTTGTTAAAGAGCTGTAACAAAAGTTTCTGATCCTTGGGTTTAAAAAAAAAATTACAGGTAAGCATGTCGCTCTGTTCAGTTTCACCTGTTCTATGGAAAAATTCACTGAAGTGTAAAAGGCTTTTCCACAAAGACTGCAATATGCTGCAGAGGAAAAGTTAACATGCAGTCAGTTATTTTGGTGTAAGTGTGCATGAAGAAAAGGCAAAAGTACTGAAGCAAGAAGTGAAATCTGAAGATGACTTGCTATACAGGCTCTCAAGAAACACACACAGCCCACAGCAATGCTCTAAGAGTTTCAAAGATAGTATGATGTAATTGCAATGACTGTTGTACATGCTTGATTTAAAACAAGGCATAACACTGCAGTTCAATTACCTGTTTTTCACACACACGCTTTCTAACTGTCTTGCTTACTAGCTGCTGAAGGGTCTCACACAAATGTATTTTACTCAGGTTTGCCCTAAGTTCCAATGGTGATTCCAGTTTGGTTCAACAAAATTCCAAGGCATTGTCTCCCACCCAAATGCTTTTAAATTTGTTTCAACTTTCCTCCCCTCCCCTTTCTTGCCACAACTTGATCCAAGATAAAGTTTATTTCATTTAGATTAGGATGGAGACAAGCCAATGAAGGAAGCAGCAACCAATAGGTGCCTTAATTTGACCTTGGACAAGCCAACTGATGAGAAAGAGGGTATATTTTAGGTAGCTTTAATGTTGTGCCTTATTGCAGAAAGTTAATTACTCTGTTACATATAGAAATAATCTATGTTGCTTAGCAACAACTGTAGTAAGCTACTCTCACAATTCAAAATTCTGGTTCCTCTTAAAAATGTCCTAGCACCATAAGAACGGGACACCTGGAGAAACATGAGGAAAGTCTCTTCTGAAGCAGCTAGTATCTCTCATATCTATTTTCAGCAAAAAATTAGTAAGAATCAAGAGATCAGAAACTGGATCACAGTCCTTCAATACCAAAAAAACCCCAAAAAGCCTTTTGAGGGCATATATTATACATATATAAATTCAACAACTGTCAGGCAAACTCACAAAATAAAACCAGAGGCTGCCTTAATTTATTCAGACTGTTAGGAAAATCCTATTATGGTCCAGATACCCTGACCGGGAAGAGATATTTCCTGAAACATTGGAATTAATACAGAAAGTCACCATGCTCAGTTTTTAATAATGTAAGTAAGACTGTGAACCAACTACTGATTAGCCTCCTGCCCTTCCTAAAGCCTATTAGCCGATTAGTAGCAAACATCTACTAATGTCCTAGATCTCTATTACAGTTATGTTTCAAGGGACTTGCAGAGGCTTTAGTGAAATTTTATTGGGGGAAAAAGCAGCAGCAGCAGTGTAGAAAAGGAAGGAAAAAAATCATGCAAATTCCTTAGACTTAGTCCTCCAGACTTAAAGATGGAAAAGAATCAACTTTCACCTTTTCCTTTATTGCATCAACCTGCAAAGGAATTCAGAAGGTGCAGCTTAGAAAAAAAATCAAATTCCATACTGAGCATAAAAAGGTAGAATCAGCAACAAAGGTTTAGGGGAGAAATATCTAATGACTAAAAATGTATGAGGAAAGTGAAAATAAAGGGCACACTGAAAGCAAAATTTAGAATATATATATATTTACTTCAGAGCTTATTGCAGAAGAATTTATGCTAGAGTAAGTATGAAAGAAAGCAGCTGAATCACTAGTAAAATTTATATAGCATTCTCGTTAACAGCAACTTAAGAGTCAGGTTCCACAAACTGGCATTATGCTTAAGAATAAAGAAGCTATTCTCATCTATGGCTAAGATCTGGAAGATGTTTTTTTCTCTTATACTGGACTTTTATACTCATGAAATGTTAATACTGCAACAGAAACAAACTATGACTGGACACAATAATGTCTAGTTAGATGGCAACCCAAGGAAACATTTTGTGTCTTGGGACTTGTTAGTAGTGTCCTTTTGTCTTTACTCTGGCATACTGGAGACATCAGATGCAAAACATATTTTAATAAGCATATTTTGAGTCAATAAAATAGATCCTTTATGACCATTTACACATTTTACTGCAAGAAAGCCAGCAGCTGTTGGTGTGTAAAAAAATTCTAATATCAAAAAAGGTACAGTAACATAGTGAGTTTTATAAAATGATTATATCCCCAGATTGTTTCCACACATTTTTAGGAAATATGTAGCTATTTGTTAACTTCTAAGGATACTTTTAAATTATGGGTTAAGTTATCAAAGTACTATGAAGATAAACAGATGTTAAGAATATTCATGGGTGGGGGAAGATAGCATAGTGGTTATGCATATCTGGGGCTCCAAAGTCCTAGGTTTATTCCCCACACCACCATGAGCCAGAGCTGAGCATTGCTCTGATATTAAAAACAAAACAACAAACTAAGAAGAAAAGGCTCAACAGGTGGCGTGTGGGACTTTTGTGATGGAGGTTCCTGGTTCATTTCTTGGCACATGATGTATCAGAGTTATTCTCTGACTTACTTTCTCCTTTTCTCTGCCTCATGCAAAACTCTAATAAAAAAAAAAAACTTTTCTTGAAGAAAATTTATTAAGGAGGGCTAGAAGTGAGCTCACTTGGGTAGAGTGCACACTTTACTGTGTGGAGCTCTCCACACAGTAACAGGGAAAACTCCACAGGCAGTGTGGTGCTGTGGTTGGTGTTTCTTCTTCTCTCTCTCTGAAACTGAAAAGTAGAAAAAAAAAATACATACATATACATATATATAGCTTATTGCGTAGGACACTTGCTTGCATCACCATGTGTGCACCCAGGTTCTAACCCTGGCACTACATGGGAGATACAATGGCATCTCTCCTTATCCTTTCTATTTGAATCAAAAAGTGGCCTTGGGCTGGTAAATTAGCTCATGTAGAGTGTATATTTCCTTTGACACACATGTTCGAGCTTGGCCTCCCCCCTACCCCCAGCCTTGCTCCTTCTATCTAAAAATAAGTTTGGAGTAGTGAAGTAGTCAGCAGTCTTAATATCAAAAAGAACATATATGTAGCTTCCCAGAGGAAAGAGGCACACACATTAAAACGAGTTTTAAGAATTGATTTTAGGAATATATTATTATTATTATTATTATTTTGCCTCCAGGGTTATTGCTGGGGCTTAGTGCCTGCACTATGATCCACTGCTCCTGAAGGCTATTTTCCCCATTTTGTTGCTCTTGTTGTGGGTTGTTGTTGTTGTTGTTATTATTATTATAGCTGTTGTTGTTGGATAGGACAGAGAGAAATCGAGAGACAAGGGAAAGACAGAGAGGAGGAGAGAAAGATACCTGCAGACCTGCTTAACCACTTGTGAAGTGACCCCCCTACAGATGGGGATCTGGGGACTCAAACCAGAATCTTTAGGCTGGTCCATGTGCACTTAACCCGCTGCGCTACTGCCCAGGCCCTGAAATATATTATTTAAAAAAAAGATTCATTGAATTTTTTTTTAAATCAAGTACATTGAGGGTAACTGTTCTGATGTTATGTTTGAGTTCCTAGCTATTTAATGTCATTTGTCAAAAAAATTTTTTTCAATCCTGATAAAAGAAATTTCATAAAAGAAATTTATGATCAGCTGAAATGATTTCTACTGGGAAAAAAGACATTAGAAAGTCTGCAACTAGAGTTTCACATAGCAAGAAAACTAGTTCCAAATATACTCAGAGGTGCCATTCATTACCTTTGTCAAATATTCCTTCATGACTTGAATAAAGTAGGGCATGGCAAAATCCATGATATTATGCCTCCATGCAGTTTCCAGGACAACATCTGGCCTTAAAAGGTCATAACAGGTAAAGAGACAAGCTCCGAAGCACTCTCTTTTTTCTTCCTGCAAAAACCACTGTAGAAGTTCTTCAGCTAGCTCAGTGTCTTTAGATTCAGAGGCATACTGCATTGCATCCTATTAAAAAGAAAAGGAAGAAGGGCATGCATTAATACCAAGAATTGATAAGCTGAGTATACAAAAATCTCAAAGGACGATGGTCAAGTATTCAGTTTGACATAAACACAAGCGAATCCTTAAAAAATCAAGAAATCTAATTTAACTATTACCTCCTCAAATGAAGGTATGACATGCAATTCTCATACGCACAAAATTACTGTTACAGGTCATTACTGTTTATAATATACCAAAGTATTTGGTTTAATCACCCTGTCCCCCACCCCAACTTTTTATCCACCTTGTACAGGCTATCTTTCTTGCACAGCTCTACACTCTGTTTCCAGCGATTGTTGCCTTTGAAGAGATAAGCAGCAATTCTTCTGAACTCAATGAGTTCATGCTTTTCCAAACGCTGTGCAAGTGAGATATTGTCAAAGTTGTCATAAGCATCTATTGATGTTCGCAGAGCCTTAAAAAACAAACAAAAAAAGCCATTGAATGACAATTTAGCTTCTCACTTTGCTTTAAAAGTTATGTCCTATCTTCTTCATAAATAAACTACTGTCGACTGACTCATTACTACAATCCAATTAATTAAAACATCAAAATACAAAGCTGTAATGTGAATGAGGATCAAAGTTCTGCAACTTAGTTTACAACAATAAAGGCCTCAAAGTTAGTGTGTCTGTAGATTTGTAACTTGGAGGCGAGATCTTATACTGGAACATACTATTTAGTCATACAGTGTGGTATGAGATAGGACCCTAAACATAAACCATGCTGCTAGTGATAGAAAGAAAAGACAACTAGCTTAACCTTAATATTTATATTTTTCAAATACAAAAACTTTCTTTTCACCAGGGAGAGTTTAATGAAAGATAGTATTATGGTATTAGGCAAGAAAAGCTGTACATAAAATAATTAAAAGCTAAGAGATAGATAACCTTTTTGATTCTGCCTATAGTTTAGATTTTTAGGCTTTAAGTATAATTGTTTTTGCAATGCATTATCTTAAAACAGGCTTAAGCAAACTTGACTAAAGAATAAAATTTAGACTCTAGGCATAAAAAATAATTACATATAATTCTGAAGGATTTTGATTTTTATCACAAAACACTGCAACTTTACATCCCAATAAACACCTAAGTTTTGAGAATATATGCAGGGACCAAACTGATTTACCTGATAATCTTCTTCTGTAATAAAGAGGTTGTTCAGTGACTCATTCACAGATTTGTTGTTGTGGTTCTGAACTGAACGCAAATATGGTTTCACCAGTGGTAGCTGTTTAACCTTTAACATAAAGAGTATGTTACAAATTAACCACTTGATTAAAGTTCCACTGACATAAGTTAATGAAGTAGGTCTTAGTTCATTGGTAAAAAGGAGTTATAATTTAAAAGTATTACCTTGCTGAAATAATTAACTGCACGAGTATGATCCAACCGTGGGGACAGCACCATTAGTAAATCATTTAACAACAGAGGCTTAAATTCTAAGTAGAACTGTATTGCTCTGTAGTACAGTTCCACATTGGCAACCTGAAGTGGGAAAAATCCATACAGAAGTCAGTATTTTCTAACGAGCTGTCTTTTTCAGAAGCATTTATTCTTAAAAAAGAAAAAAAACTTATTTTTTATTTTATATATTTTTAAGTATTTATTCCCTTTTGTTGCCCTTGTTGTTGTTATTGATGTTGTTGTTGTTGGATAGGACAGAGAGAAATGGAGAGAGATGGGGAAGACAGAGAGGGGGAGAGAAAGACACCTGCAGACCTGCCTCACCACTTGTGAAGTGTCTCCCCTGCAGGTGGGGGGCCGGGGGCTCGAACTGGGATCCTTGTGCCTATCCTTGTGCTTTGCTCCAAGTATGCTTAACCTGCTGGACTACCACCTGACTTTGGTTTATGGTGGTGTGGAGGAGTAAACCTGGGACCTCAGAGCCTTTTTTTAGTCTTTTGCATAACAATTATGTAGTCTTGTCTCCCCTGTTGAAAAAAAAATTTTAAAGGTGCCTTATTATTTAAATATTTATTTACTTAATTACTTTTATCAGAATACTGCTCAACTATAGCTTTTGGTGGCACTGGGGATTGAACCTGGGATCTTTGATGCTTCAAGCATTATTTTTGCATAACCAATATGCTGTCTCCTCAGCCCCTCCTATTTTTTTTTTAATTTAAAGATTTCATGTATTTATTAATGATATAGGACGAGGGAGAGAATCAGATTATCACTCTGGTACACATGTCACTGGGGATTACACTTGGGATCTCATGCTTGAAATTTCAATGCTTTCTCTACTGCATTACCTCTCAAGACAACTGTTTTGTTTTTTTAAAAAATATTTTAAAACATATTTATGTGTCTGAGAGAAGAGGAACAGAGTATCACTTTGGCACATGATCCTAGGGATCAAACTCAGGACCTCATGCTTCAAAGTGTAATGCTTTACTTACCATACCACCTCTTGGGCATCAAACATTTCCTTTCTAAAGAAGGTACATACCTTAGTAATTATATCTTTGAACTGCCCTTCTTTCCATGCATCTGTTGGATGATTCATCATGGTAATTATGGCATTATCATACTCTTCATATTTGTCATACAGAAACACCAATTCTGCCCAAAGATGAGCTTGTTCTGCAGCTCTTAGCACCTGCATAAGAAACATTTAATTGCTTTAATATGGATTATAGTATCTTGAGAATACTGATGCTTTAGTCTTAGCTATAGTGTTGCCTTACAGTGTTAAAAGCTGCTTACCTTAGGAATATTCACTCTGGACCAGAACAGCTCCAAGTGCTCCCTCATTTTCTGTGGTTTAAACTTAGAATATAGGATAGCTAATTCAGTGAACATCCCCATGTGAGCTCGCTCAAGTCCTAATGCTGCTTCCAACATGGTTATCAGTTCTTCAAAGTATCCACGATCCTAAGTAAAGGAAATCTGTAATTAGTAATTTATGTGGCAAAAAGCTCTCAAATAATATAAGTCTCTGTTCATTACCTGGTAGTAGTTGATAAGTTCCTCCAATTCATCTGCATGTACTACAATATGCAGCCCACACATCTGAGCAAGTCGGAATTCTTTCCCGTCTACACAAGCAAAGCAGACCTACAATAAAACATCTCAATTATGTAAACTGAACTGTAAACACGATGGAATAATTCAGTCAATCATTTCTAAGAGCATTTCTAAACGGCACCTAATTTTTCCATGCAAACTAGTATACAGATTACCTCTTTCCATGTCCGAGTACTATTAGCTTTCCTAGCTCCATCAACAGCGGCCTGATATTCACCCAAGTGAACCAAGGTAGATGCCAAACGTCCAAAATTTGAAACATTATTGTACAACAATTTAGCAGCATCATACATTTTTTCATCGTAACAACGGTCACCAACCTGGAAAAAAAGCCGATATGTTTTCATAATAATCTTCGTCCTCTCTCCAAAGTTGTAACTTAAGACTGAGAATGTATTTTCTTGGTGGCCCAGAGGTGGCGCAGTGGATAAAGCATTGGATTCTCAACCATAAAGTCCCAAGTTTAATCACTGGCAGCATATGTACCAGAATGATGTCTGGTTCTTTTTCTCTCTCCCCCTATCATTTTCATGAATAAATAAATAAGAGAATATATTTTCTTGTAAGACTTTTCTTCCTTTCTTTTAATTGCTTTTAGATGGAGACAGAGGCAGAGATGAGAGACCAAGGCACTAAAGCTTCCTTTAGTGTGGTCTCCACACAGGTAATGCATATGGCAGTGCAGCACACTATCCAAGTGAGCTATTTCACTGGCCTACTGCAAGATTTTTCACATGAAAAGTCTTCAGTTATAATACGTTGAGACTACAAAGCTAATCTGTCCAACTATTATTATTTACCTTATCCTCAGTACTGCAAATCAAAGCAGTATTTTGATCTTTCTCAACAATAAACAAAGTATAATTTAAGAAAATAAAAAATAGTGGTCTGGGAAGTGGCGCAGTGGATAAAGCATCGGACTCTCAAGCATGAGGTCCTGAGTTCAATTCCCGGCAGCACATGTACCAGAGTGATGTCTGGTTCTCTCTCATTAATAAATCAGTAAAATCTTTAAAAAAGAAAAGAAAAAAGAAAAAATTTAACAAGAAACTCACTTGTTGAATATGTGCATTATTTGGCCCATTGATGAATTCTTCTAGCTCTGCAAGGCGATTTGTTTTAGCCAATGCAAATATCAATTCTGTCTCCACATAGGATTCTCGAGCCTTCTTACGAGCCATCTGTAAATATTTAACTAGTTCTTCCCAGTTTCCTAGGTATGGAGAAACAAAAACTAAATCTAAACACAAATGTCTAAACATTAGAATTCTTTTTTAACCCAAGTTATTGAGAATTCCTTTTTTTTTTTCAAGGTAATATTATAGAGAGTAACACATATAAAAAGTACCCAAATTATCAAAAAAATCTATTATATTTCTGTATTCTTAATGCCAGAATGGGTAGATGAATTTCCACTTTTTCTTTTTTGTAGTTAGTGGGGCCTTCAGAAGGAAAGCTTTACAACTGGTGCAACAGGGCTGCAGGTGTTTCTCTTCCTTTTTTTTTTATAAGCATATTTTTAACTTTATTTATTATTGGATAGAGACAGAGATAAATTTAGAGGGGAGGAGGAGCTAGAGAGGGAGGGAGAGAGAGAGAGAGAGAGAGAGCCACCTGCAGCTCTACTTCACCACTAGCAAAACCTTCCCCTTGCAAGTGGGGACCAGGGCTTGAACCTGGGTGCTTGTAAACTGTAGGGTGTATGCATAACCAGGTGTACTACCACCTGGCCCCTCTTTCTCCCTCACTTAACTCCTCCTCCCCTCTCAATTTCTTTCTGTCTCTATGCAACTATAAATAAATATGTAAAAATGGGGGAGGCAGAGAAAGATTCTACAACACCAAAACCATCCCCCACTCTGGTGAGGGTTGTCGTTCTCAAATCTGGTCACACACACGACAAAGCAGCTGCACTATGCAGCTGCAGCCCCCCTCCTTGTTTCTTTATTGCCACAGGGTTATCAACTGGGGCTCCATGCCCACAAAACAAATCCATAGCTCCCAGAGGTCTGGCCCTCACAACTTTTAAAAATTATGATAGACGCAGAGAGAAATAGGGTGAGAGACAAAGGGAGATATCTCCAGGTAGTGCTCCACTACTTGAGAAGCTTTCCCACTGTAGGTGGAGGGTGGGGGGAGGATGGGGGCTTGAACTTAAGTCCTCCATATAGCATGGTAACCTATATGCTTTACAGGTTGTGCCCCTACCCAGTCCCTGCCCTTCTTTGATTACTGTTAATGAATTCTCCTAGTGGATATTTTATGACTTCACAAAAAACATCCTATCTAGACTATGATGGAGAGCTAAATGCTTTTTCAAATAGCCATGCAATATATAACTCAGGATAGCTATATCTCAATGCTTTGCTAAATCATATCTTAGATAAATTATCTGAATTGACAAGCACATAAAAGTAGTAAGTCATACCACTAGTATTGGCAGCCTGAACAACTTCCATGTAGGATGAAGGGTCATCTGCTTTGATGTAAGAATCAATGGCTTCTTTAACCATTCCTTTCTGTAACTGAGCTTTTGCAAGCTGACTCCAGACTGCAGGTTCATTGCAGCGTTCAGCAAATTCATATGCCCGATCCAAGTTTCCAATATGTTCAATTAAGACCTAGGCAACCAATTTTCAAGATACTCACTTACATACACCCATACAAGTAATCAAGAAAAGGTATTACAGTTTATATAAGCTTAGTATTTACCTGCACTGCTGAAGTATTGACATCGAATTTCCGGAAAATGGCAAATGCTTCTTCAAATAGCTCATTACTGATGGCAATATTGGCAATATCTGGGGCATCATAATTATCCAGGCGGTTAATGTACTCCATAACACGAGTACGGTCAGCTTTAATTGCAGTAAGGATGAGGAGGTTTTGAAGATTCCTTTAAGAAAACAAGATATTTGAATATATTTTAACACCTGATTGATTATAAAGAATAAATATTACAGTGGACGAGGTGGTGGTGCACATTACAGTGCATAAGGACCCAGATTCAAGCCCCTGGTCCATACCTGCAGGGGGAAAACTTTGCGAGTGGCA
Source organism: Erinaceus europaeus (assembly GCF_950295315.1). Taxonomy (NCBI): domain Eukaryota; kingdom Metazoa; phylum Chordata; class Mammalia; order Eulipotyphla; family Erinaceidae; genus Erinaceus; species Erinaceus europaeus. Next base: position 65,241,278 of record NC_080173.1, on the reverse strand, counting down.
AAGCAGGGCTACAAGTGTCTATCCTCCATCACCCCCTTCCCTCTTGGTTTCTAGCTGTCTCTATCCAATACATAAATTAATATAATAAAAAAAAGTTTTCCTTCTGGCAGGGGATGATATCATAATGATTATACAAAGACTCTCATGCCTGAGGCTTTGAAGTCCCAGGTTCAACCCCCCACCCCACCATAAGCCAGAAATGAGTAGTTCTAAGAGGTAAAAAAAAAAAAAAAAAAGAGAAAAAAATTTCCCCTTTTCAGAAAGTACTATGCAAAGAACTATGAGAATAAAGAGATTCAGACAACTCCAATGTTTCTGTCTCTTTATTCCTTCCTAGAAAATACAAATCAGGGGGCAGGGTAGATCACATAATGGTCATGCAAAAAGACCCTCATGCTGAAGGCTTCAGAAATCACAGGTTTAATCATCCCACACCCCCATAAGCCAGGGCTGACTAGTGCTCTGGTAAAACAAACAAACAAACAAACAAAAATATGAAAGACTGAATATAAACAGCCAATAGACTCCTCTCAAAGCATACCTGTGTTCACTGAATACAGAGTTATCAAGGACAATTTTCTCTAGCAGTTCAATAAGTTCATTAGGAAGGTCTGCAGTCATAAAAGCCTTGACAGTTACTGACACTTCTTCAGGGTCCTGAGTCTCAGACAAAGCCGTCTGTACAACCTACAGGAGTATGATTAGTAAGTAAGTATGAGACTATATGGTTCTGGTGATGTTATCTAGTAGGAAGATAGCCTCAAGTAGAAAACTTGAAATAATCAAGAGAACAAAGGAAAAATATCTATAATCTAAAGTAACGGTTCTTCATTATCACATGTAATGTTCATGTCTACATGTAATCTAACAACACAGATCTGACACTATATTCAGTAATTCCTCCATCTCTGGCTATTTGCATGGTTTCCAGATATTGCAATGAAAATTTTCTTCAGGAAAATTTGTACTTGCTTGGTAATTTTTCCTAGAAAAGCTCCCAATAGTAACAACAACAACAACAAAAAAAAACAGTAACAACAACAACAAAAAGCAACAGCTCCAATCTATTTTCTTTTCTATTTATACTTCTTTTTTAAAAAATATATTCATTATTGGATAGAAACAGAGAGAAATTGAGAAGGGAGGGGGAGACAGAGAGGGAGACAGACAGAGAGACAGCTGCAGCATTGCTTCACCACTTGTGAAGCTTTTCCCCGCAGATGGGATAACAGCAATTTTTGCTCATTGAATATTTAATTTCCTTCTTAACTATAATAAACAGTTTTGAAATAATTAACCTGTCTATCTCATTTAAGGTACATTTTTAGGAGGGATATAGTACTTTATTTTTTAACATTTCTGATATATGTATCTATGTAGGGATTTTTGGGGGGGCTTCTTTCACAATGAATTATTCATAATTAACAGAACATAATTTCCAAACTTACCTGGTCAATTAAGGGTCTCCTGTAAGGGTTGCTTTCCAGCAGGACACTACCCCATAATTCTGGATCCTTTCGGCGTACCAGATAGCGGGAAAGACTTTTGAAGAGGGAATTCTCATTGCAAACCTAAATAAAACATTAAAGATTAATTTCAAGGTTAAAATGTAAAGGTTTTTTTTTCTTCAGATTTATGCCCTTAAATCGCCACAAGCCAGAGCTAAGCAGTGCTCTGGTACATAAAAATTAAAAACAACAACAACAACAAAAACAACACCCTAATATTCCTATCACCTATGTTCTCTTTAGTGTTTTTTAAAAAAATTTTAAAAAATATTTATGATATACCCCACCCTTATTTTCCCTTTTGTTGCCTTTGTTGTTTTATTGTTGTAGTTATTATTATTGTTGTTGTTTGGTGCCATTGATGTTGGACAGGACAGAGAGAATGGAGAGAGAAGGGGAAGAGACTGTTTGTGAAGCGACTGCCCTGCAGGTAGGGAGCAAGGGGCGTGAACCAGGATCTCTGCGCCGGTCATTGTGCTATTTGCCATGCAATCCACTGCACTATCGCCCGACTCCCTCTTTAGTGTTTTACATGAAAGTTTATTACTTCTATTTATAATATGAATTAAGACATAAACAAGATTTTCTTTTAAAAATACTTATATTTGTGGGATATGGAAAAAAAAAATTCAAAACATAAAAGAAAGAAAAAAAAAAGACAAAATGCAAAAATTCACAGACAAAAGTAAAATGATAAAATGAAAAGAAATTCTTTCATGTTAATTATTATCCTAAATGTTAATGGTTTTAATTATTAATTAAATGTAGAAACTGAAAAAAAAAACTTATATTTATTATTATACAGAAACAGATACAGGAGGGGGAGACAGAGAGAGGAAAAGACAGAGAGACACCTGCAGCCCTGCTTCACCACTTGTGAAGCTTTCCCCCTGCAGATGGGGACCGGGGCCTTGAAACTGGGTCCATGTGCACTGTAATGTGTGTGCTTAAAAAGGTGTGTCACGGGGAGTCGGGCTGTAGCGCAGGTGGCGCAAAGCACAAGGACCGGCATAAGGATCCCGGTTCGAACCCCGGCTCCTCACCTGCAGGGGAGTCGCTTAACAGGCGGTGGAGCAGGTCTGCAGGTGTCTATCTTTCTCTCCTCCTCTGTCTTCCCCTCCTCTCTCCGTTTCTCTCTGTCCTATCCAACAACGACGACAACAACAAAAATAACTACAACAATAAAAACAATAAGGGCAACAAAAGGGAATAAATAAATAAAATAAAATATTAAAAAAAAAAGCGTGTCACTACCTGGCCCTCAAGTTTTGCTTAAGATTTGTTTACTATGATAAAATAAAACTTCACAAATATTGTAAAGTTTTATCAGTATGTTCTTACAAATTTTCCCTGTCACCTAACACTACTCTGAAACTTCTAAAACCCAATAGTTCAAAATTGAGTAACAGATTTTTTTTTTAAATGCAGCCTATTGTCTACAAATTCTAGTAATACTTACATTAATAAGCTCCAGATCACACTGGCCACGTTCATAAGCAACACAGGCCAGATGTGGATCTCTCTTCTCACAATATTTCCCAACAACACGGCTGTCATAGTAAGGATTTTCACGAAGAAATCTCTCTGGGTTGTTATTGCTGTCTATATAGATTTTGGCTAATGCATTGTGAGTAGCTGGCTCTTCACAGCCTTCATGAATTCTGGCCTCTAGCCAAGGAAGAAGGAGTTTCAATCTAGTGAAAAACAAAACAATGACAATTCAGACACACATATAGAATTATAAAAGCACCTCATGGCCTATATAGTACTTTCCTTTACATTATTTGTCATCCACAATAATCCTATTGTAGACTAGATAATTAAAACTCCATCTCAAACTACAAAGAAGATACGTAAGACTTACTTCAAATCCTCCCAAACCTATCTATTACATTATCTAGATAGGACAAATAAAAACTACATAATAGGCTTTTAAAAAATAATGGACAGTGGTCCGGAAGGTGGCACAGTGGATAAAGAATACAACTCTTGGGAGTTGGGCAGTAATACAGCGGGTTAAGCGCATGTGGCGTGAAAGGCAAGGACTGGTGTAAGGATGTCGGTTTGAGCCCCCCGGCTCCCCACCTGCAGAGGAGTCGCTTCACAGGCTGTGAAGCATGTCTGCAGGTGTCTATCTTTCTTTCCCCCTCTCTCCATTTCTCTCTGTCCTATCGAACAATGATGACATCAATAACAACAATAATAACTACAACAACAATAAAAAAAAGGGCAACAAAAGGGAAAATAAAATTAAAAAAAAAAAAAAAAAAGAATAGGACTCTCAAACCTGAGGTCCAGAGTTCAATCTCCAGCAGCACATGTACCAGAGTGATATCTGGTTCTTTCTTTCTCCTCCTATCTTTCTCATTAATAAATAAAAATCTTAAAAAAAAAAAAATAGACAAAGGGCTGGGTGGTGGTGCACCTGGCTGAGTGCGCACATTATAGTGTGCAATGACCAGGGTTCAAGCCCACAGTCCGCAGGGGGAAATCTTCACAAGTGGTGAAGCAATGCTGCAGGCATCTCTCTTTCTCCCTCTCTCCCCGTACCCTCTCGATTTCTGGTCGTCTCTTTCCAATAAGTAAAAAATAATTTTAAAACATGGATAAAGTACCAATTTCAGGGAAAGTGACAAATGAGGAAAAGGTATGAAGAAAATAGGCTAGGTAATTATACTTTAACATAAATAACAATTAAGGCAGTAGCCTCAGTTCAAGTTATGACTTATTAAGTCAGGGATTTTGTTTCAGTGGTTCTGATTATCAAAACTCTTTTACCACGGTTTAAGTATTAAAAGCGTGGGTCAGGGAGTCGAGTGGTAGCGCAGCGGGTTAAGCGCATGTGGCGCAAAGCACAAGGACCAGTGTAAGGATCCCGGTTCAAGCCCCTGGCTCCCCACCTGCAGGGGAGTCGCTTCACAGGCGGTGAAGCAGATCTGCAGGTGTCTGTCTTTCTTTCTCTCTCTGTCTCCCCCCCCCCATTTCTCTCTGTCCTATCCAACAACGAATGACATCAACAACAATAATAACCACAACAAAGGCAACAAAAGGGGGGAAAATGGCCTCCAGGAGCAGTGGATTCACGGTGCAGGCATGTTTCCAAGTCCTGCATTCTACTGCTGAACCACCTACCTGACTGCAAAAATGGTTTTTTTGTTGTCTTTTCTAGCTGGAGTATGCCATTTCCTACATCAGCATTGTATGAATACTAATTTATCAAAACAGTGGTGGGGGAGAGAGGCGACAGAAGGTCATGGCATAATAAGTCTTAGAAGCACTTATACAATATTCTCTTCTCCTGGAGTTTCAGTCATTATGGACAATCTTTATGCCATCTCCTCTAGCCCCATAATTCTTAACATTTTAAAGTTCAAATAAAAATCAGTACAGGTTATAGAAATGCTCAACTGGTAGAGCACTGTACTTGCATAACTCAAGTTTCTGGTTCAATTCCTGGTATCACATGTAATATAGTGTTATTCTGGCTTCTGTCTCATGTGAAACACTGTCACTCGTGCAGTAAAATAAATTTTAATGAAAAAATCAGAACAGCTCAGTATTATATAGGGAGCTGTCTATCCTTGTTATACTTGAAAAAATACTATGGTTATTAGAAGAATTATTGGATTGGTATCAAACCTAATTAAAAGGATGCTTTTGACAAAGTTTACATTAAAAGCATACATAAACTCAAGCGATATGACACAAATCTACAAAACAGTGATAACCAAGTTCACACATTTTCTAGATGACAGTCACAAGGTTTCAGAAATTCAGTAAAAGCTAGTTAGCCACTTCTAAAGTATCTTTTTCCAAGCAATAATGGTTCTTAGGTTAGTGTGGCTTTCTGGCAACTGACAGGCTAATCCATTACCATGCTCAGAGGGACTATTAATTAGTCCCAGATAGAAAAGTTAAAATAGTACAATACCTGTTTCTTTTCTCAACCTCTGCGACAAGCTCATCAGTAGAGAATTGACCTCTTACAACAAGAATCAAATTTTTAATGACATCTTCAGAGCAATCAACATCAAGTAATCCTCCAATAACCACAGGAAGTCGACTTGGATTCACCTATTGATAATAAAAATAAAAACAGAAAAATGCTACCGTGTTCATAAACAAGGCAAAATGAAATAAAAATAACATAAAACACATTTTCCTTAAGTTAAATTTTTAAAATTCAGTAATTCAAGAGACTAAATTTGCTAGTAGAGATAAGAATTCAGCTGAAAGTTGGACTTGAAAACTACCTCAGTACTACTCCGAAGAATAAGCAAGTCCAACGAGGTAAAAAATTACCAAATAATTATGTAAGACCACCTAATAAACATGCCTCCATTATAGCAAAACTGCCTTTCTAGTTTTGGAACTAAGAGGTAGTTGATAATATCTATGAAGATGGTTTATAAACTGCTTATAGAATCTACAGCTTCTACAGAAACCTCAATTAAGCAGGAAATATCCCACTCCAATGTTTTTTTCAATAATAGCAATGTACTTATCATGCATGTAACATTTTAAAAAGAGAAACAATTCTGCTGGAAAATAATAAAAACTCAAAAATTTTTGCAGGCTTTTTATTGGGTAGTTTCAAATGGATGAAGATTTTCAAAGTATGAAAAGTAAAATATGCTCTAAGACAGTATGTTTAAGTTATCTAAGTTTTACTTACCTTCTGTACATATATCTCTATATACTTTTGAAGATTATTTCTATATAAATAGAGCACCAAATCATGGACAAAATCAAATCGATCACACACAATGATAAGGGGTAATTGATCTGTTAGTTTTGCTTCCTGAAAAAAGAACAAAAGGATGATTTAATTGCCTCATTCTCCTTGCACCTGCTACTAAATCAATGTAAATTGGGAAGATCTGTTCTATAATTACAAGTAAGGCTCACATAAACATGGTTCTCATACAAAGAAAGAGATGTCTCGGGTGGAGGGTAGGTAGCATAATGGTTATGCAAACAGACTCTCATGCTTGAGGCTCCAACGTCCCAGGTTCAATCCCCAATCCCCCACACCACCATAAGCCTGAGCTGAACAGTGCACTGCTCTGGTAACAAAAAAAAAAAAAAGAAGAAAAAAAAAAAAAGATGTCTAAACAGCTGGAAAGTGCTCATTTCAGTTTCAGTAAAATTTGACTAGACAATAATCAAACTTACAGCAAAATACTACTTCCTTTACATTTTATAAAGTATCAACTTTAAGACTTGAGGCACCAGTGGCACTCAGGATATGAAACCATCACACAGGAACTGAGTAGTAACGCTTAAAATGAAATTACTGATGTAAGAACAGTCACATAAATGGCTCATGTGTTTACCCCTCCCTCCCTATCTCAATCAACCTCACTAGACTCCAACCATTTACTTTAATAATGCTAAAAAAGGCAACAAGATATTACTGTAATAAGAAAAAGGCCTTTAAAAAAAGCACTTAAAGAGTTTTTTATTTTTCCATCAGGATTATCACTGGGGCTTGGTGCCTACATAGTGATTCCACTATTCTAGATGGCCTTCCCCCTTAATCTTTTTTCTCTTTTTCTGATGGAGATAGAATGAAATATAGGGTGGGTAGGAGGGAGAGGGAAAAAGACACTTCTGGCACTGCTCCACCAGTCAAGAAACAATGTTCCTCTCCTCACAGGTGGGGATTTGGGGCTGAATGTGGGTCCTCACACATAGTGTGCACTTTACTGGGCACAGCACTGTCCGGCCCCATTAAGAAAGGGGAGAGGGGTATATGTTGAGAGAGAGACAAAGGAGAATGAGAATCAAACTCAGAGCTTCATGTTTCAGAATCCAATACTTTATTATGGCTGCACTTGAAGACATCATTAAATTACCAATTCTTTTACCACCACAAATACCAAGTTATAGTCCTACTACTAGATTGACATATTACAAAGACCTATACTGGGCATTACCTGGTACATGTCCTGTACATTCCACAGATATAAGGTTCAGCACAAAAAACAACAATTTCTATCAGGAATTCATTGAAACATAGTGAAACATTCCTCAATAAATGACTCCTATCTATTACGAAATAGAACAAAGCAGAGTGGAATTTTCCCTAATGACATTTGCTAAAAATATTATTCACGGGTGGGGGAGACAGCATGATGGTTATGCAAAAGATTTTCATGCCTGAAGCTCTGAAGTCACAGGTTCAATCCCCAGCACCACCACAAGCCAGAGCTGTGCAGTGGTCTGGTAAATAAATTATTATCAAGGTCAGAATGAAATGATTCTTAATTCTAGTGCATATCAGTCAGCCAATTATAAAAAATTTGAAAGGTCAATGAAGTATTTGGAAAAAAAATAAATTTGGAAGTCATGAAAACCCTTGAACTAACTAACTAACTAACTATATATATATGATTTTTTTTTTAAAGGCTGTAAATCAGAAGTGGAAGTCCAGCTACAGATTTTCAAATTAAGAAACATCTAAAGCAGTATTTTTTTTTTTTTAAGTTTTACTTATGAGAGAGGGGAGAAAGAAGTATAGATAGAACCAGAGTAACACTCCAGCACATGTAATACTGAGGACTGAATTTAGAACCCCATGCTTCAGAGTTCAATGCTTTATGCACTATGCCACTTCCTAGGCTGCCATACTAGACTTCATGAGCCTAGTTTTAATAAGCACACAAAATTGTGCAAATGATTTCACATATGGAAGTAATGTTAATAATGTTTTAAATAAGTTATTAAAAAGTTACCCACTAGTTACTATTTAAACTTTTTGTGATCAAAATTGAAATTAAGCAAATTATATGTGTATATATATTTTATTTTAAATACATTAAAAATAACTTGTTCTATTTTTTAAAACTTTATTTGATAGGACAGAGAGAAATTTTGAGGGTAGAGGGAGACAGAGAGAGAGAGAGAGAGAGAGAGAGACTCCTGCAGGACTACTTCACTACTTGTGAAGCTTTCCCCTTGCAAGTAGGAACTGGAGGCTTGAATCAGGTCCTTGCACACTGTCATGTGTGCATTTAAGCAGGTGTGCACCACCACTCAGTCCCTATATACATACATTTTAAATCCAAGTACTAGTCAGTCCTGGCTATTTGTAGTGTGTATGTGTAGAGTGCCTACTGGGATCTCTCGCATGCGAATTTTGTGTGCCAACACTGTGCTTTCACCCAGCCCCAGAGATTTTTCTGTAAGCATAAAGCTATTCATTTAACTAAATAAAGCAGGAGATGGCGGAGAGGATGGGATAGGGATAGGTTGCATTATAGTCAGGGTAATCTGGATTTCCTTAAAATCTGAAGATAAGGAAGCAGTTCATGAAGGTCTGCATGAAAGGCAGAAAGGGGCATTAGCAAAGGATGTTGAGCAGGAGAGGCCTTAGGGAGTTTTAAGAAAAGCAAGGAAGTCAGTATGGCTAAAGCAAAGCCAGGAAAAGAAAAATGACAGAAAACAAGATTAAAGAACTAGAAGTCATCTTAGTCTGAAAAAAGTTCCACACTTTCTATAGAAAACTGTAGTTTCACACAATTAGGGTATTATATTAGCCAAATGATGCTGATGACACCATTCCATCCTGCTCCAGGCTACTGTAAAGGAATTATTTTCCACTCATCTCTGTATTCTTGGTGCCAAACATACAACTTGCACTTGCACATTTCAATCAGATTGAGAGCTCTTTAAAAAACAAAAAACCCATGATTTACATACAATTATAATGTAGTTAGTACCTCCAAAATGAAATGAAAAGTGATAGTGAAAAGTAGTATTACAAGTACATATTATAGTACAATAAGGAAAATATGTCTAAGGTGTTGAATGTCACTATTGAGGTAACAGGTTAAATATAATAGCTCCATCTCAGATTACTTAAACACACTAAGTTTATCTCTAACTCAGGCTAGTTAGCTCACACATTCAAGAAGTCAGAAATAAGTCAAAAGTCAAAAAGAAAGATAGGCTGACAGAAAATACATGTATTCTTTCATCTGTCCAGTCTTGCAAGCTGCTTGAGTATATTTAAATTGTACATCTGTGTCCTGACTAAAGTTAACAATGAATCCAAGAAAGTAAGAGACCATAGAGAAATAAATAACTGAAATTAATTAAAGGTTCGCCTTTGAGAATTAAAGGACTAAAAAATATTTAATTAACTTGTTTCTAACAAATATCAATACAGCTTATTAATATGCTATCACTTGAATACCTATGGTACAGAAGACACTTGATAACCCCTGGGTTGAAGAGACTGAGGGTAGGGCACATTATTTCATTTGTCTGAGGTAATCATTACACATATACTGAAGGAATAAGTAATAGTTAATATGGAATTTGAAAAAGGTTGGAATTAAAAAAAGCATACAATTGACATCCACTCTCCTATCTGATCAAGGCTGTACCTAATTCACAAGTGTGGAGGAGTAATCCTCATCTAATTAGATCTCATGGGCTGAGTGACTTTATTTGCTCAAGAGTATTACAATCAAGTGAAAATAGTTAATTTAGTACTATGTCACATACTTTTGACAGTTCAAAAAAACTGAAGAAATTGCAAGCAAAGCACAAAGCTGAGAAGTTAGTAAAAAAAGAACTAAATATAAAATCTTGGAAGTTTTCTTTTTAAAAGGGAAACAGAACTGATACTAAAAGGAGGAAATGAACTGGCATTGTGGGTACACCAGTCAAGCATAAAACATTAAATCTTTCTCACTTAGAGTTTTTTTTTTTGTTTGTTTGTTTTAGGGTACCAGAAAGTCAAATACATTATGTTAGCCAAGGCACTCAATAGTTTCATGATGGCCTAGAGATTATACAACTATATACTTGGGGGTAGGAGGAGAGTTTATCTTTTACCTAGAATGTAGGGCAACTCTGTAAATTGATTACCTCATTCACAGACAAAAATAAAGAGTGGGTGGGGGTGGAGAGGAGGGATATTATACCAGTGGTAGCATAACATACTTTTATGTCTGCAGTCAGGGTGGTTAAGCAAAAAGACTTTTATGTTTCAGTGTCCCAAGCCCCAGGTTCTACCCTCCAAATCACCAGAAGCTTGAGCTGAGCAATGCTCTTTAAACAGATGGCCATTCATAAGTATTACTTATCAATTTCCTTCCCCATTTCAAAGGAAACTGTAGAGATTTAATTTGGGGGGGGGGGAAACTCAGCACATACTTTGAGAATGCTAAGACTCTGACAATGCAGAATAAAATATTTTAAAACTATGACTGAATTCTGGCAGAATGGCTGACCTTCAAGCCAACCAGAAGATGGATTCAAAACCTCCTACCTTGAGAAAATTCTTGACTCGTTCTGGATCATAGCAGTTGCTTTCTCTACAGATTCTTTCTACTTCTTTGATCTGTCCAGTCTTGCAAGCTGCTTGAATATATTTAAAGTGCACATCTGGGTCCTGACTAAAGTTAACAATGGATCCAAGAAAGTAAAAGAGACCTTAGAGAAATAAATAACTGGAATTAATTAAAGGTTCATCTTTGAGAATTGAAGGACTAAGAAATACGTAATCATAAAATTGCTAAGTGATCCCAAAACTAGTTCCTAAAACATTCAATATTTACTAATCCAGAAATCAGTTCAACAAAAAGAATTTGCACCTTAATTCCTATGAAATAAAATTTCACTCACTCCTAATTGCTGAGAAATAGGAGGTAGCAACTCAATATCAAAACTAATACATTATATTATTTCATGAGAACTTTTAACTGAAGTTCCCTAAAACAGGCATTTTTTTATACAGAGCTAACAGAAAACATACAAAAATAACTTGAAAATAATGCAGATCCATGTACTCAGTCTCAGAAGAGAATGAGGGCAAAGCAACATGTGAAAAATCACAGTGATAAAATATTTATTCATACTTTGCAATCAAGAATGATATGGGGCCAGGAAAATAGTTGTGTTAGAGCACAGAACTCGGATGTATATAGCCACGGAGGATCGAACCTTATGCCAGAGTTGAGCAGTGCTCTGGAGTCTCTCTCTCGTGAAAGAAAGGGGGAGGAGGGAGGGAGAGTAAGGAAGGAAATAGTTTAATGCAGTGTTATTTTAACAGAACTTCTGCAGTAACAAAAATGTTCTGCATCTACACTGTCTTATATAATAGTCACTAAGAATTAACGACTAGTAAAAACCCAAAATGTGGCTAGTGGAAATGGACTCAGTTTTTTGTGGCCCTGAAGGTGGCGTAGTGGCTATAGAATTAGACTTAATTTTTTTTTTTTTGAGTCACCAAGGTTATAACTGGGGCTCAGTGCCAGCACAAAAACTCCACTTCTCTTAGTGCCCACAATCCTTTCTCCCTTTTCCTTTATTCTAACAATGACAGAAACAGAAAGGGAGAAGGAATGAGAAAGGGAGAAACACCTGTTTAAGGGATGGTTAGGTCTTCTTGTCAAAGGAACATGAACAGAACAACCATTTAGTAAAAAAAAGAATATTTTTTTAAAAAATAGTTATCTAGGGAGTCGGGTGGTAGCGCAGTGGGCTAAGCGCATGTGGCGCAAAGCACAAGGACCAGCGTAAGGATCCCGGTTCAAGCTCCCGTCTCCCCACCTGCAGGGGAGTCGCTTCACAAGCAGTGAAGCAGGTCTGCAGGTGTCTATCTTTCTCTCCCTCTGTCTTTTTTCCCCTCCTCTCCATTTCTCTCTGTCCTATCCAATAACAACATCAATAACAACAACTACAACAATAAAACAAGGGCAACAAAAGGGAATAGATAAATAATTAAAAATTAATAAATTGCTATATATGGCCACTTGTGGCCAGTAGTTCTGTATTCCTTAGGTCAGATAATAGTTACTTGCTAATCTTCCAATAGAGACCCTCAGATTCTGTTCCTTTCATTATTCAGAGAATGGGGAGATGGTGAGCTCTGAAGCCCAGCCCAGGGATGGAGGAGACAGTTCTGTGTCAGATATAATAGAAGGGAGGAGGGGGGGGGGGCATGCTGCTGCCTGACTGCCACTGTTGGTTGCACACACTTTTGCAAAAGAGTAAACACCTTGCTTCAATTTATCTTTTGCCTGGACAAGTCATTTTAATTGGACGTTATTTACAACACCTGCAACATTGTTGGTCAAATTTTCACTGACAGGTGGAGAATGGGGGCTTGAATCAGGATCTTTACACCTGGTTACTTTGGTGTACCACTGTTGGCACAAAACTAAATTTTAGAAAAGATTTCATTTATTATATGAGGGAATTTCACATGAGGCAAAGAAAAGGAGAGAGAGAGAGAGAGAGAGATAAGCCAGAGGACCACTCTAATACTGGCAGTGCTGAAGACCAAGCTGGGGAACTCAGAAACTAATGCTCAGTGCTCTTACTAGTTGAGCTATTTCCCTAGCCACAGAACTAAAAAATTTAATGTATTCCACTTTAACTACTGTAATTTTTATTATGAACATTTTTTGTTACTGTTGCCACTGGGGCTTTATAGTTCCAGGTCAATGATTTCAGATACTAAGAGTGAGGGAAAGACACTATAGCATGGAAGCTTCCTATAATGCAGTGGGGGCTCAGCTTGAACCTGGGCCACCTGCTTGTAAAACAAATCTACAATCCAGGTGAGCTATTCTGCTGGCCCAATTTTGACTACTTTAAATTTATAAAATTAGTAGGGGGGTAACTATTGTAATGTATACTAGATATTTAGTGTATATTATAACATATTTAGTGTATAGTAGATAAACTGATATTTAGTGTATACTAGCTATTTAGTGTGTAGTTAACAGAAACCTATCTATTTCATGAATAAATAAATAAAATAAAAAAAAATAGAATAGTTCATTCCATCTATCTGGAGCAATGCTAAAAGAATTACAGAAGGTTAATGGGAACCAGTTTAGCTAATGAACTTGTGAGTCACCCATTGGTGATGACATCAATACAGTAGTGATTCTCAATTATCGTGATTTTCTTATGAGGAGACAGGTCTTCAGGTGTCTGTCTCTCTCCATTTCTTTCTGTCCTATCTAACGACGACATCATCAACAACAACAATAATAACTACAACAACAATAAAAAACAAGGGCAACAAAAGGGAAAATAAATAAATAAAAGATAATACTTATTGAATAAACTGTCTCATAAAAATATAATAGTCTTTGATCAGAACAATACCTCTCCCTGGTTATCTGAATTAAAAGCAACTCAGGAATTTCCAATTACCTTCAAAACTCTTGAAAGATTCAAAAAGTTCTATCAGAGACTGAGTTGACAGTTGTTCATGATACTTAGAAGCCACCTGAACACAGATTTGCAGATTCTGACGAATATTAGCAGACAGCATAGCTCTGAGGCACTCCAAGGAGTCTTCTACTGATAAGGATCCAAAGTAATTCACTAACCACTATTGGACAAAATGAGTAAGTTCATAAATAAACAACACTGAATATAAAGGTAACATGAAATTATTATCATTTAGTACTACAAACACATTTTGTGTAATGCCAATTACATAACAAACACAATTTGTTAAGTAAGAGACTGAAATACCTCAGGATTAAGGAGATGGGTGTGAACAACTGCACGTTTTATGTCATATAAGTCAGTGAAGTGTTCCAATGCCCGCTGCAGGAGGCCAGCCTTTTCACACAGCTGAGCAATGTGAGCCCGGTCATAATGTGTAAACATCTGGTTCCCTAGAATTGCATCTGCAACCTAGAAAACCACCAGCAGGATGAGTTTATTTTAACATCCTCTATTTATACCAAGACTTTTAAAATCAAGATAAGATACTAAGATTCAACAGTGAATTATCCTGTAAACTAATCACTAATAAAAAAGATTTAATAGTGAATCAATAAAGGAAAGTATAAAGTAGTGTTGACTAGATCTTAAACTGGCATCTTAGTAGCTTCAGGTAACAAATGAAGCAACTCTGAGTAACTACTAAATCTGTGTTGAAATATGTCTAAAAAGCATGAAAACACATACTTGAGGTGCATGCATAAGGTTCATCTCAAGCAGCCGTGTTTGTAAAGGACCTTCAGATGGGCGATTATTCTTCAGGGCATCAAGCAAGAATGCAGTACACTGCTGAATTAGGTTATATTCCATAAAGACATCCACAATCTACAAGTTTAAAGGAGTTTAATATGAGTACTTTAAAATTGCTTCATTTTATTACTGACAATATAGAAATAAAAAAAAATCAAACATTCTCTTTCTTCACATATGAAAAACTGTCAGATCCATTTGCAGAAAAAAACATTATTTGGGTAACATCACAATGTAAGCATATTTTTGTCTTCAGGAGTTATTTTTAGTTTTTGGAGGAAACAGGGACAAAATATTTTAAGGTATAATAGTATAAGGTAATCAACCTAACTGAACTTTTTACCAAAGCACTGCTCAGCTCTGGCTTATGGTGGTGCAGGGGATTGAACCTGCACATTGAAGCCTCAGGCAAGACTAACTGAATTTTTTATAAAATATTTAAAACACATAAAAGAATAACTATGAAGAATTGTGAGACTTGTTTCCCAATAACCAACATATTTAGTTCCCCTTCACTCAGTAACAACAATTGCTACTCAGAGAAGTAGAGAGGGAGACACACTAAGGCACAGTAGTTCCCCTGAAACCGTGGAACTCCCATGGGGTCTAGGGCTAAAACCTTGGCCACTTGCATAGCAAGGGATATGTCCTACCTGCTGGGCTACTGTCCTACTCTGGTAGTATCCACTCTTGTATTTTTAAGATTTTCACATATACATTTTTTTTTTTTTGCCTCCAGGGTTATTGCTGGGGCTCAATGCCTGCACCAGGAATCCACTGCCCCTGGAGGCCATTTTTTCCCCTTTTGCTACCCTTTTTTTATCGTTGTTGTGGTTATTATTGTTGTTGTTATTGATGTCCTTGTTAGTCAGGTTATGGTAGTATGGGGGATCGAACCCTGGACTAAGGAACCTTAGGCAAGAAAATCTTTTTGCGCACCCATTATGCTTTTCTCAATACCCATGTTTTTAATAAATACATCTCTAAATAAAATGGTGTCCTGTTTTAAAACTGTATACAAATGGTATCTTACTACACACTGACATTTTGTTTTTAAAAGACACTTGAGGTTAATTTGTGTACACAAGTATGACTTTCATTTCCACAGATTGAAAAAGGTTAAACTCGTCCTCTCCAAAGCTATTACTCAGGTCCTAGTATGCCCCATTTATCAACTTCTATAGATGCCTTTACCTGTGTGATATCAGCAAGAGGCTCTTCATCTTGAACTAGCATTTGAGCAAATTGCTGTCCCTGATCTGGACTGATACGCATGACATTTCTAAGTAGAAAGATCCAGTCTGGAGTATAGCCAACCTACAAATAGACAAAACTTAAAATCTGAATCAAAGTTTCATTTTTATATAACTTAAAAAAAACTTTCAATTATCTTTATTTATTGGATAAAGATAGCCAGAAATTGAGAAGGTGGGGGCTGGGGGCTTGAACTCATGTTCTTTCACACCGTAACATGTTTGTTCAATTGGGTACACCACCACCTGGCCCCTTCATTTTTACGTAATCCAAGAGTTTTTTATGCAGTAGAATCATGCTAATACAGAGTTACTGGTGAATGCACAAATATAGTTTAACTTAAGATGCTTAATTCTGAGTTCAGTTTATAATAGACAAATAGACATCTTAGTGATGACATATTTAAACAAATAGCTGTAAATTTTATTAACTAGTTTATTTTCAAAGAATAAAACTACTTCAATAGGTGAGGTATGAAAATTCTAAAATGTCCTACAGGAGAACTGGCTCAGTTTTTTATTTAATTAATTGATTTTATTTGGTAGGACAGAAAGAAATTGAGAAGGGAGTGAGGAGGTAGAGGAGTGAAAAAGACATCTGTAGGACTGCTTCACCACTTGTGACGTTAAAATTGTGTCTTTGTATTTTGCCAAGTAATTTAAAAGCTAAGGAAATTCAATAATAAAACCTCTGAGAATTACTATAGGATAATTTATCTTACTGTTTAAATGAATTTATGTTGAAAATGTGTGTCATTGAACTCACTTTTTTAGCATATAAAACAATCTTCTGGACTTGGCCTGTTTCTGCAAAGCACTGAATGACTTTATTTGGAACATTAGCCCTTAGGTACACACTAAGTGCCAATGTAGGATCCACAGATTTCACAAGGTCACCCAGCTCTTCAGAACACTCCAGCTGATAAGGAACAGCAACAACAGAAAGACTGTTAAGTAATCCACAAACTATTTTATAAGTGAGCAGTAAACACTACTTTCACTATAAATAACCCAGGGGCTCGAACCTGGGTCCTTGTGCATTGCAGCATGTGCACTCAACCACGTGCACCACCACCAGGCCCTTTTAAATGCACTTTCAGAGAATGAACCCATGTTTGTTTTTTGTTTGCATGTGAGAGCTCCCTCCTCTACCCAATTCTGTATCTTGAGGGAGAAGAATAGAGGAGGAGAGATACCAAAGTACAGACTCCAAAACTCAAGGAGATCTTTGTGCTGTCTACCATAGCCTTATAATCATAACAGGGATCAAACTGAGGGTCTCATACAAGGTAAAGGAGTGGCACCTTTTACCTGCTGAGCCATCTCCTAGTCTAGTTCCAGGTTAGTTTTAAACACATACACCCACCACCACCACCACCACCACCACCACCACCACCACCACCACCACCACCACCAGTGACAGTGATATCCTATACCTCAATGTGTCATAAAGACAAATTTTCAAGTAAGCTTACATGCTTAATGCAATTCTGTTTTTACAAGCAGTAAACAATAGATGGGAGACATTTGGTATAGCCTAAATATTTTTCTCTTGTTAACAGAGTGTTCAAAAGTAATCAAAGTAAATGTATGGTAACATAAGTCAATGTACCTTATCTTCTTTTAACCATTTCTCCAAAAGTTGTTTTCGTCCTTGCTGAAGTACAGGCCTACAGAGTTCTAAGGATTCGTATTTGTTTAACTGGCCTTGGTCCAAAAGAATTCCAAAGTACTGAAGTAGAGGAGAAGTTTGACCTGATTGAGCTGGGACACTCTGGAAACGGCGAATGGTGTCTGGAGTGCGAAGGATACCCTTTAAGAGAAATGGTAAACATTCTTAAAAGGAGACCCAACAAAATAATGATACCTTGTAAAAACTTTCACTATGTTGACTGGTAAAGTCCAGTCAACATTTGCCATTCCTCTGTATGGGGAAATTAAGAATTAGAAATCTGGGGCTGGGTAGTGATGCACATGACTGAGAGGACATTACACAAGCTTCATGAGTGGGGAAGCAGTTCTATACGCAACTCTCTCTCCCTTCCCCCTCAATTTGCCTCTCTAAGAAAAAGTAAATGAATCTATCAATCTAATAAGAGTACTGATTGTATGAGAATAAGTATAATCAAAAAGCAGTGATAGCTATAATTCCAGGTTCACTAAATTAAATCAAATTAAAATTTCATAGTATGCTGATTCAGTTCAACATAATAAAAAGGCTAGGGGAAGGGGGCCAGGTGGTGGCACACCCATTTAAGTACACACATTACAGTGCACAAAGATTCAGGTTCAAGCCCTTAGTCTCCACCTGCAGGGAGAAAGCTTCACAGTGGTAAAGCAGGGCTGGAGGTCTCTCTGTTTTTCTCACTCTCTATCTCCACCTCTCCTCTCAATTTCTCTGTCTCTATCCACTAGTAAAATAAATAAAATATTTAAAAAAGAAAGAAAGAAAGAAAGAAAAAAAGGTGAGGGGAGTCACCTTAATTCAGTTTCAGAAACTCTGCCTAACATAAATTGAGTAGGATTTTTTTAATCTCCACTTTTGGAAATAAAAGTATAACTAATCATAAAAAAAAAAATCAAACATTATTACAACCAAGTAACGCTATCTATGTAAATCATAGTTTATAGATCTATATTTCCTTCTTAAATTCTTAATTTTAAATGTTTATCAACTCTAAAGCACAGAAAAGTAATCAAATCTAGGGGCACAGGCACTGATAAGTAACTCATTCTACCATATTAAAGTGTAAAATGAAAAAGATCAGCTTTTCTGTAGAATGCCAGTACCTCTCCAAACAGTTAATCTACTTAAGGTAACTTCATTTTCATAACTATTTACCTTAGGTGCGTTAGCAGCCACCTTTGCTGCCTCTGAATAATTTCCCTGGGCGAAAAGAGCATTAAATTTCCGGGCAAAGAGCTCTTCAGCACCAGCCAAGTTGTTTCGTACAGCCATTCTCAAAGCCAAATCAGGATTTTGTAGGACATTAGTAATATAAGGAATTATGTTTTCTTCTTCCACACATACAGACAGAACCTGCAATTTAAAGAGTAATGAATAGTTACAATGTGTTTATTGGCCAACAATATCAAAACTGTTCAGATTCAGTTACAACTGAGCAAACAGTAATAAAATTGTGATAGCTGCTTCTTAATGCCATTAAAAAAAGTGGGGGGGGGTTTGGGGGGGCATGGTCTAGGAGGTGGTGTAGTGCATAAAGCATTGGACTTTCAAACATGAGGTCCTGAGTCCGATCCCTAGCAGCACATAAACCAAAGTGGTATCTGGTTCTTTCTCTCCTCCTATCCCTCAAATAAATAATAAATAAATAAATAAATAATAAAGAAGTAGTAAATAAAATATTTTTAAAAAAGGGAAAGAGGGGGAGGAGAGGGTAGATAGAGTAATACTAAGTTATTTAGTAACTCTTAAAATAAGGGTGTTTTGTAATATTTCCTCCTTTATACTGTCTATACTTTTCACCTAGAAGAAATTTAAAGTGTATCTCTTTTAATTCTAAGATTGGGGGGGGGGGCAGTGGCTCACTGGGTTAAGTATTCATGTTACACTGTACAAGGACCCAGGTTCAAGACTCTGGTCCCCACCTGAAAGGGACAAGCTTCAGGAGTGGTGAAGCAGGGCTGCAGGTGTCTTGTCTCTCTCTCTCTCTACCTCCTTATCCCCCTCCCAATTTCTCTCTGTCTTTATTCAGTAACAAATAAATATTTTAAAAAATTCTTGGGGGTAGATAGCATAATGGTTATGCAAAGAGACTCTCTTGCCTGAGGCTCTAAAGTCCCAGGTTCAATCATCCCACACCATCATAAGCCAGAGCTTAGCAGTGCTCTAGTAAAAAAAAAAAAAGGGGGGGGGTTGGGTGGTAGCACAGTGGGTTAAGTGCACATGGCACAAACCGCAAGGACTGAGCGTGAGGATGCTGGTTCGAACCCCTGGCTTCCCATCTGCAGGGGGATCACTTCACATGTGGTGAAGCAAGTCTACAGGTATTTGTTTTTGTCTCCCTGTCTTCCCCTCCTCTCTCCCAAACAATAATAACAACAATGGTAAACAACAAGGGCAACAAAAGGGAAAAAAAAATAGCCTCCAGGAGCACTGGATTCCTAGTGCAGGCAATGAGTCCCTGGAGGCAAAAAAAAAAAAAAAAAAATACACACACATATATATATGATATATTTTAATTTGTGCACGTGTGTTTCACCACCCTGACTTTTACAGAGAGATAATACTAGCACTTTTTCTGAAGTCGTGGCACCCCCATGTGCTATGTCAGAGCAAAGTAGGCACCCTGCCAGGTGAACTATCTCTACAGCTCCTAAGATATTTTTAACAAGGATATTCCAGTAACTTTTTAAAATTCCATTTCCAATCCTAAGAGGCCAAATTATAGAGTCAGTGAGGATAGAGACCACTGAGCTCTCACACAAGTACATAATGCAAGGCATATAATCAGAGCTTGATAAATGAACCAGAAAAGAGCAATTTCTAATTCCTTCTATTTGGAGAATAGTTACCTACCCTCAGTCCTCCTAAAAAGTCACTGCCAAAGAGGTCAGGCAGGGGCACACCTGATTGAGTGCAAGGACACAGGTTTAAGCCACCTGTCCCCACCTGCAGGGGGAAAGCTTCACGAGTGCTCAAGCAGGGCTCTAGGTGTCTCCCCCCTTTTTAATTAACTTTATTGGATAGAGACAGAGAAATTGAGAGGGGAGGGGAGAAAGACAGAGAGACACCTGCAGCCCTGCTTCACCACTCACAGAACTTTCTCCCTGCAGGTGGGAATTAGGGGCTTGAACACAGATCCTTGCACATTGTAATGTGCGCTCAACCAGGTTCACCACCACCTGGCCTTGTCCAGTTCTCCCCTTTAAAGATTTATTTATTTATGAGAGATAGGAGGAGAACGGAGGGTAGATAACATAATGGTTATTCAAAGAGATTCTCATTCCAGAGGCTCCAAAGTTCCAGGTTTAATACTCCGCACTAGCAAAAGTCAGACAGCTGGGTAGTGCTCTGGTAAAAAGAGAAAAAAAAAAAAAGGAGGAGGAGGAAAGAACCAGACATCACTCTGGTACATGTGATGTCAGATCAAACTTAGTACCTCATGCTTGAGAGTCAAATACTTTATCCACCTGGACTACCTGCAGCCCTGCCTCACCACTTGTGGGGGAAAGTAGGTCATTGTCAAAGAATGTTGTTCAATTGGCCTACAAGTCTTACTATTGTCAATTGCCACAGGGAAAAGGAGTCCTTCACTTAGGCAACCATTACCCCACTCCCCAGCCCAAGAGTACACACCCTACTTTTATTACCTCCAACGGCACTGTTCATCCTATTATAGGTGCTCAACTGGTCTCAGTCAATATTCCATATATGAAAAGAAACTTATCTTTGTTTAACTGTATTATGAACACTACACACTTTTTAATTAAAATATTTAATATTTATTAAATATATGAAAAAAATTTTTTTTTTTTTTTGGTACTGAGGACAAGGATCAAATACAATTTGAAAGTTCAAATGCTACTATTAAAATCCAAACAGTGGTCTATGTTGTTATTTCTTTTGAGGAATATAGTTTTTAAAAAAAATTATTTTAATATTTATTTATTCCCTTTTGTTGCCCCTGTTGTTTTATTGTTGTAGTCGTTGTTGGATAGGACAGAAAGAAATGGAGAGAGGAAGGGAAGACAAGAGAGGGGGAGAGAAAGACAGCCACCTGAAGACCTGCTTCACTGCCTGTGAAGTGACTCCCCTGCAGGTGGGGAGCTGGGGCTCAAACTGGGATCCTTGTGCCCGTCCTCGCCACCCACTGTGCTACCGCCCAACTCCCAGGAATATAGTTTTTAATCTTCAAAATTATCTCATTTCTACAGGTCAGACCCCAATCACTAAGCTTTAGCTAACCATCTACCTGTGATGTGTCATTCTCCTTCCTAAGACTTTTTTTTTTTTTAACAACTTTTGTTTGTTTTATTTATTACTGGATAGAGACAGAGAGGCAACTGCAGACCTTCTTCACAACTCATAAAGCTTTCCCCCTGCAGATGGGGACCAGGGGCTTGAGCCTGGGTCCTTGTGAGCGCTTAATGAGATGCACCACCACCTGGCCTTAAGACTTTTTTTTTTGGCCTTAAGACTTTTTTCTTAAATATTTATTTATTATTTATTCCCTTTTGTTGCCCTTGCTGTTTTATTGTTGTATTTATGATTGATGTCGTTGTTGGATAGGACAGAGAGAAATGGTGAGAGGAGGAGAAGACAGAGAGGGGGAAAGATAAGATACCTTCAGACCTGCTTCACCGCCTGTGAAGCGGCTCCCCTGCTGGTGGGGAGCCGGGGGCTTGAACCGGGATCCTTAAGTTGGTTCTTGCACTTTGCACCACCCGCGCTTAACCTGCTGCGCTGCCGCCCAACTCCCAAGACTAACTTTTAAGTGAAGCAATGTTTCTTACTGTCTTCTTCAAACACTGAATCCAATTTCACCTATATTCTACTCGTACAGACTTTTAAAAGTAGAATGCTATCAACCAGTACTTAACATTTCTGTACCTTCCAAAACACTCAATTTTACATAGCTCAAATTCTAAATTAGATTAAAAAAATTTTAAAGCTAGATAATGCTAATAATGTGATCTTGCTTGCTTTTGATTTTTCCACCAACAAAAGCCACACACACTCATTGCTTTAGGGCATACACACCTAGCTACAATTGGCTTTGATCAAAGGAGTCAAGGCCTGAGGTGTAAGGTTACTGTCAAGACCTTTCTCCTTTCTCAAAGAATCTGGCAAGTAAAATATGTGGGAGTAGGGAGACAGTAAATAAATTGGCAGAGTTAGTCACACATTCATCAAGTAAGTATCTATTTTGAAACCATTCAAGACACTTACGATTGTTATCTTTAAATACAAGCATAGAAGCAAAAATAGACTAAGCAATTCCATGATTACATCACCCAGTTGACCAGAAGATTAATAATACATTCTTTTTAAAAAAAAATTTTATATTTATTTTCCCTTTTTTCATGTTGTAATTATTGTTATTGACGTCGTCACTAGATAGGACAGAGAGAAATGGAGAGAAGAGGGGAAGACAGAGAGGGTGAGAGAAAGATAGACACCTGCAGACCTGCTTCACCGCCTGTGAAGCGACTCCCCGGCAGGTGGGGAGCCAAGGGGCTCGAACTGGGATCCTCATGCCGGTCCTTGCGCTTTGTACCACTTGCACTTAACCCACTACGCTACCACCTAACTCCCTAATAATACATTCTTATCTTTTCCCAAGAGACACATACAACTAGATAAATAAAAAAACTAATTCTTAAAAGTTCTTTAGTGCCAGTGACTAGTATAAAAACACAAGAAAGAACAGTCTCTTGCCTAATGAAGACTGGTGACTGAGGAGTGAAGCAACTGCTATGAGGAGGGCTACAAAAGTTTTAGAAGCACAAAGGAGATGCACCCAACCATGCATTAAGTTAAAGTAGGGAAGAATATGTAGAGAAAGATTTCTATATTTTCTATCAGGGAAAAGAAACCTTGGTAGGAAAACTACTAAAAGTCAAGATCACTAAAATAGAAAGGTTTTGAAATTTAACCTCCCCTTGAAAATAAAGTATCTCATAGTAAAATATTAAATTTCAATTAAAATGAACATAACCCCCTTTTTTTGTTGCCCTTGTTATCGTTGCTGTGGTTATTGCTGTTGTTACTGGTGTCATTGTTGTTGAATAGGACAGACAGAAATCGAGAGACGGGAAGACAGAGGGGGAGAGACAGACAGACACCCGCAGACCTGCTTCACCGCTTGTGAAATGACTCCCCCTGCAGGTGGGGAGCCCGGGGCTTGAACCAGGATCCTTAGACTGGTCTTTGCACTTTGTACCATGCGCGCTTAAGCCACTGTGCTACCGCCCGACCTCCCAAAATTAACATAATGTTTAAGGAAACAAGAGAAAACCCACCTGTCTAGTGATGTAAAGAGGTTTATTACATGTGATCAATTCAGAACAGCTAATATTTACCTATCTTGCTGGATAACTTCCCAGGTAACCCACAACAGCTACAATATATCACTCTCTACTAATTAAAGTGTTTGGAACAAATGTAGGAAAAATTCCTTTCCTTTTAACTGATTAACTGATTATCTATTGGGTTGTCGGAAAAGTCATGACTTTTCCGACAACCCACTATCTTAAGCAGTGATGTATGAGACTTACATGCTGCAGGCCCCAAAGGTCCCAAGTTCAATGGCTAGCACCACCTTGCCTGGCCTCTCATGTGGAAAAAAAAAAAAAAAAAGTATGGCCTTTCAAATGTAGCCAGTCCTAATAATTTTTTTGCAGTGGGGGAGACGAGAAATAATAGTTAGCAAAAAGACTCTCATGGGTAAGGCTCGGATGTCCTAGGTTCAATCCCCTCACATGACACTATAGGCCAGGGCTGAACAGTGCTCTGGAAAAGCGAACTAACACCATAATTATCATTTTATTGCTTAATTTAAGTTTTTTTTTACTTTAAATTTTAACATTTCCTTACTTGTCCCTTTCTGTTCACTCCAATTATTCCAGCTGTGGCTTCATGAGGTGCAGTAACAAAGATTGTTTCTCCACTGATTCTATTCATGTAGATGCAGGTACCAGTTTCAAGATCATAGAGGTGGATATAACCATACTTAGTAATCAAAAATACTACATCATGCTTCTCACTTATCTGTATAAAGAAAAAACAATAGGTCAGTAAAATAATCAACAAACCAATAACGACATTCAGTTCAATTTTAGTAATTAGTGAATAGCAATCAGTAATAGGTGAAATTAATAATAGGTAAAATTCTAGAACTTTAAGAGGTACAGGGTCAAGGAAATAGCACAACAGACTTTCATGCCTGAGGTACTAGAAGTCTAAATTCAGAGACCATAAGCCATAGCTAAGTAGTGTTCTGGTAAGAATGAAAAACAGAGGAAAAAAATATATATGAGAGATGTGTGAAGGGGAATAAAAGAGGCACTTAGCAAAATTAAAAGCTTTTATTTATGGTTTCCCTTGTTTCCACGAAACTAAAAAATGGGACAATCCAAGTTTTTTCATAAACCAGGATATAAAGGAAATCTACAAAAGGTATAATTTTGAAGAACTTAGGGTGAATTAGTTTCTACAATTACACAAATTGTAATGAATTACTTTAGAAATACCACTAATTTTATTTTCCTTAATACATGGCATTCCCTTAAGGATCACTTAAACTGTACTGACTGTGCGTAGTAGCTTTTAAATTAATTTTGTTAAAGAGGAAAAATTTCTAAATACCTGCATTGCAACAGGGAAGTCATTTTGTGCTTCTGGGGGAAAGAAAACATCCACGGCCTTCTTTGGAAAAGGCTGGTTCCCTGTAGGTGGTGTACCAACTTCAATGATATGTAACTGTCAAAATAAAATAAAACTTATAGATGCTCTAGATCAATTATAAATTGACTTTATCAGCTTTAACCAAACTGAAAATAACCAAAATGTACTTAATAGGTAAAACCCAAACTACTTTACAAACATATCATGAAAACACCTCAGTGATAATTTTTTTTTTTTTTGCCTCCAGGGTTATTGCTGGGGCTTGGTGCCTGCACCACGAATCCACTGCTCCTGGAGGCTATTTGTTCCCCTTTTGTTGCCCTTGTTGTTTTATCACTGTTGTGGTTATTATTATTGTTGTTGTTGCTGTTGTTGGATAGGACAGAGAGAAATCGAGAGAGGAGGGGAGACAAGAGAGGGGGAGAAGAAGATAGATACCTGCAGACCTGCTTTACCTGAAGCGACTCCCCTGCGGGTGGGGAGCAAGGGGCTTGAACCAGGATCCTTATGCCGGCCCTTGCGCTTCGTACCACGTGCACTTAACCCGCTGTGCTACTGCCCACTCCCCTCCGTGATAAATTTAACTCTTGTGGATTGAATTATATGCTGACCTCAAAAGTCCAGATACTGTATTATTCTACCTGCATAGCATTCTTGAAGTGAACATTATAGGAACAGAGTAAATCAGTGTTTATCAAGGTTTAGGGATACTCAGGGTGAAGAAATTGAGTATAACTACAAAAGGGTACCCTGAGGGAAATCTCTGCAGTGATACAATAGCATATATCTTGAATTCACTACTGATAAAATGATATAGAATTATACAATTGTACCAATGCCAATTTCTTTTTGCCTACAGGGTCGTTGCTGGGGTTTGGTGCCTGCACTATGAATCCACTGTTCCTGGAGGCCATTTTCCCCATTTTGTTGCCCTTGTTGTTATTGTTGCCATTGCTGTTGTTGGACAGGACAGAGTAATAGAGAGAGGAGGGGAAGACAGAGAGGGGGAGAGAAAGACATGCTTCACTACTTGTGAAGTGACCCCCCCTGAAGGTGGGGAGCCAAGGGCTTGAACTGGGATCCTTGTGCCAGTCCTTACACTGCGCCATGTGCGCTTAACCCGCTGAGTTAACGCTCAGCTCCCACCAATGCCAATTTCTAGTAATCTATTGTACAATAAGCTTTCCCTCTGCAGGTGCAGACCGGGAGCTTGACCCTGGGTCCTTGCATATGGTATGTGTGCACTCGACTGGGTGCACACTTACTGCTTAACCCATGACAATAAGAGTTTTTGTTGAAATAATTTTCAAAGGGCTAGGTGGTGGCTCACCTGGTTGAGCGCACATGTTACAATGCACAAGGACCCAGGTTTGAGCCCCCAGTGCCCACCTGCAGGGGAAAGCTTCACCATTGGTGAAGCATGGCTGCAGGTGTCTCTCTGTCGCTCCCCCTCACTATTTCCCCCTTCCCTCTCAATTTCTGGCTGTCTCTATCCAATAAATAAATAAAGATAATACAAATTAAAAAAAATAATAATAATTTTCAAAGACAAAACTTACCTTCCCTCCAGCTTGACCACGTACAGCAAAACAAAATAATGTTGATTCTTCTGCATTTCCTTCCATTTTAAATTGTGCAAAGCTAGCTGCATGTCCTTCAATAGGTTGAGACACTTTCCTATCCACAGAATATAACTGCATAGCTCCTACAACACGATTTTGCTATGAAGGAATCAAAAAGAATGTTTGAGAAACCAACAATATTCACCAACTAGAGAAATAATTGCTTTATGATCTTTAGCAGAATTCATAATCAATTCTTAATATCTCAGAGATTTGGTATCTCTTAATTTAAAATTTAGCTCCAAATCTTAACATGAATGTTGAAACATGTACCTCATATAATCCCCTTAACAATTTTTTAATATTTATTTATTCACTTTCCCTTTTTGTTGCCCTTGTTGTTGCTCTTTATTGTTGAAATGGAGAGAGGAGGGGAAGACAGAGAGGGGGAAAGAATGACAGACACCTGCAGACCTGCTTTACCGCCTGTGAAGTGACTCCCCTACAGGTGGGGAGCCGGGGGCTTGAACCATGGTCCTTATGCCAGTCCTTGTGCTTTGCGCAACCTGCGCTTAACTGCTGCGCTACAGCCTGACCCCCTTAACACTTCTTTAAAGGGACAAAAGCACATGACTGTGGCAGGGGAAATGGCTCAATTGGTAGAGTGTTGGGCTCATATGCCTGATATTCCGTTCCCTGGCTAGAGCTGAGGAGATAGATAATGGCTATGAAAAAAGACTTCCATGCCTGAGGCTCTGTGGTCCCAGGTTTAGTCCCCAGTTCCACCATAAGCCAGAGCTGAGCAGTGCTCTGGTAACAAGCCAAGCCAAACCAAAAAAAAAAAAAAAAAAAATTGTTTAAAAAAAAGAAAAATGAAAACCTGAAACCCACTGTTTCTAGAAGGAATGAAGTTAAAAAAAAAATAAACAAACAAACAAAAATGAAACACTTGGGTAAAAGCACTCTCAAACTGGAGCTGGAGATGTAGCTTTAAAGTATGAAACCCTGAATTTGATCCCCAACATTAAATACTGGTCCGAAAGGTGGTGCAGTAAATAAAGCTCTGGACTTCAAAGCCTGCAGTCCTAAATTTAATCTCCAGCACTGTATGTACCAGTGATGCTCTGGTTCTAACAAACAAACAATTAAAAAACCCTGAAATTATATGTCAACAGAGGCATTAAACTAGTAACTTTAGTTTAATCAAAAGTAAAAATGTCTGGCTGGGAAAATAACTCAGTTGGGTAGTGTATTGTTTTGCCACGTGAGCAACACAGCTTTGAGTCTGGCCCCCTACCGCATCTAAGGAAGTGTTGGTATTATAATTTCTTTATCTAAAATTAAGAAGATTTGAGCTTTTCCCATTAAGAAAATCCTGAGAGATGGGAGTCAGGCGGTAGCACAGCGGGTTAAGCGTACGTGGCGCAAAGCGCAAAGATTGACATAAGGATCCTGGCTCAAGCCCCCGGCTTCCCACCTGCAGGAGAGTCGCTTCACAAGCGGTGAAGCAGGTCTGCAGGTGTCTTTCTCTCCTCCTCTCTGTCTTCCCCTCCTCTCTCCATTTCTCTCTGTCCTATTCAACAACGACAACATCAATAATAACTACAACAATAAAATAACGAGAACAACAAAAGGGAATAAATAAATAAATATAAAAAAAAAATAAAAAAATAAAATTAAGAAGAAAGTAAAAAGATACAATTTATTTCAAGAGTAAGTCAGGCTCAACAGAACTGTGTATAGATGATCTAATTTTAAAATAAATTACTTCCTGGGCATATTGACTCTTTAGACATTTTTCTTTAATTGAAACTGGGGAAAAAAAGTTACCTGTGCTGATATGCCAGTCAGAAGCAACCACTTCTGCTTTGCATCTGTACGGTAATTGATAATCTGGCACCCAGCAAGGCTGGAATGACGATCAAACATTTTCACTGGCTGAGACTCTCCTTCCATACTCCAATGATAAACTGCATTATCCGTAACAAGAGCAACGGTATTCAAAGAGATCCATTTCCAGAAGGTCACATCATCAGTCATGGTATGTGCCTTCATTTTGCTTTTCATTTCAATGTTAAATATCTGAAGAGTTTTCCCAGCTGGAAACAAAATTAAGAGTTATCACTGAGAGCAAAGTTCAGAATTAATATCTAGCTAAACTAGCTCTGTAACAAATTCTGTAGCTTCCACATAAACTAGTTCTATAAGCAGCAACTACGTTAAGAGTGCTGGAACTGAGCAGTCTATGTCTATATCTATAGACCTGAAGCAAAAACCATTATTAATTCTAATAAAGACTTTTCTTTTTGCCACCAGGGTTATGCTGGGGCCCAGTGCCGGCAGTATGAATCCACTGCTCCCAGTAGACTTCAACATACCCGCCCTTTTGTTTTATTTCTTTCTAATTTTTTATTAGCTAGGACAGAGAGACTGAGAAAGGAGAAAGAGTGAGGGAGAAAAAGACACCTGCAGACCTGCTTCACCAATGGTGAAGTGTCCCCCCTGCAGTTGAAGAGTGGTGGCTTGAACCCAGGTCCTTGCGCTTGGTAGTATGTGTGCTTAACCAGGTGCATCACCACCTGGCCCCCCCCTTAATAAAGACATTTCAAACAGATAATAACATCATTCTAAATTCCAACTGAAAATCCATCTAAAGAATGCTTGCTTAACAATGATGGAAAACAAGGTGCGATTTCATACTTATAATTAAGTATGTTTACATATAAACTAAGTTAGTCATAGGTACACAGGACAAAGCAAATCGAATACAAATACACAGGAAAATGTTATTTTATTTAAAAGGCAGTGATGCTCAGTTAAATTAAATTTTGTGAAAAATTTTATGTGAAAGAGGATCTCTTTCAACTCTGCCTTGCACTACCAGCACGTAAGAGAAGTGCATGCTACATTTAATTGCCTTAAGATACAAAGGGAAAGGTAGGTACAGTGCTGGAAGAATGGAGAGGGAGACAAAGGAGGACAGTTGCAAATACTGTTAATATACTGAAGATAAGAACAAGTCCAAGCATCATCTAATTAAGACAGCAAATATTTAGTAAAGTATGAAATTTGCTTTAAGTGCTAGAGTTCACTGAGACAGATGCAAAGGGTTAGAATTGTAATTTGAAATCCATCACAGTCCAAAAAGTGATGTGATCTAAATAGAAGTAAAGACTACAACTATCACTAGGCTGTCAAAATTAGTCTTTCCATACTAAGGAGAAGTCCATTTCTGAGTAACAAAGAATCTGATTCTGGAAGAACAAAAATTTTAAGATAGTATGGGTGTGGTGGGGTGGGATGGGATACAAAACATACAGTTTGTACCACAACCATTCTTACCACACGTGTGTAAAAGTTTCCATAAAACAAAGAATATTATTCCCATCCCACACAGTATGTAAACCACAACCAGACTGGAATAATTGTGAGAGTTACAGTCCTGTTTATAAAAAGAACTCAAGGAGGCTTTTACCCAGTTTCAGAAGCAGTATTTGTGAATGATATACTTTCATTTGCTGTCTTTCCCAACCTAGAGATAAGATTTTTTTTTTTTTACATGAAATGGGTTGGAATACATGTGTGTTGGGACATTTTGGGGAGTTCAATGGCAGTTCAACTCTGAAAACATGGCACAAATAAATTTAATGCTATTGAACAATGTTCTTTTTATAGGACAGGACAATAACTAATACAATCTAATTTTAAGGTAACTCACCATCTGCACACATAAGAAAGCATTAAGAAATGTGATAAGATAACAATAACATTATAAGTAGAAAAGAATTTTGAGAAAATTAAAATGAGGGCCTTTCACTATAGAGGTATGAGAATAGCTAAGCAGTTGAATGTAATTCTTTGAAAAGGCTGAAGGGATTTTAATATCTTAGTATGCTGTTTCACAGAAACAAAAAGTTTACTTCCTTAAAACATGTGGCCCTATGTGAAAATTGAGTGTCTATCTTGGATATGTAATGGTAATTTGCTTAGTTGAATATACTTGCTTCCTGACCCCTATTTAATCTCCAACTAGTAATACTACCAAATATGAAGCTTAAATCATGCAGAGAAAAATATGTCTAAAAATTTTAGCACCTTTGACAAGCAAGTTATGCTCAAATTTACCAAGAAATTATTAGTTTTAGTTCTCCCTCCTCCTACTAAAAACAAAAACAGAAAACAAAACACAGGCAATTATCTTTTTATCAGTCAGGTCATTACTTTTTTTTTTTTTAGAAACTACTAGAATTTCAGTGGAAAGTTCAAAGGAAAAATGTTAACATAAGTTTACCAGACAGTATAAGTTCTTTGAACTCTGTTCAGAATAACAAGCTGTACAATTTCCTGTTGTAACAAGTTAGTTTGAATAAACTCTAACATTCTTGATTTCAAAGTTTTATCATTTACCTATATACATATACTATATACATATACTTATCACAATCAGCATATTTTAGAATTTGATACTGTACATGAAAAGCATGCATAATATAGAAAAGACATCAAGAAAGGTGTTTTTTTTTAAAGAAAGATGTCTTATTACATCATTAAGTATAAAACTAAAATTCATTTAATCTAAGACTTAAGATATTTCCAGACAGATCTATACTCAGTATTAGGGGAGACAGTTCACAGAAACATTTCAAGTCATAAAAAATATAGTCAAATTTAATAAATACGCTAAAATACAAATTATGTACTTAAACATTTTATACAGAGGAAGCGTTTTCAAGGGAAACAAAAAATCCACATCTTAAACTTTACCTTTTAGTGCAATTACTTTGCTAGCTGGATTCATGATGGCGCTGTCTGCTGAGATTGGTCTTCGAATTGGATTACTCGGGTCATTCATGTCAATGATTACCACCTGGGCCTGCTCTCCTACTTTTTCTCTAATGCAGATGAATTTGTCTGACTCCATAGTCAAGGTACTGAAGCCAATGTTTGCTGGGTTTATACCCAGGTTCTGGAGCTGCAGAGAAACAAAAATAAAGATATTAATAAAGCATGTAATAAAGTGAAATTAAAAAGACTTGACATTCATGTACCCTCTTCATTAAAAATTCTCATTTAATCATTAATATTTCTTTAATAGCAATAACTCCATTACACTGACTTATGAGGCAATTACTAACCAGGTAATGCCTTTAAAGATGGCGTGTTACAACCTTGTAGTTACGAGAGAGTTATAACCCTGTGGTCATACGGGAGACAGAACAAAGAAGGTTGAAGGGAAAGTGAAGTTGCATCTGATAGCATCCATTTATGGCTCAAAAAATTCTCCCTCATAAATATTTCTTGTTTTAAGAAGGGTAAGCTAAGGGCTGGGATACAGCATAATGGTTTGCAAAAAGACTTTAGTGCCTGAGGCAGCAAAGGTCACAAAGTTTAACTTCCAGCACCACATAAGCCAAAACTGAGAACTGCTTCTCTGGTAATAAATAAATAATCAGTTTAACTATTGCAACTACTCTCTCTTATCCCCTCTAACATTCAGTTAGTTACTTATTCACATGCACTGAACTTCAGGAATCAAGTTACAAGAGAAATTTGAACTTCTCTAAGAATTCTTAAAGAACCTGTACTAACTAACAATAGCAGCATACAAGCGAAGTTACATACAATATTTTGTAAAAATGACATAACAAAAACTATGTTAAGTGAACCCCTGCCTAAAATGATCCAAAGTTAAGAGAACGTGTTCAAGGGAGGTAAACTAGAACATTTTCATCAGAAGGACCAACAGATGTGAAGGATCAGAGATGTGAAAGGATGTTCAAAAGGTTTTTTGTAACGTAATACAAAAGTACTCTTGTAACAGAGCACAGACTACAGAAAACTTTGAGGAGTGGAGACTACAGAGACAAGCAAAAAACAAGGGTCGAACTGATAAGCCAAACCTATCTCAGTAAGAATATTTAAGTGATACTGAAATTAAAGAAAAAGAACCCTGAATTTTGGTTCTTTCTCCCTTCCCTCAATAAACAAATCTTTGAAAGACAGACAACTTGCTAGATGGATCTCTACCAGAAGTGGTCATCAATATTCTGGGTACTATATATACCTATGTAGGACAATCCATTTCCTCCTAAAAAGCTGTCTGAAGGCTTTTTTTTTTTTACTCAATAATTCTTTTATTTATTTAATTATTCCCTTTTGTTGTCCTTGTTTATTGTTTTAGTTTTTAAAAATTTATTTCTTTATTGGGGAATTAATGTTTTACATTCAACAGTAAATACAATAGTTTGTAGATGCATGACATTCCCCAGTTTCCCATTTAACAATACAACCCCCACTATGTCATTTATCATCCTTCACGGACCTGTATTCTCCCCACCCACCCCAGAGTCTTTTACTTTGGAGCAATATGTCAATTCCATTTCAGGTTCTACTTGTGTTTTCTTTTCTGATCTTGTTTTTCAACTTCTTGAAGGCTTAATTAACCTTGGTCAAACTGATTTTTCCTTTCCTCTCATATATGGGAAAAGGAAGAAAGAAGAAAGAAAGAAAAAATCAGTTTTCTCTTGCCCCTGGTCCCTCAGATACATAAATTCTCTTCCCAGAGATTACCAGCCACTATCTTCTTATGGAATAGCTGAGTCAACTGTGTTTTCTCTAAATTGTTTGGTCAAACTCTTTTTTTTTTTTTTTTGGGGGGGGAGATTTTATTTACTTAGTAATGAGAAAGATAGGAGGAGAGAGAAAGAACCAGGCATGTGTTGCTCGATACTGAACTTGGGACCCTATGCCTGAGAATCCAATGCTCTATCCACTGAGCCACCTCCCAGACCACCTTGGTCAAACTCTTTAGTGTAACTAGGTCAAGATCTGAATAAGATGGTAAGATTAAGACTACTATTTTTTTTTTTTAAATAAGTAACTGGAGGGGAGAGGGGAGAAATGAAGGCAAATTCTTTTTTTTTTAAATTGTCTCCAGGGTTATCACTGGCTCTAAGTGCCAGCACTATAAATCCACCTCTCACATTTTTTCTTTCTATTTTATTTGATAAATATTATTATTTATTTTAACTAGAACATTGCTTAGCTTAGGTTTATGGCAATGTGGGGATTGAACCAGAGACTCTGAAGTCTCAGGAATAACAGTCTCTTTGCATAACCATTATGCTATCTACCCCCACCCTTGATATTTCTATTTTATTTGACAGGACAGAGAGAAATTGAGACAGGAGGGGAGATAGAGAGGGAGAAAGACACCTGCAGACCTGCTTTACCACTCGTGAAGCAAGCAAGCGTGTTCTTTCTCTCTCTCTCTCTCCCTCCCTCCCTAATATAGAAAGCTGAGGTGTGGACACGCTTGAACCCGATCCTTGTGCATGGTAAGGCGTGCACTCAACCAGGTACACTACTGCCTGCCCCCAAGCTGCCCCATTTTGGCTATAATTTGTATCTATTACCAAATGACCTGTATTTCTCTGAAAGACAATTACTGGATTGTTTCACTCCTACCTGCAATGTAAAGAACCAAAATACACAAACATATTTAGACTCCTGTAATATTTTTTAAATTTCATTTATTTATTCCCTTTTGTTGCCCTGTTATTTGTTGTTGTTGTTGTTATTGATGTCGTTGTTGGATAGGACAGAGAGAAATGGAGAGGAGGGAAGACAGAGAGGGGGAGAGAAAGATAGATACCTGCAGACCTGCTTCACCGCCTGTGAAGCGACTTCCCTGCAGGTGGGGAGCTGAAGGCTCGAACCAGGATCCTTACACTGGTCCTTGCACTTTGCACCATGTGTGCTTAACCTGCTGGGCTATGGCCTGACTCCCTAGACTCCTGTAATCTTATAAACCACCATTAAGTCAATATAAATGAATGAATTTAAAAAGATTGAGACTACATTTTTATTTTCTCTTTTTATAATTCAAAGACTGAGTGCAAAGTCAGTTATAATGCACAGTTATACTAGCTTAGTCACTGAGTACCAAGGTAAGGAATTAAGCAATGTTTAACCATTAATACAATCATGGCAACAAAGTAGAATAATACCAGTTTTAGAAGCTCAAGTATATGCTGCAGTGAAAAGCCAAGTTCGCAAGGTGTGATATATACAACTTATAATAAACATTATGAACTAGATTTTCTTTTTTATAATGACCTAAATTTCAGCTTTGCAAAGGAAGATAAACAAACGTGGTCCTCAGCAACATACAAAGGGAATATGGGTGAATTTAAAGAAAGTTTTTAAAAAATATATATATATTTATTTATTCTCTTTTGTTGCCTTTGTAGTTACTATTGTTGTTGTTGGATAGGACAGAGAAATGCAGAGAGGAGGGGAAGACAGAGAGGGAGAAAGACAGACACCTGCTGACCTGCTTCACTGCCTGTGAAGCAACTCTCCTGCAGGTGGGGAGCCGGGGGCTTGAACTAGGATCCTTAAGCCGGTCCTTGCACTTCACACCACGTGCATTTAACCCGTTGCATTACTGCCACACTCCCTAAAGAAAGCTTTATATAAACTTGTCCCTCTAGTTTTAGGGGAGGCATAAGAAACTATTTTTCTGTGGTCCAGGAGGTGGCACAGTGATAAAGCTTTGGACTCTCAAGCATGAGGTCCCGAGTTCGATCCCCGGCAACACATGTGCCAGAGTGATGTCTGGTTCTCTCTCCTCCTATCTTTCTCATAAATAAATAAAATCTTTAAAAAAAAACCACTATTTTTCTGAGTATATCATCCTCAGACTCCTTGAAGTTTATCCAGTAACTATATTTCTGGGTTAAGGAACCAGCTTATCTGGTAGAGCATCTGCTTTACTATCTTGGAGTTCCATGGGCCTAGGGGACACTCCACAAATGATAGAGCAGAGAATCATTCTGGCACATGGGACGCTGGGAATTGAGCCCAGGACCTACCATCTATATTTGCCAAGCAGTTATTTCAGTACCTTCTGAGTACACAAAACAAATCATATTTCATTATTTTCTTGGTTAATGCCTTAACAGCAGCCTAAAACGATGCTTGAGACAGAAGTTCAATAAATATTAGTACTCACTTGCAACATATCATCACTTACATCAGCTTTAGCTTTTTTTTTTTTTCAACTATATACATATTATCTGCCTAATTCAGCTGTCATTAATGTTGGCTGAAATTCTGGGTGTGAATTTCTTTTGACTACTGATAACAGATTAGTAGTCTCTGGCTGTTTAATTTACTCAGATACTGTGAAATGTTCTCTTGTTTTGTTTTTTAAATAACAGCAGATCATACTTAAAAGTAAATTTCCAGTTCTGCTCTTGGATTTGTCTAAGAAACCAGAATCTTCAAAAACAATGTATTATAAAATAAAATATATATTATAAAATGCAATATGTTCATCCTAAGTAATATATACCATTCAGTAGTTTTAGGACAGTCATAAGTTAAGAGATTTATGAAATCCTGAGGTCTACACTAATGTAAGTTTAAAATATAAGCAATTAAAGGTTCTTATAAAAGAAAATTAACTTAAAATGGAAAAGAGATTTTTTTAAAAACAATTTTTACTTATTTATTTTGGATAGAGACAGTGAAAAATTAAGGAGAAAGAGATACGTGCAGCAGTGCTTCACCACTTGTGAATTTTCTCCCTGCAGGTGAGGACTGGGGATTTGAACCCAACTCCTTTCACATGGTAATGTGTGAACTCCATCAGGTATAGCACCGCCCAGCACTCTATACAGAATTTTTAAAATCACTACTTTGCAATCATCACAATGATTTGGGTAAAACTGTTATTGGCAACGGGTATGGGGGTTCAAAATGACTGATCAAGGAACATCAGTGAGGGTTATGGGTGATACACTTTGAACAGGTGGGAAATTTTCTGAAACACAGTCCTATAAAATAAGGTTACCTCAAAAAATAGACTTAAAAAAAGTGGGGGAGGGATGCAAAAAAAAAAAAGTGGTCCAGGAGGTGAAGCAGTGTATAGTTTGAACACAAAGCATGTGGTCCTTTGGTAAATGTGCCAGTGATGCTCTGAAACAGTGAAGAGGCAGCAGCAGCAACAACATCCATTAATTAGATATTAAAATAAATGAAGTGCATCTCCCTACAAGATACTTATTGCACAAGGAAAATGAAAAGTGATCAGACACAATCTTAGGTCAAAATGACAGCAAGTGCTTTCCAATGTGATGCATTACTAACAACACTTTGTAGTATTCAAGCTTATAGAATTTTAATCATGACACATCACATAAACCCAAATTAAAGAACATTCCACAAAATGACCGATCCTCTTCAAAAAACATCCATGACTAGAAAAGCAGAGAGTTCTAGACTAAAGAAAACAAGAGCAACAAGACAATTCAATGCAATTAATGATTCTGAACTTTTGATAGAGACGTTAAAATAAGTGCTGAGATTTGAACAAAGCCGGGGATTACAAAACCTCATTCTATAAAATTTAATTTCTTCACTTTGGCTAAAGAAGTTTTATGGAAATTGTCTAAATCATTCTTTCAGCTTTTCTGCAAATCTGAAATAGTAAACTAAATTTTTTTAAAAAGCAAACTTAAGACATAACTTAAAGCAACATATAGAACCTGCTTGGATACTGATTTAAGCCAATGTAAACATTTGGAGATAATTCAAAATCTGAATATGGACTGGATTTTGTACTCATTCAACAGGACCAAGGGAAACTGACAGGGGAAGGGGGACAGAAGAATAAGAGACACGTGCATCACTGCTTCATTACTAGTTAAACACCTTCCCCCCTGGAAGTGGGGAATGGGGGCTTGAACCTGGGCCCTTGCACATTGTAACATGTGTCCTCAAGTTGTGCCATGTCTGGCCCTGGGCTGGTTTCTAGATGATGAAGAATTACTGAAAAACTACAACTTCAAAAGGTATAAATGGAAATCCAAACAGCCATAGGCTGGCAAGATACCTCACCTGGAAGGACAACTGATCTTGCCAGGTGACGCCCTGTGCAGAAACCAGCCCCATCACACCAGAGAAAGCTTCAGTGAAGTAGTGTCTCTACCTCTACCCACCCCCCTTTCATAAAAATCAGCCCAGGGTGGGGGTAGATAGCATAATAATTATGCAAAGAGACTCATGCCTCAGCCTCCAAAGTCCCAGGTTCAATCCCCCACACCACTATAAGACAGAGCTGAACAGTGCTCTGGTTATAAAAATAATAATAAAGTGGAAAAAAAAATCAGCCCAGAGGTGAATGAAATCTGGTGACTACAAAAATTGATCGCCAAAAATGGAGCTGACTCATTATCACTGGATTTCCTGATTCTTCAGTATATGAATATTTTTCTAGTTGGTTTTCAGTATCACACAGTTTGAATAAAGCACAGCAAATGAGCCCACCTTGGGCTTAAATATTTAATATTAGTAGCACAACACTAAAGCCAGTCTGTTTTACAACAGTATATGTCACTTTTTGATTAAAAAAAAAAAGAAACTATGAAAATATTGCTAATGGTACCAAATGGAGTATGACTATTTTTGATTCAATAGTATACTTTTTTTTTTAAAGAAAAGCCAGAAAATGTAATAGAATAATGTAGGCATGTAAAACCCCACTTTTTTTTGTCCTCCAGTGTTACCGCAGGGGCTCAGTGCCTGCACTACGAATTCACTGCTCTTGGCGACCATTTTCCCCACTTTGTTGCCCTTGTTGTTATTGCTATTGAGGACAGAGAGAAATGGAAAGAGGAGGGTAAGACAGAGAAGGGGAGAGATAGACACCTGAAGACCTGCTTCACAACCTGTGAGGCGACCTCCCCTGAGGGGAGCCAGGGGCTCGAATGGGGTTCTTGATGCCAGTCCTTGCACTTGGCGCCATGTGCGCTTAACCTGCTACACTATTGCCCGGCCCCCAAACCACATTATTTTTCAACAGTTCAATTCTCTGACTAGTTAAAGATGTGCACAAAGTCTATCTCAACCAAAGATCGCATTTGGGCCTACATAGAATCACATTAATTAAAGAATAATGAGCCTACTAATTTCAACCAGCAAAGTTTACATCTGATCAGATAGAAGTATCATTGGGGGGAGTCGTGCCGTAGTGAAGCGGCTTAAGCGCAGGTGGGGCAAAGAGCAAGGACCAGTGTAAGAATTCTGGTTCGAATCTCTACCAACCGACAACATCAATAACAAGAATAACTGTAACAACAATGAAAAACAAGGGCAACAAAAGGGAAAACATAAAAAAAAATCAAAATCAAAAAAGAAATCATTAGAATCAGTCTCCTTTATTAAGTACAACCGGAGAGTTTGTTTGCTAATTAGTTATTAAATT
This sequence comes from Erinaceus europaeus, assembly GCF_950295315.1. Taxonomy (NCBI): domain Eukaryota; kingdom Metazoa; phylum Chordata; class Mammalia; order Eulipotyphla; family Erinaceidae; genus Erinaceus; species Erinaceus europaeus. The sequence continues at coordinate 65,202,300 of NC_080173.1, read as the reverse complement.
CAGAACAAAACTCAACAGCTGTATCAGCCAAAAATCAAAATATATTTAAACTTGTGTTACTAAGGACTTAACATTTCACAATTAGTGCTTGACTTTACACATTACACTAAACTATTCCTCGTTTTATCTGAATATCTAGAAGTATGAACAAGCTACTGTATTCAGATGAACTTATTTTTTAACTGTTCTAGGTATAGTTAATTCTATTTCACTTACCTTATCTGTAAAAGAAAAAAAAACTATCTAAGGATATAAAATGTGTTAACACTGCAAGGTTAAGTCAACAATTTTTGAGACTTACTGGTAACTAGATGTCATTCTAATTCCAGTTATCTATCAATCGCCTAACACAGATACATTTTTAATAAGCTAGCCTCCTATCTCATATATTTCACTCAATATAGCTCCTTTGAAAAGTTCCAAAACATCCTCTACCTTCACTAGACTAAATCACAGTGAGGAAAAAAAATGCTGACAGTAGTCACTTCAATCCCTTCCAGGAAACTAGCAGTTAAAAAAAAAAAAAAAAAAAAACCACAGTTGCTGTCTTCTACAGGAAATTAAGAAAAATGCTGAGAATGTAGCATTTCTTTAGTACTTTCATCAACAGGATACCAGCCACTATTTTCTGTGTGCTTCACACATTTCCAGCAAGGAATAAAAACGCCTCTAATACTTGCTGACTCCACACTTAGCGACTGATTGGAGCCCATGTTAACTAACCTTTTGGATTACAGAATTTTAGGAAATTTTCTGATTCTGGTCACCCATTCTAAACTTTAAGTAAACATTCACAAAAGAATCACTGCTGGGGCTGGTGAGATTGCTCACCTAGGAAAAAGCACCTGCCTTGGTGCTGTGGTGTCTATCCCTCTGTCTAAAAAGTTGGCTCAGAGGGGTGAAGTCTCAGCAACAGGAAGGGGGGAAAAAACCTCCACTGGAGATAGGAGCTGACTTTTTGGTAAGCTACCAGGATATGAAAAGATAGAAAAATGTTCCTACTTGTAAAATGACTGTAAGATTTTAAATTTGACCCATTCTTTTATTTATTACCATCAGGGTTACCACCGGGGCTTGGTGCCTGTATGATACATTCACTACCACTCCAGGTGGACATTCCTCCCCCACTTTTTTTTTTTAAATAGGACAGAATATTTTTTTAAAAAATACTTATTTATTCCCTTTCGTTTGCTCTTGTTGTTTTATTGCTGTAGTTATTATTAATGTCGTTGTTGTTGGATAGGACAGAGAGAAATGGAGAGAGGAGGGGAAGACAGAGAGCGGGAGAGAAAGACACCTACAGACCTGCTTCACCGCCTGTGAAGCGACCCCTCTGCAGGTGGGGAGTTGGGGCTCGAACCGGGATCCACGTATGCTTAACCAGCGGTACCGCCTAATTCCCAGGTCAGAGAATTTTAAAGGAGAGGGGGTGATAAAGATTGCTTTACAACTTGTGAAGCTTTACCCCAGCACATAGGGGGATCTTTACGCTTGGTAAGGTGTGCATTCAATCAGGTGAGCTACTGCTGGGCCGCGGATCTTTTTTCTTTTTCTTTTTTTTTTTACACTTTATTTTTTTCCTTTTTTTGTTGTTCTAGTTATTATTGTTGTTATTGATGTCATCGTTATTGGGTAGGAGAGAAACTGAGAGAGGAGGGGAAGACAGAGAGGGGGAGAGAAAGACAGACACCTGCAGACCTGCTTCACCGCCTGTGAAGCGACTCCCCTGGAGGTGGGGAGCCTGGGGCTCAAACCCGGATCCTTACTCCAGTCCTTGCGCTTCATGCCACGTGCGCTTAACCTTGCTGCACTACCGCCCAGCCCAGCCCAGCCCAGCCCAGCCCAGCCCAGCCCAGCCCAGCCCAGCCCAGCCCAACCCAGCCGCCCCATTCTTAAACAATTCAACAATAGGATGAAATACGAATCTTGACAAATTACACAGAAAAATAGGGTAGTTTTTTAAAATAAATTTTTAAAATTTATTCATTTTCCCTTTTGTTGCCATTTAAAAAATTCTTTATTGGAGAATGTTTTACATTTGACAGTAAATACAATAGTTTGTAAATGCATAATATTTTTCAGTTTTCCATATATAATGATACAATCCCCACTAGGTCCTCTGTCATCCTCCCCCCCTCCTTCTTTTATTGTTGTTGTTATTGATGATGTCCTTGTTAGGACAGAAAGAAATGGACAGAGGAGGGGAAGACAGAGAGGGGGAGAGAAAGATAGAGACCTGCAGACCTGCTTCACTGCCTGTGAAGAGACTCCCCTGCAGGTGAGGAGCCAAGGGCTGGAACTGGGATCCTTCTGCTGGTCTTTGGGCTTCGTGCCATGTGTGCTTAACCTGTTGTGCTACCACCTGACTCCCGAAAATAGGGTAGTTTTTATGTCCCCCAAATCCTGAAGGTAGATGTTGTGCCTTTTCAAAATTACACCCTGCGCTGTAAAATATCTTCAAGTGGCTTTAAATCATTAAATGCTTCTAAAAACTATGATTGATTATAGATGTGTATGTTAAAGGGAAGAGAAGTTTATAGAAACATTCAAACTTCCCTTTCAGAGGACTCAGTGAAGGGGTTTTCTTTGAAGGTTCAGGATTACAATTCTTTGTCAAGCTGCCTTAACAAAAAGACCTTGAAAGGGTGACTTGTATATCCCTGGGCAGACATGAAGGGCTTGGTTTCCTGACATGAATAACTAAAATATCCGGTTAGTATCTTACAAAAAAAGCTGTAAATATCCTTTGAAAACTTCAATCTGGAGCTCCAGTGGCGCAATTGGTTAGCGTGCGGTATTTATATGAAAACTTCAATCTGTGACACAAATTCCCAATGACTTCATAAAATGGGAGTCCGGTGATTCAGTTCAAAACTAGGAATGCTGCACTTATTTATGATCTATTGATTGACTGACTGATGAATTGATTGATCATCTTTTTTTTTTGCCATCAGGGCTACTGCTGGGGCTTGGTGGTTGCACAAAGGATCCACTGCTCCCAGCAGCCATTTTTTCTTTCATTATTATCATTTTCTTATTTGATAGGACATAGAGAAATTGAGAGGGAAGGTAGAGATATACAGAGAGAAAAGGAGGAAAGAAATATATTGCTTCACCACTCATGAAGTTTCACCCTTGCAGGTGGGGACTGGGGGCTAGAACCTGGACCCTTGTGTGGTAATGTAAACTTAAAATGAGTAAGCCACTGCTAGTCCCCTATACTCATGTATTTTCTGTCCTATACTGATTGCTAGGGCATTAGGTAATTATATTGTAACTACTCATTTTTTTGAGTTAATCACTTAATGCACGATACCAAAGTACATGAGTTGTAAGACCACAAACAACAGGCCAAGAGGTGCACATTGGATAAAGCCTTGGACTCTCAAGTCCAGAATTTGATTCCAGACACCACAATACCAGAATGACACTCTGGTTCTCTCTCCTCTCCCTCTCTGATAAATAAATCTTTTTAAAAAATATTTATTTTTTTAAAATTTTATTTATTTTCCCTTTTGTTGCCCTTGTTGTCTTTTTGCTGTTGTTGTAGTTTATTATTGTTTTTGATGTCATTGTTGTTAGATAGGACAGAGAGAAATGGAGGGGGGGAAGGCAGAAAGGGGGAGAGAAAGATAGATACCTGCAAATCTGCTTCACTGCCTGTGAAGCAACTCCCCTACAGGTGGGGAGCCAGGGGCTCGAACCGGGATCCTTATGCTGGTCCTTGTGCTTTGCGCCACATGCGCTACTGCCCAACTCCCTCTGATAAATAACTCTTTAAAAACAAACATTTTATACTGATTTACAAGAATGACTTCCTTGTGAACCTAAATGTCAAAAACTTAAAATTTGAGTAGATGAAGTAACACCAAGAGTGAACAAAGACAGACTATCTTAGTCTTCGTTTCTTTATTTTACTGACATCTTTATCTTCTCTTTTTTAAAAAGATTTTAATTATTTGTTCATGAGAGTGAGAGAGATGAAGAGAGAGAGAGACATTACTCTGGTATATGTATTGCCAGGTGGGCAACTCAGGACCACACACTTGAGATTCTAATGCTTTACGCACTACACCACCAATTCAGTATTTTATAACCTGCTATTTAAGTACAAGTTTGTGAAGCTTTCATTTTACATCAGAATTAAAGTTATAAATTCATGGTACTAAAACTTTCCCCAGACATGTGTCAAACACAAAGCACCTCTACTCTTGCTTCTTTCATATCAGGAAAGTTTGCTTCCCTGGTATGGAAAGTTTCCCTTCCAATTATTTTAACTTCTATGATTCTTTCCTTTTTTAATTTTTTTTATTATCTATCAGAGACAGCCAGAAATTGAGAGGAAAGGGGAGATAGAGAGGGAGAGAAACAGACAGACAGACACCTGCAGCTCTGCTTCACCACTTGTGAAGCTTTCTCCTTGCAGGTGGGGACTTGGGGCTTGAACCCAGCTCCTTGCATATTATAATATGTGCACTTAACCAGGTGTGCCACCACCCAGCTTCCTGATTCTTTCTTTCCATACCAGGGAAGGAAGGGCTACTGCTCTGGGTGGATTTTTTTAAAAGAGGTTTTGAGAGATAAAAAGGGACAAAGAGACAGAGATGAGAGACATCAGAGCACCACTCCACCCCTTGCGCAGTTTCCCCTTTTTGTTTTCCTGTGTGGTGGCTTGGGGCCTTGAAACTGGGTTCTCCTACATGGAAATGTGCAAGCTTGCTGGGTGAGTTAACTCCTGACCCTTCTTTCTATAGTCCTCTCAGTTAAAAAGACTTTGGGTGGGATGAGGCGGGGGTGGGGTGGGGTGGTGGTGGGAGCTGGCAAATAGCTTACCTGAGAGGGTGCCTGATTTGTCTTGTACCCTGCTCCCACCACACTGGGGAAAGCTTCAGTGTTATGGCATCTTTCCTTGCCTCTATCTGCAAAAGTTCGCCCAGTACAGTGAAGCCCTCATGACAACCACAAAAAGGATTTTTGGTTCCAGTAAAATAATGGTTTTCTTGAGGCTTCAAAGACTAAGGTTCAATCCTCCTCCACACCACCACAACTATAAACCAGAGCTGAGAAGTGCTCTGGTAAAACAACTCTTAGGGTATATATATATATATATATATATATATATATATTCAAGAAGTAGTCACTGACTCAATTTTACTTATTCATTTTTATTAGCGAATCAATATTGATTTACAAAATTATATGTCAACAGGGGTATAATTCCACACTGTTCCCACCACCAGAGTTCTGAATCCCAAGTCTCCATTGCAAACCATCGTGGTTCTTCTCCCAAGGTTGCAGACATGGGTTAGCAGTCATGTCTACAACTGTCTGTCTACATTTGTACATAATTTTCTTCCAGGTCCAATTCTCCCCCTCCAAGCCACACATAATCCTATTACTATATCCAAATATCTCTCCCCTGTTAGCCCACACTCTCTGGGACCTGATGGAGCCAGAGTTTACAGCCCTTACCTCTTCCTCTTTTTCCTCTTCATACTCCACTGGGAGTATGAATCAAAGTTGTTTTGGGGGTGCAGAGGGTAGGGGTTTTGGCTTCTGTAATCACTTCTCTGCTGGATTTGGGTATTGGCAGGTCGATTTATACCCCCAGCCTGTTTCTATTGTTTCCTAGAGGGGTAGGGCTCTGGAGAGGTGAGGTTCCAGGACACATTGGTGAGGTCATCTTCCCAGAGAATTTTATATAGACTTTTTGTTTCATGAGAAAGAGACAAACGGAGCTGGGGAGATAGCATAATGGTAATGCAACAGCCAAGCCTGAGGCTCTGGGGTCCCAGGTTCAATCCCCAGCACCACCATAAACAAGAACTAAGCAGTGTTCTGGCTGGTTGGTGTCTGTCTGTCTGTCCGTCTCTCTGTATCTTTCCCTCTGCATCAACTTTTTCTTATTAAAATAAAAATATGAAGGAGGAAAGAAAGAGAAAGAAAGAAAGAAGGAAGGAAGGAAGGATGGAAGGAAGGAAAGAAAGAGACAGACAGACAGACACTAGAATAATGATTATGCTTGATTCTGGGGACTGAAACTGGGATCTCTTGGGTCTTGGGACCATAGTCATGAAAGTTCAGTGTGCTACAGTGCACTAATCCCCAACCCCTTCATATCTATTTTTTACATCAATGCCAGACTCTCATGCTTAAGGCTCCAAAGTCCCAGGTTCAACCCCCTGTACCACCATAAACCAGAGCTGAGCAGTGCTCTGGTGTTTTTGTCTATCTCTCTCTCCCCCCTTCCTGCATCTCTTTCAAAAATAAAATAAATATTTTAAAAAAATAAATACTGATCATGGGGGAGGGGGATTGGTCCACCAGGTAAAGTCTCTCATCACTATGTAACAGCACCACACAGAGAGGAAGCTTTATGAGTAGTAAAATGCTGCTATGGTTCTTTAAGTTCTGTTTCTTTCTTTCAGCCTCCATATAGTATAGTATATAGTGGGGAGGACAGAAGGGAGTCGACCAGGAATGGTGGAACTGTGCAGGTACAAAATCCCAGTGAAGCCCTTGCAGCAAGAAAAAAATTAAAAGTTTTGAAAAGGACTTTTCCAAGGACCTGGCTGCACTATAAAGCCAGTTTACATGATGGAGTATACAAGAAAGTTCATGCTAGCAGACCAGACACCCCCTCCCTGCAAGAAGAGATAGAACTATCCCCAAGATGTCTTGCTGAGAAGAAAGCTCAGGTATCTTAGAAGTTTCCTCCGAGATGAAAGCATCTGCTGAAAGCTAAAATAAGCCCAACTAGGATTTTTAAAGGACATTTTCCAGATAAAAACAATAGTAACGTGGTCTGAAAAAATCCAATCTTTGGGAGCACAAAACTTCAGTGATGGAGGCAGTGTGGAACTTATTATTATAACCATTTAAATACCTACTAATAAAATCCAACCTGTCTGCCAAGATAAACTATATATATATATATATATATATATCCTCTACTCTGTTAAGATTTTTAAATCCCTCTAAGTGTAGCTGATCAGATAAATAAAAGCAACTCTAATTCCAATTCCCATTTTTCAATTACTTCATGACTCACTGTTTCAACTGACTGGAGCAGGAGTGGTCACCAATGAACATCATTGTCAGAATTCTGTTCCCTACTCCAGAAGGGACTAATTGGGGAGTCGGGCTGTAGCGCAGCGGGTTAAGCGCAGGTGGCGCAAAGCACAAGGTCCGGCATAAGGATCCCAGTTCGAACCCCGGCTCCCCACCTGCAGGGGAGTCGCTTCCCAGGCGGTGAAGCAGGTCTGCAGGTGTCTATCTTTCTCTCCCCCTCTCTGTCTTCCCCTCCTCTCTCCGTTTCTCTCTGTCCTATCCAACAATGACGACAACAACAATAACTACAACAATAAAACAACAAGGGCAACAAAAGGGAATAAATAAATAAAATAAAATATTTTTAAAAAAGATACTAAAAAAAAAAAAAAAAAAAAAAAAAGGGACTAATTGTAGAAAATGAGACAGAGGAAAGTTTGCTGTAAGTCCAAGACGTTGGCTTTAGTAACTGGGTAGATGGTAGTTTCTTCTCCTTTAGCATACTTGCATTCAACGCAACTGAATAAAGACACCTCTCCATTATATGGGGCAAATAACTAATATTTAAGTATCTGCACAGGCTAGGCATTATGATATAAGCACTAAAACACAGTATGGTCTAACTTCACAACTGCCAAAATATAATTTTAATAAATGAGGATGCTCAGACAAGCTGCTATGATTAGCCAGCTTAGACTAAACTTGAGACAAATCCTTTTTTTTTTTGTTTTTTTGTTTTGCTTCCAGGGTTATTGCTTGGGCTTGGTGCCTGCACCACAAATCCACTGCTCTTGGAGGCTATTTTTTTTTCCTTTTGTTGTCCTTACTGTTTTATCGTTGTTGTGGTTATTATTTTTGTTGTTACTGATGCCATCGTTGTTGAATAGGACAAAGAGAAATGGAGAGAGGAGGGGAAGACAGAGAGGGGGAGAGAAAGACACCCACAGACAGGCTTCACCACTGTGAGGTGACCCCCCCCCACAGGTGGAGACCAGGGGGCTCGAACCAGGATCCTTATGCCCAGTCCTTGCACTTCACGCCACTGCGCTTAACCTGCTGCGCTACCACCTGACCCCCCCAATCCTGTTCTTTTTCATTACAGAATGCTTCATGAATTTGCACAACATCCTTGTACAGGAGTCATACTAATATTCCAGTTTTCATATATTTGCTGCTGAAGTGAACATTAAACTCCTGAGACGTTTTTCCTTTTTTTTTTTCCTTTTTTATTTTATTTGTTGGATAGAGAAAGCCAGAAATTTAGAGGGAAGGGGGTGATAGGGAGGAAGAGTGACAGGGAGACACCTGCAGCACTGCTTTACCACTCGTAAAGCTTTCCTTCTGCAGGTGGGGACTGGGGGCTTGAACCTGGGTCCTTGCACATTATAACATGTGTGCTCAACCAGGTGCTCCACCACCTGGCCCTGAGACATTTTCTACAATAGCAAAGAGTTCAAATTGTTCTAACTTGACAAAATGGTTTAAAGGGGTTGGTTCCTATTCTTTCTGAAATAAGCTTTCAAATTTTCAGGACTTGAAAAGAAAAGGCCTTATTTACTCAGTGATTCAGAGGAGGAAGTGCTAATATTACCAACATTTGGCCTCTAATGTAAAACTCTACAAATCTATAATCATTTCCCCCTTTCTGACTGTACCACTAAAATACAAGCAAGCACGATCTATTCACATCTTCTTACAGACCCTCATAAGCATGAGTATGGGTCCAGGTAGTGGCACACCTGGTTAAGTGCTTACATTATAAGTTTTACACAGCATGAACACACACACACACACACACACACACACACACACACACACACCCACCAAATACCCTGAATATACAGTAACACAGCAGAAGTTTCCAGCTTTCACAAGTGGTTTCAGAGAGGAAAACATTTACTTTTGTCATTAAGGAAAAGTGTAGTTTGAGAAATTTAGGTTTATGACAGTGGTTACAAATTAAATATTCTTATTAAATATTATTAAATAAATAAATAATAATCCTGGTCACACATTAAACTGAACCCAATTATTCTCTCAAATTTCCAGCAAGAACTTGTGTAAGTCATCTGAATAACTGTTGGAATCAAATGTTGATTCACTGACCCCATCCACTTCCCATATTAAAAAAATTGCCACAGGGACTAGGAAAGTGACTAAACTATAAATCACATGACAATTGTGCTCTATCTCTCATAAATTAAAACAAGAGTAATAACTGCCCTGTGGCTGGGACAATACTGGGTTATTAGAAAAATCATGATGGTGATGGGGAGTCGGGCGGTAGCGCAGTGGGTTAAGTGCAGGTGACACAAAGTGCAGGGACCGGCTTAAGGATCCCACTTAGAGCCTCTGGCTTCCCACCTGCGGGGAGTCACTTCGTAAGTGAAGCAGGTCTGCAGGTGTCTTTCTCTCCCCCTCTGTCTTCCCCTCCTCCATTTCACCCTGTCCTATTCAACAACAACAGCATCAGTAACAACAATAATAAAAAAAAAAAAACCCATGGGTGGGAGTCCGGAGATAGAGCAGCTGGTTAAGCGCAGGTGGCGCAAAGTGCAAGGACCAGCGTAAGGATCCCGGTTCGAGCCCCCCACTCTCCACCTGCAGGGGAGTCATTTCACAAATGGTGAAGCAGATCTGTAGATGTCTATCTTTCTCTCCCTGTCTTCCCCTCCTCTCTCCATTTCTCTCTGTCCTATCCAACAATGATGACATCAAGAACAACAATAATAACTACAATAAAACAAGGGCAACAAAAGGGAAAATAAATAAATATTAAAAAAAGAAAGAAAATATAACAGTCAGAGAGATTGTGCAGTGATCAGAGTACTGGATTTCGAAGCAGGAGGACCCATGTTTGATTCTTGAAATCTCGTACTAGAGTGATTCTCTTTCTTGGCTCTTTATTATAGAAAAACAGTATATGTACGTGTATATGAACATATCTATCTTGGGGCCAGGCAGTTGAGCACACACATCACCATGTGTAAGAACCCCCAGTCCCCACCTGCAGGAGAGAAGCATCACAAGTGGTAAAGCACTGATGCAGGTGTTTGACTTTCTCCCTCTTCTCCCCTCTGTCCTACTATGGGGGGGGGGGGGGAATTTGTCTAGGGGAGCAGTGGATTTGTTGTGCAGGCACTGAGCCCAAGAAAATGCTAATGTTGGTGGCAATTAAAAAAGTAATTTTTTTCTTTGCCACAAATTGTCACTGGGGCTCAGTATCCTTCATGACTCCACAATTCTAGGTGGCTTCTTCTTTCTACCAGAGCACTGATCAGCTCTCACTTATAATGGTGTAGGGGATTCAACCTAGGACTTTGGAGCCTCTGGCCTGAGAGTATCTTTGCATAACCATTATGCTATCTACCCCCGTTTATTATTATTATTTTAAAAATATTTTATTTATTAGTGAGAGGGCTAGAATGGGGGAGAAAGAACCAGATATCACTCTGGTACATGTGCTGCCAGGGATTGAACTTGGGACCTCATGTTTGAGAGTCCAGCACACCTTATCCCCTGTGCCACTTCCTGGACCACTACTTCTTTCTCCTTCTCATTATTTTGCCTCTAGGTTATCACTGGGGCTCAGTGCCTGCACTACAAATCCTCTGCTCCTGGAGGCCATTTTCCCATTTTGTTGCCCTTGCTGCTGCTGCTGCTGTTGGATAGGACAGAGAGAAATTGAGAGAGGAAAGACAGACGAGCTTCACTGCTTGTGAAGCAAACCCCCTGCAGGTGGGGAGCTGGAGGGTCGAACTGGGATCCTTGCGCTTTGTGCCAAGGACTTAACCCATTGTGCTACCGCTTGGCCCTCTCTCCTTATATTTCTAATATACATTTTTATCATAGAAGAAAGTTCTACTGAGAGTGGAGGGTAGATAGCAAACAGACTCTCAGGCCTGTACCAGGTTCAATTTCCTGCACCACAAGCCAGAGCTGAACAATATTCTGGTTAAAAAAAGAAAGTTCTATTGAATAGAACACCCAAAACCAAAAATCATATTAGAAATATTGATAGCCTGATAAATATAATTTAAATCATCATAGATTGAGACTATTAAAATCAGGGCCAGGGGCCAGGAGGTGGCCACGCACCTGGTTAAGCGCACACATTACGGTGTGCAAGGTCCCAGGTTCAAACCCCTGGTCCCCACCTGCAGGGGAAAGCTTCATGAGTGGTGAAGCAGGGCTGCAGGTGTCTCTCTATTTCTCTCCCTCTCTATCTCCCCCTTTCCTCTCAATTTCTCTATCAAATAAATAAAATATTTTTTAAAAATCAGGGCCAGGGAGACATTCCAATGCGTTAGAGCACAGGTTTGCATACCTGAGGGTCCAGAGGTCCCAGGTTCAATTCCTGGCACCATCAAAAACCAGAGCTGAGTGATTCTTGTGTGTGTGTCTATCTCCTTTGTCCATTTCCTTCTAATATATATTTTTAATATAAGGTCAAAGTAAAATTTTAACGGTTTATTAGTGAAAGAAAGGAGGAGAGACAACCAGAGGGTCACTCTGTACATGTGATGCCAGGGGTCATAGCTGGGACTTTGTGCTGCTTCAGAGTCCAGTGTTTTACTCACTGTACCACCTGTCAGGCTGCGGTCATCAGTTTTAATTTGGTTATACACACAAAGAAACAAAAATGATTGTGGATCTACACATAATTTCAGTCTTAAAACTACTTCCTAAACAGAGTTGAAGCACATTCACTAGAATTAGAAATACATCTTTAAGCTGGAAAGCTATTTCCAGAGTAGACTGCAGTAGTCCAGATAGTATGCCTCTTTCAAACAGCAGTTAAATATCCTAGTGCATTCTCTTCGCAAACCAAAAAGTAGCAAGAACTGCTACTACTTAACTCACAATACACTCCACACTTATATTTGTAAGCAGAGGAGGAAAGAATAGGGAGGGTGCAGACATTTTTAATTGCAGAACCAAAGAACTTGGGAATACAGTGGAATGTATCAATTGGTATGAAGATACTTAATAATGTGCCAAGACTGAGAAATACAGACATTTTATGTAGCCTAGAATTTCCCCCCAGAATCCACAACTATCCTCAAGCCTTTGACTACTATTAGTCCAAACTTTTACTTTTTTTAGTATTTATTTATTTATTCCCTTTTTTAAATTGTTGTTGTCGTTGGATAGGACAGAGAGAAATGGAGAGGAGGGGAAGAGAGACAGGGAGAGAAAGAGACACCTGCAGACCTGCTTCACCGCTTGTGAAGTGACCCCATCCTCTGCAGGTGGGGAGCCAGAGGCTCGTACCAGGATCCTTGAGCAATCTGCACTTAACCTGCTGTGCTACCTAGTCCAAACATTCTTAAGGGGAAAAAGGGGCCTGGAGAAATACCACAGTGGCTTTCACAACAATTTCATGCCTCAGGCACCAGAGGAAGCCACCACAAACCTGACCTAAGCAGTGCTCTGCTAAGAACAAAAGGGAGGTAGAAAGGAAGGGACAGAGATCCTCCACTTCTTAAAATATTTAAGTTCACACCTGCAGAGCGTAAGCTTCACAAGTAGTGAAGAAGTGTTTCAGGTGTCTTTCTCTCTACCCCTCCACCCTTCACTCTTGATTTCTGCCTCTATCCAATAAATATCTTGCAAAAAATTAAATTTCACTTGATGCAACCTGATGACAGATTTTTTAGTTGGCCAAAATAGTCACATATAAATTCATGGTGGCGCACCTGGTTAAGTGTACGTATCACCAATCCCAAGGACCCAGGTTTGACCCCCTACTCCTAACCTACAGGACGAACACTTCATGAGCAGTGAAGCAGGTATCTGTTTCTCCCCCTCTCTATATCCCCTCCCCTTTCCAATTTCTCTTTACCCTGTTAAATAAAACAAGGGAAAGGAAAGAAAAAAAGAGAAAAAAGGAAGATGGCTGCTGGGAGCAGTGGGTTCTTAGTGCAGGCACTGAGCCCTAGAATAACCCTGCTGACAAATAAATAAGTGAAAATGATGACAAACAATCAGTTCACCTGCAGTTCACCTTTTGGAAGCTTCACAAGTTATCTCTATAGTCAAGTTCCTCTATTCTTATTCCTAGTTTTTATCTTAAGTGCTTTGGAAAGTTTTCTGCTATTTAGCAAACCAACACACTTAGGGTTGAAAATTTTTAGGGCTGGGGAGATAGCATAATGGGCTATGCAAAAGACTTTCATGTAAGCACATGTACTATTATGCACAAGGACCTGGGTTTGAACCCCCCACTCCCCACTTGCAGTGGGGACACTTCATGAGTGGTGAAGCAGGTGTGTCTATCTTTCTCTCCTATCAAATAAAATAGGGAGAAAAAATTGACTTTCTAAGGCACCAGGTCTCAGGTTGAATCCCTGGCACCACCATAAACCAGGGCTGAGCAGTACTCTAGTCTTTCTCCCTCTCTCATTAAAATAAAGAATAAAAATATGTGTTTTTAATTTTAAATGCCAAGTAATCCATACCAATTTAGAAAAAGGAAAGGTGCAACAGTGAAAAGTGCTACCCAAGAGGTGGTGCAGTTGACAGGGTGTTGAACTCTCAGGCATAGGGTCCCACGTTTGGTCCCTGGCATCACTAATACCAGAGTGATGATCTAGTGTTCTTTCTTGGGCTTGGGGAGATAGCATGATTATGCAAAAGAATTTAATGCTTGAAGTTCAGGGTTCCATGTTCAATAATACCCAGCACTACCAGAAGCCAGAGCTGAGCAGTGCTCTGGTAAAAACAAGCAAAAAGATACTGATAGTTTCCTCTCATTACTAAATCTTGAAAAGAAAGAAAAAAGAGAAGTCAGAAGATTATACCTGAAGAGACTGGTGATTTGGATTCTTAACTCAATTGTTCTCAACTTGAGTATGTAATCTCAATATCAAATTAAAGTTTTGACAAGGTGTACTACTTCCAAAACCAGGCTGAATTCAAGTATATTTAAGAAGTGGCTTTAATTTTTTATTATCTTTTTTATTATTATCTTTATTGGATAGAGACAGCCAGAAATCAAGAGGGAAGGGGGTGGTAGAGAGGGAGACAGACAGAGACACCTGCAGCCCTGCTTCACCTGTTGTGAAGCTTTCCCTCTGCAGGTGGGGACAGGGGGCTCAAACCCAGATCCTTGAGCATAATACGTGCGCTCAACCAAGTGCGCCACCACCCGGCCCCTCTAAGAAGTGGCTTTATACACAAATCTTCAAATTATTTGATAAGAAAATGACTTCAGCAGGTTTACAGTGACAAGAGCACTGGACTTGGCAACCATGGGGTGTTGAGTTCAATTCTTGGCATGACAGTGGTGTTCTGGTGTTAGCTCTCTTGTTAATAATGCCTTTAATTTTTTTTTTTTTTTTTTTAAGAAAACGGCTTTTCTGGGCAGGCTGGTGGTGTAGCAGGTTAAATGCATATAATAGGAAGTGCAAGGACCCATGAAGGATCCCGGTTGGAGCCCCCCCCCCCATCTGCGCGGGGGTGGGGTGGTCCACTTCATAAGTGAAATAGGTCTGTAGGTATCTTTCTTTCTCCCTATCTCCCCATCTTTCTCAATTCCTCTCTGTCCTGTCCAATAAAATGGAAAAAACAGCCTCCAGGAGCAGGGGATTTGTAGTGAAGGCACCAAGCCCCATCCATGATCCTGAAGACCCCCCAAAAAAGGCTTTCTTAAAGCATTTCCAGAAAATTCAAATCATTTAGAAATGAGATCTATATTATATCTATAGTCAGTTGATAACAAGATTAGATTCCAGTCATTGGGATTATCAATTATCTCAATACAAATGAAAAATAATTGGCAAAATCAACACTAATACAAAAAATTACTAGTGGGTCAGACCTCTGTGGAGCTGACAGCAACCATGTCTGCCTTTATGTATCTGTCTACATAAAGCATCCAGGTGTACTTTTCAGCCTTTTTCCACCTGACACCCACGGACATGATTTTTCTGATTCTTCATATTTTTTACATGTGGTTACTTTAACAGAAGTAACCACAGCAACTAAAACTTAGATTGCTATCATCAGTTAACATTTTTTAACCTTTTGCAAAATGTGTTTTTACAGCCAAGATATATTCTATTTCTTCGGATGATTCAAGGTAAAACCAAGAATGTACATTATTTAATCAATTTTCAATAGATTACTTATTACATTTCAAAATTTAAAAGGCAAAGAATTTCTTGTGGATGAAAGCAAATGCGGAATCTGTAAGGAAACATGAAATTGTTACTGATAACCCGAAAACTAGCCTTTTAGAACAAAAGTCCTTTTTCTTAATGTAACACCAATGCACACACCATGTATGGTTATAAAATTACACCACCTAGACCTTCTAATTTTGTAAAACAGATCACTGATATTTTTTTAAATTATTAGTATAAAGTACACAGCCTTCAACAGTAGTAGGTCACTAATATTAGCGCCACGTCAAACCGCTGCATCTTCTATCATTCTATTAACCCTTGAGAAGATTGAACCGAGACTGGTCTGCTTAAGGCAGTATTTGGGTAGAGTGCAAACCATTAAGAAATAAATTATGGTGATCAAAGTAAAACCTGGACTAGTGAGCCAAGAAAAGTAGGAGCTCAGGAGCAGCTCAATTCAATCAAGTCCTCCAATGATCACCTGCCTGGGCCAGCACGGGCACGCAGCCAGGTAAGACGTATGCTGCCTGCAGGGTAACGCACCAACGGGGAGAAACTCCAGAACCTACTAAAGGGAAGTCAGTCACAGACCAACAACCTTGCCTATTTCAAGGCAGGTGCCCTCTATCCCCAGGGGTCTGTTTAATTCCTCCCAATCCTGAAGGAGGTGTTCACACCAAGCCAGCAATAACCAGCAGACCCCAAGATTGCCTCTGGATAACTCTTTCCAACATTCTAGAATCTCAGAGGGGATAAAAGCCGAATCGGATACCCATACACCCATAGAGATCAAGAAGAGAGGAAAGGAGAGGAGGAAGGGGAGAAGGAGAAAAAAAAAAAAAAAAAAAAAGGCGAGTTCTCCTGGGGACCTTGACCCCACCACACATTCCGAGACTGACACCGCCCGGAGAAACACATTCTTCCATTCTATCCCCCAGTCCCTCCAACGACCTCTGTTCCCACAGCTATGAGGACGGTAAAAGACAAACCATCTCAGCTCCCCCCTCATTCCCAGGGGAAAGTGCTTTTCTCAGTTAAGAGCCGCAGAGCGAGGAAGAAAAAAGGTTGCCCCTCCCCAACCCACTCGCCTCACTACTCGGTGCAGACACGATGGGGGAAATGGGAAGAGAAGAGCAACTGGGGGGTGGGGGGAGCGCTGTATCAGCCGAGGGGATGAAGTTTTTTTTTCTCATTAGGAAACTGGGAGAACCCGTCAACCCCAATGAATGAACAGATTAAAACAGGTACGGGGGGCGGGGGAATTTGCGCGGTTCTTGGCATCCAGGAAGCAAAGATAGACCTTCGGTCACAGGCCTGGCCTCACTGCACCCCAGTCCCGTCTCTTTCTACCCAAGCCCCACATCATTTAACCCTTTAAGCTCCCCAAGAAAGAGCCCTCATGTCCCATCTACCCCTGGCACCCTCACCACAACCCCCGGCCCCCTCCCCCCAACACACTCGATCCATTTTTTTTTTCTCGCTTGGGTCCAGATTCCGGCTTCTATCTTCCTGCCGCCCTCAGCAGCCGAGACCCCAAAACACACCTGAAGATGCTCCTGAAAACGAATTGGCAGAATCTGGGCCATGGCGCTGTCGGGGGGTATGGTCTCCTCCTGTCACCGGGGCTGCGGGGCAGTGGCTGCCCTGGCTCTCCAAAGGAGAGGAGGAGAAGGGGAGGGGGAGGCCGGGCTCAGCAGGATACTCTCCGGGGACGCAGGAAACTGGCAGACAGACCAGAGAGCTCGGGTCGGGGGCGGAGGCTCCTGGGGCCGGGAGAGCCGCAATGGCGGAACCGGGCGCAGCGCAGACTCCGGAAACGGCTGAGCCCAGCGGAGGGATCCCGGCGACAGAGCTCCGCCCAAGACGCCTCACCCCCTCTGCCTTATGTACCCCTCCACAGCACGCCGCGACGTCGGGACGCGCAAGAATTCAGAGCGCAATGCGCTGAAGCTCGCTTACAGAGAAGACGCGAGCGAAAATAGACTTGGAGGGACTACTTTTCTTGGACTTATCACATTCCCCAACCTCCGGCTCCCCCTCCTTTTTTTTTTTTCCATTTTGCCACATCATGCGACTTGGGGTGACTGGCGTCATTTCCGTGAGCGCTTTAGGTCCCACCCACGTACTTCCGGGTGCACGTGATGCTGTTCGGGAAGGGTCGGCTAATTACAGCCAGAATGCAGAACGAGTTCTAGGGAAACGCAACTTCTCCTGGAAATGAGGTTGTTGTGGGGTTGCCTGGAGGAAAGAATGGTTGTGCAGCTCTCTTCCTCTGTGGGCCCTACTTTTGAAAAACTGAGTCCTTTGCGAAGAGGACGTGGCGTGGGCGTGCGGGCCCAGCCTTCCCCCTCCCCGTGACTCAGGGAAACGACCTCCCTGCAGAGCGCTCGCTGGGCAGATCCCCGCAGCCTTCCTCCCCCGCCTAGTTTCATGGAGTGGGTGGATTCTTACAGCCCTGGGACGGGAGCTTGATAAGGGGTTTAAAATCCTCCCTGCCCTCACTCACACCCTTCTGACAGTTGGAGGACCTGAAGCTTTGATTCTAACTGGAACCAGTCTTCTGTAGGATATTATTTAATTGACTCAAAGGACAGTGAAAGCCATTTGTGAGGTATTTCAAGTTGACCTTGTGATAGCTTTTCTTAAATCGTTTGTGCGGACATTTTGGTGGACGTGCATATCGCCCTAGCTTACTAATAAACTGGGTAATAATCTGTGTTTCATAAATATGTTAAAGAACTGCATCAGAATCATGTATGACACGAGTATTTTAAGCCACATCTATTGATTAATATAAAAATTATGATTAAGGGTGTTTCATAAAACCTTAAGATTTTTTTCTCAGAGTGGCTCAGAGACAATCTTGGAGAATGGGATTATCGATGAATTTCAGTGAGCTCGCCTCAATATTGTCTATAAAATTGCAGTGCTTGGGAATAGAAGTGCTTCAGAGCTGAGGCATCATGTCTTCTTAGTACAATTAAGGTATCCAAGATATTCTTTGATTTATTGGTAACCTTCCTGGTACTTCATTGCTAACAGTATAAACTAATACTTCATAGTGACAAATACTAGTAAAAGGCAAAATCATTTAGTTCTGTGCAGTTCTTATTCATACAACCCTCCGCCCCCCAGAAAGACCTTCAGAAGAACTCAAGAACATAGTAAATGTTTTAGTGCCCTTTTTAGTTAAACATAAAACCCTGTATACAGTAATTTTGTGTGTTAAGCACTTTTGCTTAGAGACGTTTTCTGTCACTTGAATTGCTTCTGATTATAACCCCATATATATATCCATATACTGAGGATGACAAAATAATTTTTGGCGAGAGAGCATAAACTTCTGGAGAGAAAAATTGTCACCATGTCATAAGAGTGAATATTAATGCTTAGTAAACGTTTGCAGTATTTGCAAGCTTGCAGATGTGCTTTATCCTACGTCCTTTGAAATGACCTAATGTAAGTTTAATATAGTAGCTGCTTACAACTTTCTTTGGAAAAATCTTAAAACTACAGTAGAGTTTAGGTTACATTTTTCCAGTCCCAAAATCTCGGCTACAAGAATTACAGCATGAGCGAGTACTTGAAAATTTCTATATTAATAAGCATTTTGCACTTTCATACAGAACTCTAATTTTAAGTACATTTTGAATATTTGTGTGGAATAGCTAACCAAATGTGCACTGAGATTCTTACGTTAAAGTGACTGCTGTGTCATCACACATAAAAATCTAATGCATTGTTTTCAGAAATTATGTAGAAGAAAAAATAGATGATGTACCAACTTACTTTGAAAACTATTTTTCCAAATCAGTAAATCCAAGTTTTTAAGAAAAAAGAAGTGGTCTACATAGTAAACTTTTATTTTATTTGGTTAAGCTAGGGAGAGGCAGACACCTGCAGCACTGCTTCACTTGCAAGGTTCCCCCTGCAGGTGGGGACTAGGGGCTTAAACCAGGGTCCTTGCACACTATAATGACTAGGGGTGCCACCACCCGGCACTTTTATTTTAAACTTTTATTTTAAATGTCTTTTAAGCAGTAGTTTTTGGTTGATGTAATGCGAGAGATTTTTGTGGTACATGCTGTTTTTATTAATGATACAGAGACAGGACAAAATGATTGTCAATTCTTAGTTTAGAAACCCCAGTGGCTACGTCCCTGAGTAGTAATTGAATAGCTTTTTTCTGCCCACCTTATTGTGGAAAGAGAAGATAACCCAGTTAACCAAAAACAAACAAAAAAATTTTTTTTCCTGATCATTTCAGATTCCTACTATATGTATCCTCTTTTAGTTTCAGAAAATATTATGATAGCCATGTCCATAAAATGTGGTCAAGTTATTTCAATTTGAAGTTACTTTTATTTGAATGTTCCCTAGTAGGTCTTTGCTGAGTCATGGCAAGTGCCATTAGCAAAAAAATTACACTGTTACCTGATATTTTGAACAATGCCAGTTTATCAAAATCCATACAAGAAAGATTATATACCCCTACTTTTTTTTGGGGGGTGGATGACAGGAATTATATATATACACATGGCATCTATACAAAACTTTATTGTAGGGTTCCCCTGGGGTCCTAACACCACCAAGCAGTTCCCATTCACCCATTAAAGATCATCCTCTTAATTTCTTTTAAAACAGTGTAAACTCAATGTATTAAAAGTCAAAGTAAGGGCATTTCCCCAAATATATATATATATATATATATATATGTATATATATTCTTTATTGGGAGGTTAATGGTTTACAGTCAACAATAAAATACAGTACATGTGTAACATTTCTCAGCTTTCCACGTAATACTAGTCACCCATCTAGGTCCTCCACGTTCCAGGATCTGAACACACCCCCCCCCCCCCGCCACACACACACACACACACACACACACACACACACACACACACACACACACACCACCCTGCCACAGAATCCTTAACCATTTCCAAATTTTTTTTTTTGTCTCCAGAGTTATTGCTGGGGCTCAGTGCCTGCAGTACGAATGCTCCTGGAGGCTATTTTTTTCCTTTTGTTGCCCTTATTATTATTGTTGTCACTGCTGTTGGATAGAAGAGGGAAGTTGAGAGAGGGGAAGACAGGGGGAGAGAGAGACACTTGCTTCACCGCTTGTGAAGTGACTCCCCTGCAGGTGTGGAGCAGCGGGCTTGAACCTGGATCCTTATGCCAGTCCTTGTGCTTTGCACCATGTGCGCTTAACACACTGTGCTACCGTCTGGCCCCCCATTTCCAAGTATTTTTAAAGCACAACTTTAAAGCCTAACTTAGTATTCCAAATAACTAAGATTCAGATTTGTAGCTAGGGAGATGGTTCTGGTGCAGCTCTGTGGTACAGAACAGGACTTGCATGCATAAATTTCTGGGTTTGATCCTGACAATGTATATCTTGGAGTACTGCTCTGACTTTTTTTTTGCAAACTGAAAATTAGATAAGTATTGTTGATTAAAAATTTTAAGACAGAGATAAATTGAGAGGAAAGGAGATATATAGACAGACACCTGCAGCACTGCTTCAGATTGTAAAGCTCCCCAACCACCCCCTCTGCAGGAGGGGACTAGAGGCTTGAGCCTGGGTCTTTGTGCCCTGTAACACTTTCGCTCCACTATGTATACCACCTGGCCCCAAAATAAGATAATTTTATTTTTTTTTCTTTTAAAATTTATTAATGAGAGAGAAAGAGAAGAAAGGAGGGAGGGAGAGAAACAGAACCAGAACACTCTGCTGATTTATTTTTTTGCCAGAGCACTGCTCAGCTCTGGCTTATGGCGGTGTGGGGGATTGAACCTGGGATTTGAGAGCCTCAGGCATGAAAGTCTCTTTGCATAACCATTATGCTATCTGCCTAGATATCACCCCCAGAGCCCTCTGGAACATGTGATGCCAGGGATAGAACTCAGGACCTCATGCCTGAGAGTCCAATGCTTTACTACTGCATCACTACTAGGATTGCAATTAGATATACTGTGTATTATCTGCAGGGGGATACTTCATGGTGCGCAGAAGCGAGTTACAGGTATCTCTCGCCCTTTTAAAAATATTTTATTTATTCATTCTTGGAGAGAAATTGAGAGGAGGGGGAGTTGGGGAACAGAAGCTTAAACCTGGGTCCTTGCACACTGTAATGTGTGCACCACTTCTTGGCATCTCCCTCTCCCCTCTCAATTTCTATCTGTCCTAATAAAAATAGGGGGAGGAGAGTGGGGAGGTAGATAGCATAATGGTTATGCAAAGTGACTCTCATGCCTGAGACTCCATAAGCCAGAGCTGATGAGCAGTGCTCTGGTTAAAAAAAAAAAAAAAAAAACTAAAAATAGGGGGTTGTGGGAGGAAAAATACAGCTGCCAGGAGTGGCAGATTTGTAGTGCTGGCACTGAGCCCCAGTGTTAACCCCGGGGTAAGCCAGAGAAGTGGCTCAGTGGAGCACATGCTGTGCAGACGTGAGGCCCCAGGTATGATCACAAGCACTGCATATCATATGGCAAGAGCAGTGCTCTTATTTATTAGGTAGAGACAGACATTGACAGGGGAGGGAGGGAGAGAGAGAGAGAGAAAGAGAGACCAGTAGCATTGCTTCCCTACTTGGAAAGCTTTCTCCATGAAGGTGGAGACTGGGACTTGAACCTAGGTTCTTGTGAATTGCAACATGTGTGCTCAACCAGGTATGCTACCACCTAGCCCCAGCAGTGCTCCCTAACTGAATACATCTTAAGAGGAAATTTTTTTTTGATCTTTGAATTAAAACACTAATAATTCAAGTAGTTTTAAGTATAAGTCAATATCAGTGCCCACTTTATTGTAGCTCTGTATAAGCCTCATAGCTAAAGCTAAGCCAGAAGTATTTACAAAGCAAGAAAAAGTATTGATGGTCCTTTTTAGTATGAAATTGGCATAAATATATAACCTATATTCTCTGCACAGGCTGTTCTAAACCTAAATTACATAGACAAGTTTTTTAATGTATCATTGACAGCCTTAAAATGCAGTGAGTTTTTATTCTGTATCAAGATTGAGCATGGTCCAAATAAACAGCCAAGACTAACCCTGTGGGAATACAATCTTGAACTCTAGTCATAAGACAAACCCCTTCCACGTTTTCTAAAGGTTAAGTCAGCAAAGTAATGAAACAATTCATACTATTACCTTAAAAAGCAATCTAAGAAAATTGGCTAAGGATGGGGGTGGTGATGGGGGAAATAAATAGCTCAACATGTAAGAGCACAGTACTAGTGCGTTTACATAAGGTCCCAACATCACAGATTCAGTCCAGCACCACCATATTCTAGAGCTGAGCGCTGCTCTGGTGTCTCTCTTTAACGAAAGTAAGTATATCTTAAAAGAAAGAAGAAAAGTGGTCTGGTGCTAACTATGCACCCGGTAGAGTACACATTATAAAACACAAGGATCCAGGTATAAGCAGAGGGGAAGCTGTGTAAGTGGTGAAGCAGTGATGCAGGTGTCTGTCTTTCCCCTCTCAATTTCTCTACAAATCCAAAAGAAATTAAAAAAAAAACTTTGTAAAGATCCTTGTTCGAGCCCCCGGCTCCCCACCTGCAAGGGAATCGCTTCATAAGCGGTGAAGCAGGTGTGCAGGTGTCTGTCTTTCTCTCCCTCCCTGTCTTCCCCTCCTCTCTCCATTTCTCTCTGTCCTATCCAACAATGACATCAATAACCACAACATTGTTAAGCAACAAGGGCAACAAAAGGGAAAATAGATAAAAAAAAAAAAGAAAAAAATTTTTAAAGGGTTAGCAAAATATTAGTAGCTCACTTGGATAGTGGTTCAGCCATGTGCATAACCCAGGTTTGAGTTTGCCACCCGCCACACTGAAGGAAGCTTTGGTGCTATGTTCTTTTTACTCTTATCTCTATCTAAAAAATAACACTGAAAAAAAGATTGGTTAATATCACCATACCCAGAGCAGCATAATAAAACTCACAAGAGGGAGTAAGAGCAGGTGGCGCAAAGTGCAACGACCTGCATTAAGGATCCCAGTTTGAGCCCCCTGGCTCCCCACCTGCAGGGGAGTCGCTTCACAAGCAGTGAAGCAGGTCTGCAGGTGTCTTTCTCTCCCCCTCTCTGTCTTCCCCTCCTCTCTCCATTTCTCTGTCCTATCCAACAACAAATGGCATCAATAACAACAAGAAACAAGGGCAACAAAAGGGAATAAATAAAATATAAAGTTTAAAAAAAAAAGGAAAAACTCACAATAATTGTTATCCTGCTACAATTCATGTCATGTCTGGACATCCCTTCCACAGTTAAACTCAAGAAGACAGGATCTATGGAAAGAAAGGGTCATTAGGAGATGGGTGGTAGCGCAGTGTGTTAAGCACACTTGGCATGAAGCGCAAGGACTGGCAGAAGGATCCCAGCTCCCCACCTGCAGGGAGCAGGTGAAGCAGGTTTGCAGGTGTTTTATCTTTCTCTCCCCGTCTTCCCCTTTCTCTCTGTCCTAACAACAATGACATCAATAACAACAACAATTTAAAAAGGGGGGGGCAACAAGGGAAAAATAAATATAAAGAAAAATAGTCATTAGGGTCAGGATATGCAAATAGTTCTCATGGGCCATTTTTAAGTAACAATGAATCAACACAGATTTGCTATTGTAGAAAACTTTTCTAAAATGAGTAGTTAAGGTCACAGACTTAGGAAACAAAGAGTTTTAGTTAATAACAAAGTATCAAAGTATAATCAACACTTATATAATAGAAATTCAATAATGTTAAAAATTTTTAGAAAGGCTATAGGGAAGGCAATGCGGTATCATAAAGGACTTCAGTTCATGAAGTTTATGTGCATTACTCTGCAAATATTGTCTGATCTGAATATGAACCAAATTTAGGGCACTAGAAGTTCATTTACCTTATACTTCATAAGCTATGATAACATATATTGACTGTGTCACCTATTGAATTAGAAGCCTGGGCTAATTTCTGTAGGATATGCACTCAATCAGGTATGCCACTATCCAGCCCCCATCTAGGCTAACTTTTGTTAACAATCACACCTAGAGCATCTAGGGGGGTAGCATAGTGGTTAAAGCTTTAGACTTGAAAACCTAAGGTTGGGTGAAGGTAGATAGTATAATGGTTATGCAAAGGGGCTTTCATGCCTGAGACTCTGAAGTCCCAGGTTCAATCCCTGCACCACCATAAACCAGAGTGAGCAGTGCTCTGGTTAAAAAAAAAAAAAAAAAAAAAAGCGTTGAGGCCTATCCCTGGCATTGCATGTGCCAGAATGATGATCCTCTGGTTCTCCTTTTCTCTTGCATATTAGTTAATAAATGGAATCTTAAAATAACCACCACCTGGTTGGTGTATTGCACCAAAGTAAAGACTGTAGTGTGGGCGGGGGAGGCTCAGGTCCTGGAACATGACAGAGGAGGACCTAGTTGGGGTTGAATTGTTATGTGGAAAACTGGGAAATGTTATGCATGTACAAACTATTGTATTTTACTGTCAACTGTAAAGCATTACTTCCCCAGTAATTAAAAAAAAAAAAAAAGAAACCACACCTGGAGTTAGTACAATCATTTATACATGCCATACACAAGGCACCAAACTGGTTGCTAAACTTTATTTTGGCTTACTCCAGTTCATTTTGTTATTTTAGCTGAGTCCCTAATATTAAAAATGTGGATTTTGCACACCGGATTGAGCATATACTCATTACCATGAACCAGGATCAGGGTTCAAGCTGGAGGGAAGCTATACAAGCAGTGAAGCAGAGCTACAATCCTCTCTCTTCTCTCTCCTTCCTTCTTAATTTGTCTGTCCCATCAAATTAAACAATAATAAAATATTAAAAGAGATGTGGATTTAAAAAAAATAAATCTTTTAAAAATTTATTTTAATTTTAATCAGAAATATATGTAGAGGAAGACACAGAAAGACCAAAGTACTACTTAGCTCTGGCTTATGGTGGTGCTGGTAATCAAATCTGGAACCTATGAGTGCCAGGCATGAAAGTCTTTTGCAGAACCCTTATGCTGTCTCCCCAGCCCAGAAATGTGGATTTTATCTGCACAAGTAATATATTCATTTAAAAAAATTATTAGCTTTATAAGAGAGTTTGTATTACTCATATTTTAAGGTTAAAGGATTGCTAACTAATGATTAGGATTACTTTTAGTATCTTGGGGACAACTTAAATTTACTGATATCAACACTACTCAATTCTGTCAGTGCTATTAAAAAAAGTGAAAACCAGAAAAATCTCAGATATTTCATGGGGGGGGGTCCTACTCCCAATGGACTTTTTTTTTCCCCTTGTGATTTCAGATAGAGACAGAAATGTAGAGAGAGGAGAGATACCACCAATACCCTTTCAGTTTGAGGTTTCCCCCGGTGCCTTGCATGATACTTCTATGACCCTTATGCATGGCAAAATGTGTTGATAGGAACAAGAACTGGTTCATGTGTTCTGAAAAAGTTTAGCAGTAGGCATTATGAGTCTCAGAAATCATTTTCTGGTTTGCTAAAATAGTTTAGTTCTATAGTGCATTTTTTGCGATGTGTCCAACCAAGGTTTGAGCCAGGTCCCACTGTAGTGAAGGAAATACTGGTGGTGTGCTTTCTCTCCCTGTCTTCTGCTTCATCTTTATATCTGGAAGAAGTCAGCCAGCCCAGAGCAGTGAAGCCCAGTCCCCCCAAATAATAGTAATAATCAATAAAAATAAAATAGCAAAGTCACTGTCAGCATTAGCTAGATAGCTCAACAGGGAAGGTGACCCTAGCCATGCAAATGACCCTGATTTAAGTCCAGCCTCCACCAGGAAAACGTATCACAAATTATTTATTTTCCTATTGATAGTTACATACGCTTTTTTTAATGAAGATGTATTTCACATATTCATTTACTTAAGACAGAGGCAGCAAGAATGAGTGAAGGAGACCACAGTTGCTCTCAATGTGGTGACCAGGATCAAACCTGAGTTGAGCTACATGACAAAGCAACACACTACCCAAGTGATCTGTTTTGTCGGCCCAACATACTTGTTTTTAACATCAATTATAAACTGATGCTAAATCTAGCAGAGTCAGATTTCATGAGGAACAGAATATTGTGTATAAACTTAGAGCTTCTAGGATGTAAACCTAGAAGGTGAGCTCACAGGCTGTGCATCTTCAATTTTACTAGATGTTGCAAAACATTCTCTACAGAGCACCTTATTCTCCTATGCCAAGACTTTACAGGTATACTGGTGATGATTTGATGGAAAAGAATGCACCAGGACTGTTGTTTTCCGTCTTTCCTAGTTACTAGCAATTTCAACTTCATTATCAGCCCCCCTTCCCCTGCCACCTCTAGCACTGCTCAGCGCTGGTTTATGGAGATGCAGGGGATTAAAATGACTGATCGTGTGCTTTGCCCATTTTCCTGTAACAATATGATTTCATAATTTCTCTGTGTTTAGTAATGTAAAAGTAACACCATTCTTTTAGGAACAGACTTTCTAAAACAACCACCTTTTCTGTAAAGCTTCTTCTGTTTTCTTAACTAGATCCAGTATTCAACTAGATCCAGTATTCCTTTCATGCTACTCTCAATGGAAATCAACCCTTATCAACACCAACTTCCAAATTACTTCAATACTATAATGATGCCATTATCCGCCGCCCCCCCGCCCCCAGTGTCTATACAAAGTATACAAAGTAAGCCCAAATTTTAGTTTGGCTTTCAAGGCTTCCCATAATCTGTCCTCAACCAACATTTTCAGCCTATTGTTCTCCTTATGTATACACCCAACTATTTGCCATTCCTCTCACATCTCTGCTATCTACTTCTTTTCTCTGAACTATGCTGTTTCCAACACTCATCTCTTTATTAGAAATTATTCAAGGGTGGTCCGGGAGGTGGCTCAGTGGATAAAGCACTGGACTCTCTAGAATGAGATCCTAAGTTTGATCCCCGGCAGCAAAGGTACCAAAGTGATGTCTAGTTCTTTCTCTCCTCCTATCTTTCTCATTAATAAATAAATAAGAAAAAAAAATTATAAAAATTATTCAAGATAAGCTCTTCCTTATAGTATATAAAAAAGCAATAACAACAACAACACCGTTTTGCAACTACAAGAATAAGATTGGCAGGCGGCTGGGGAGTGGCACACCTGGTTAAGCACAACATTACCATACGTGAGGATCCAGGTTTGAGCAAGACAGTTCCACCACTCCTGGTGGCTATTTTTCTTTTCTTTCTTTTTTAATAGGACTGATAGAAATTGAGAGAGGAGAGGAGACTAAAGATGGAGAAAGAGACACCTGCAAACCTGCTTCATGCTTGTGAAGCTTCCCACCTGCCAGTAGGGAGTGGGAGCTCAAACCTGAGTCCTCCTCTCCTTGGCTTTCCTTATTAGTAGATAACAACCATAGGAGACTAAATACTGAGTAAAATATACTGAAACAGTATATGGATAGCACTGAAGATTTAAATGAACAAATCAGTATCAGAAATATTCAGAGAAGCAATCACCACTCACCTTATTTTAAGAACGAAACACATGCACCTGTATTGTCATGTTATTTTTCAATAAAATCCAAGGTTCTAATATTGATCATAAAACTTATTTAGATACGAAAGGCAATATATTACCTATAAAAAATTTAGATCAATCAATTTCACAAAAAATACCTAGAAACACACATATACTATCTTTTGAATTTTAATGACACTCATAGCTTTAATAAACACTGAGTAACTACTATGGGCAAAGCACTGTGCTAGATGCCATGAAAGATACACAGATGAAAAAAATACATAAACCCTGCCCACAAGGAGCATATAATCTAGTGAGGGAGACAGACAAATACACAAATAAGTAGAATACAAGGCAGTAAACAACAGTGTGGGCAAGTGCTGAATGTGGCCTGAGTGTGATACTAACTGGCCTCAAGGTTCCAATTTGAAACACCAGTGATGTAGTGTGAGCTGCTTTGAAAACCCCGTCTCAGGATTGCCAGATATTAAATGATGCTACCCAAGCAGCTGGAGGCAAGAGAGTTAGGTGGAGGGACTATTTGAAACCCTGTCACTATCAAAACTATATACGTGGTGCTGATACAATTATGTAGGGACAGCTAAAAAAGGAACATATATATAATCATCTGTCCTTTGGTTAATGGCTATAGCTACTGTTTTAAACAATATACTTTTATATAAAAAGGAATTTGTATAATCCCAGAAAAATCAATTTAAGGATTAATATGAATTCAACAAGGAATTGCCATAGGCAATTTTCTTATTTACTAATTAATTCTTTGCTCTAAATATCTGTAAAGCTCTGTAGCAATTAAACAGTCACACAACTAAGTATTGCTGAGCAAAAACCTCCTATAGTTAGCCTTCAGAAGGAAATGGTCACATACTTGGAAAGCCTGATAGAATATTCTAGATAGCAACAAGAAGGCCTTAAAAAGATTTAAGGAAAATAATTTTTAATGCTTCAATGCAAATGGAACACACACTGACTAAATACAATTCAATGTTCTTTGAAGCTATCTCAATGACAGTATTTAATACCAGTTAAGGCCAACAAAACTGAAATGAACAAAATATCAGATATCGTTTTTCATTGTCATCCTTATCTTCCAATGACAACCCAATGTTTTTTTTGAAAATTCCATTTGTTGTTATTAATGAGATTTGATTTCTTTTTAGCTCATAGCAGCTAGTAACAGCTGCTGACCACATACTTTTAATAGTACTGTATGGCAAAATGTCAAAGTAGAAGCATCCTTTCTGGCTGCTTTTCCTACTTCCTGATTTCGAGGTTAACTGGTTAGCCTGTTTCTTTCAGTGTGTCACTGTGGTCCTGGGACCTTTGTTGCTTTCTTTCAAGAAAACGAGCACGTGCGTCTGATATGGATTTGTCATCATTTCTTCTTTGCATTTTCTTTAGAACTTCTTTTGATATTCCATCTGAAAATATTACAAACGAATCCAGTAAAATGTGAGTTTTGAAATTCAGTACTAGAAATATTGTAAGAGATGTTTTGATTGTTTAATGTTAAGGGAAAAAAGGAAATTAAAGTTCATCCTTGTAAAAGAAACAATGCAGTCTATTGCCTTAAAATAAAAAGAGCATGGGGGGGGGTTCAAAAACAAAACAAACAAAAAACCACCCTAACTCAAGCACGTAATACAGTTATAGACTGCAACAAAACACCCATGTATCTAACATGTCAGAAGACTTTCCAAAGATCTTCAGAAAAATTACTTACTATCCTACTTCTCAGTGGTATTAAGTAGGGATAATACATTATACTCTCTTAATCAGCCTCAAAGCAATTTACTGAAAGATTTACTCTTAAGCTAAGAATTAAGCTTTCTCTTTTTTTATAAATATTTTAAATACATTGTATTATTAATTAATTAATTTATACAGAGCATTGCTGAACTTTGGCTTATGGTGGTGTGGGAGATTGAACCTGGGACTTTGGAGCCTCAGGCATGAGATTCTCTTTGCATAATCATTATGCTATCTAACCCCACCCAATATATTGTATTTTAAAATTCTATTTATTTCTTTACATATTTTTTGCCTCCAGTTATCACTGGTGCTTGGTGCCAGCGCTACAAATCCACTGCTTCTGAAGGCCATTTTTTCCATTTTATTGGATATAACAGAAAAATTAAGAGAGGAGGGAAAGATAGAGAGGGGGAGAAACACAGACACCTGCAGACCTGCTTCACCGCTTGTGAAGTGACTCCCCTGAAGTTGGAGAGCTGGGGGCTCTTGAACTGGGTTCCTTGCTCCGGTCTGTGGACTTTTTTACTATGTGTGCTTAATCCAGCACACTACTGCCTGGCCCCTATATTGTATTTTTTTACAGAAAAAAAAATTGAGAGAAGAGGGAGATGAAGAGGGAGAAAGAGAGACCATTTGCAGCACTCCTTCATCCCTTATGAAGCTTTTCCTCTGCAGGTGGTAACTGGGAGCTTGAACCTGGGTCCTTGTACATAATAATGTGTGCTCAACTGAGTATGCCACTGCCTGCCCCCCAGAATTAAACTTACTGTCCTACTTTACAACCACAACTGTTTATTCCTCCTAACCAGGGACATACCACTCCATATGGGGGTGTTGGGAGGATGTTTCAAAGCAGTAACTCACAAGAGTATATATTCGAACAGTAAAGCACTACTGGGAAGCAGGATGACATAATGGATAAGGGCACAGGCACTAGTCAGGTTCCTTAGATTAAATATTCTCCAATTATTTTGATAAGTTCCTTCTCAGCAAACTGTGATATGCTCGAAAGCATTTTCTATCTCTAAAGTGGGGCTATGTACACACCTCACAGGGTTATTTTGAAAATTCAATGATGTAATACAAGTAATTAGCACAGGGTGAAGGTTCAATAGATAATAATGCTGGCAGAGGAATTTAACTGGAAGAAAGAAGTCAAACAAGTCTGAGACTCATGACCACTCTGCATTCTGAGGCAGAATCTAAGCCTCACAACAACATTCCTATAATTATATGACAATATGGACATTTATACTACCTAAACTTATTATACCATTAGATATCACTAGAACAAGTGATTCACTCACCCTCTAGATGCTTTCCATTTTCCTTATCTGCCCATCTCCTTCTGGCATCTTCTCTCATTTCATGTCGGGCCACACTGCTCAAATCATGGGCATTAAATTCATGCAGCTTGGGTAGCAAGTCTCTCACCCATTCATAACGAATTGGACACACAATTCTTGCGTAGACTTTAGTGGTAACTAATACTTCATGAAAAATGATCCATTCAAGTTTGGTTTCTTGTTCATGAAGCTACACGTACAAACACACAAAAAAAACCTCACTGAAGGATGATAATGCAATAACCTGCCTGGTTCTACATTAGACAAGCAAATAGTAATAACCCAAACTCTTGAATATTAATTCTTATATTATTTAATAAAAATCAAAGGCATGGGTCAAGCCAGTATTTCTACAGCATCACATATATGTTAAACCTAACTACCAAGTATAAAGTAGAAGACATTTGTATATTACTTATTTTTACACCTTTATAAATTTCTTTATTAAAAATAAGGTATTGAGTGTGCTATTTACCTAGTATTGCAATGCAAGTTTTCACCTTCCTTCCCTATTTATGTCCTCTGACATAATAACCAGAATATACAAAGAGCTCACTAAACAGCCCAATTAAAAAACGGAGAGGATTCCCCTCCCATTTTATTAGGTTAATGGTTTACAGAATAATTGTCTACACATGGGCTCTACTTCCAGCTCCACAACATGGGTGTCTGCAAAATCCTCTCAACCTCCAACCTAGGAGCCCAAGCCCTTTTCCAAGCCTTTCCCCCCCAATCCAAGTTTTAGCCTGTGTTCTCCCTTTCTGACTCTGTCTCCCAAGTTTCAACTATGTGACATTCCTCCCTCCTTCCCTGACTCATCCTACTCAACACTTAGATTCCAACCAAGGTCAGGACAAAAGTATTAATAATACATACATAAATAAAATTAACATATAAAATTAATATAAAAAGGTGTTGCAGCATTGGAGGTGATGTAGTGGATAAAGTGTTGTACTTTTAAGCATAAGGTTCTACATTATTTTATTAATTTAATTTTATTTGTAATATTTATTTCCCATTTTGTTGCCCTTTTTGTTTTATTGTTGTTGTTATTGATGTTGTTGTTGTTGGATAGAACAGAGAGAAATGGAGAGAGGAGGGGGAAGACAGAGAGGGGGAGAGAAAGATAGACACCTGCAGACCTGCTTCACCACTTGTGAAGCGACTCCCCTGCAGGTGGGGAGCCGGGGGCTCGAACCAAGATCCTTACACTGGTCCTTTCGCTTTGCGCCACGTGCGCTTAACCCATCGTGTTACCGCCCGACTCCCAAGGTCCTAAATTATTAAATAAATCCCAGGTATTGCCTTTGCTAGAGTGATGCTCTGGTGCTCTTTCTCCTGTACTCAGAGAAGCAATTACAGAAGCCAGAACTCCTATATTCTGCACTCCAAAAAAATTTTTGGCTCATACTCGCAAGAGGGGAGAAATGCTATGGGAAGACAACTACAGGCCTCTGAAACCTAATTCCATCAGAATGCAAAGAGAGAAGAGGGAAAAAAGGAAAGACAAAAATAGTTATAGATGTTAAGTGTGCCTTAGAAAGAAAGCAAAATGGGCAAAAAAAAAAAAGAATAAATTAAAAAAATATATATAGATAGATAAGATAGATAGGAAGATAGTTATAGAAATAATAGTCAATGCATGTATGACCTTGGGAGAACCACTGCAATTTCCAATAGAAGGAATGAAGATATAGAACTCTGGTGGTGGGAACAGTGTGGAGTTGTACCCCTGTTACCTTGTAATTTTGTAAACCAATACTAAATCACTAATAAAAAAATCATATAAAATACATCCTAAGGGAGTCTTCCAGAGGCGGAGCTACAGAGTAGCAGCAGCTCTGTTTCTCTCCTCTCTCCTCAGTCAACTAGGAATATCAAAGGAGACCACCTGGGACCGCAACAAGACAGGACTAGAACTACTTTGGGAACCCACCAAATCACCAGAGCATCCAGAGACCACAACTCTGCCCAGACCTCCAGCTCTACTCAGTTTAGAAACTTCTCTAAAGAACAAGGAATATCAAAGATCACCTGAGACTGCCACAAGAAGAGACTGGGAGTACTTTGGGAACTCACCAAGTCACCAGTGAGTAAAAACATGTAGCTCGTGGACAGAGAGGAGCCTAAGGAGAGGTTCCTGGGGCTAAAGCCCATATCTACTCCCGAGCGGTTGGTAACAGTCTGGCAGTTTTCGAGTTGAGGCATCACCTCCACTCTGTTTTACCAACAAAAAGATTGCTGAAGGGAGGAGAGGACTCCCCCTAAAACTCACCAAATGCAACTATGAGTCTCCATTTGCTACTGCCCTCAGAGGCTGGAGCAGCAAGGGGGAAGCCCTGTGCTGACATCAGGAGGCTGAGAACTGACCAGGAAACTCAGGAGAAGATCTACACCCCAGTGGTCTAGTGGTGGGGCTGTATAGTGGGAGTCTTTTCTTTCCACATTGTTCTCTTGATGAGAACATGGTGAATAATTGCCTCAGAACCTACAGACTATAAATGGGACTTTTAGAAACTCACAGGGCCCAGCAGTGCTACCCGGCTTGGCAGAGAAGCTGAATTGAGTCCAGAACTTTGGATCCTCCGGGTGTGGGAGTCTCTGCATAAACACTGTGCTATCTCTCCCCGACTCTGCCTTATCTCTTGGTCAGGAGTGAGTGCTTAAGCTAAAAAACCTACTTAAAGGTAAAAAGCCCTCAGGCTACCATAGCCTACAGGGTAGAAAAAGAACAAAAGAGGCTTTACCAGCCACTGTCCTTCAACTCAGGGACTGAAATAACATTGAAACAACTGTTAATTTCCACAACTGTGAACTCTTTAAGTACCTTACTTTTTTTTTTTTTTTTTTTTTTTTTTTTACCAGAGCACTGTTCAGCTCTGGCTTATGGTGGTGCAGGGGATTGGACCTGGGACTTTGAAGCCTCAGGCATGAGAGTCTGTTTCCATAACCATTATGCTACCTACCCTCCACCTTTAGACACAAATCAATCAAGGCAAGAGTGATCAGTGGACTTAAAAGTACTGAGAAAAGGACCTCATAACACACTATAATAATGGTTAAACCAAGGAGAAACACTGGAGAACCAGGACAAAAGTCTACTAAGAGCCCCCCAAAGGCAGAGTGAAATCAACATCCAAACGCTAGCAGAGGAATTAGTCACAGAAGTGAGGAAAGAGTTTGCAAGAATTGTCATTAGAAATGTAGAAACAAGAAATGAGACTCTGAAAGACAGCACACTATCTCCAGGTAATTAGAGAGCTGAAAGTTGAAATAGCTGAGCTAAGAGCACAACTAGCTGAACAGGTACCAGAAAAGAGTAACAAAATATCTGAGCCATAGAAAACAACAGAGGGGAGAGAGAATAGAATGAATGAGACAGAAAACAGAATTAGCAAGATTGAGGATAAATTAGTGAAAACTAACAAAGAAGTTAATAGATCTCAAAAAAAGATTAAGAGATACTGAAACAACAATAGAGACATATGGGATGACTTCAAGAGAAATAATATGTGCATTATAGGCTTACCAGAGGAAGAAAGAGAGGGAGGGGAAGACAGCACTCTACAGGACATAATAGATGAGAACTTCCCTAGTTTAGACAACATAAAAGACATAAAGGTTCAAGAAGCCCAAAGGTTCCCAAACAGAATTAACCCAGACTTATAAACACACCAAGACACATCATTTTTAGAATAAAAAGGAGTAAGGATAAAAAAAGGATCCTGAAGGCTGCAAGAGAAAAAAGAGTCACTTACAGAGGAAAACCCATAAGATTAGCAGCAGATTTCTCCACACCAACACTACAGGCCAGAAGAGAATGATGGCAAGATTATCTATCGAGTGCTCAATGAGAAAGGCTTTCAACCAAGACTACTGTATCCTGTGCTAGACTGTCATTCAGACTAGATGGAGGCATAAAAACCTTCTCAGACAAGCAACAGTTGAATTAACTATCACCAAGCCTGCCCTGAAAAAAGTTCTGAAAAGTCTCTTATAAACAATCAGATCACCATAAACATGCCATATATCAGAACACTCTAAAAATCTATAATAATGGCATTAAAATATCTTCAATCTATACTATCAATAAATGCCAATGGCATGAATTCATCTATTAAAAGGCACGGAGTAGGAAGATAGATCAGAAAACACAACCCAACCATATGTTGTCTGCAGGAATTCCACCTAACTCAACAAGACAAACACAGACTCAAAGTGAAACGATGGAAAACTACCATATAAGCCAATGGACCACAAAAAAGGGGCAGGAACAGCTATCCTCATATCTGATATGATAGACCTTAAAATAAATAAAATTTTAAAAGATAGGGATGGGGGGCCAGGTAGTGGTGCACCTGGCTAAGTGCTCACATTACAGTGCACAAGGACCCAGGTTCAATCCCCTGGTCCCCACCTGGCAGGGGGAAAGCTTCATGAGTGGTGAAGCAGGGCTGCAGGTGTCTCTCTGTCTTTCTATCTCCCCCTTCCCTCTCAATCTCTCTGTCTCTACCCAATAATAAATTAATTAATTAAAATTTAAAAAAAGATCGGGATTGACATTACTTAGTGCTCAATCAAAAGGACTTAATGATTATCAACATCTATACACCCAAGGAGAGGCCATGTCACTATATCAAACATCTACTGAAAGAGCTACAGCAATATATTAACAGCAACACAGTAATAGTAGGGGACTTAAATACCCCACTCTATCAACTTGACAGATCATCCAGGGAGAAAATCAATAAACGAAGGAGGTGGTCCGGGAGGTGGCGCAGTGGCTAGGGCACTAGACTCTCAAGCATGAAGTCCTGAATTCAATTCCCAGCAGCACATGTACCAGAGTGATGTCTGGTTCTTTCTTTCTCTCTCTCCCTTATCTTTCTCATTAATAAATAAACAACAACAATAATAATGATAATAAAAAGAAACAAAGGAGCTAAATGAAGAGAGAAACTAGAACTATTGGACATCTTCAGAGTAAAAATAGTGATTTTACCATTTTCAGCCCATCTTGGCTGGAGCTTGAAGAAATTAAGTTAAGTGAAATAAGTCAGAAACAGAAGGATGAATATGAGATGATCTCATTCACAAGCAAAAGTTGAAAAACAAGATCAGAAGAGAAAACAATAAGCTGAACTTTGAGTTGGTGTATTGCACCAAAGTAAAAGACTCTGGGGTAGGTGGGAGGGTGGGGGAGTTCAGGTCCTGGAACAGGATGGCAGAGGACCTAGTGGGGGTTGTATTGTTGTGTGGAAAAATGAGAAATGTTGTGCATGTACAAACTATAAAAAATTAATTCCCCAAGAAAGAAATTTAAAAAAAAAAAACATACTAAGGTACTCTAAGAAACACATAAGTAATAGTGCACTTACTGCTGAGGAAGGATGAATGTGAACTGGGCTTCCACGCCCATCCATTGTGCAAAATGTTCTCCCAACAGATCTAAAAAAAACAAAAATGCTATCTGTGCTTTAGAATTTCCAAAATGCTTTCATAGCAAAATCTCAAACAATGTATGAGTTTCACATAGTAATAGATCAGCTAGTCTTTTCAAGGTTAGAGTGAAATCAAATGCAAGCATAAGTCCTTTGATTTAAATATGAGTATTCTTTCTACTATATTATGCTTTATCTCTTACTTTATACTAGAGTGGTCCCACTTTTACAAAGAATAATTTAAGCTTTTACTGTCGGAATCTAACTCAAGGAAATTTAGGTTTTATGATGTTTTTGGCCAGTCTGATTTACTGAAAGTTCTTACTTAGCATCAATCTTTCTGCAGAGTGCTTTTGGAGAGGTTATTTTATTTACTCTTCACGAGCTTCTTAAATAAGTAGTACTATATCTTCACTTTACAGATGAGAAAAAGAGGCTCCAAATAGTTATCTGATCATTCAAGCCACTAAATATTAGACTCAGAGCCTTCTAATACTGAACTCTTCTTTTTTCCTACTACATTGATTTTTCCAAGCAAAACTTCAACTCATT
Organism: Erinaceus europaeus; assembly: GCF_950295315.1. Taxonomy (NCBI): domain Eukaryota; kingdom Metazoa; phylum Chordata; class Mammalia; order Eulipotyphla; family Erinaceidae; genus Erinaceus; species Erinaceus europaeus. Next base: position 65,165,511 of record NC_080173.1, on the reverse strand, counting down.
AGTATTTAAGCATTCCTAAAATTATTTCAATTTTCTTCCTTTATGGGGGGAGGTAATGGTTTACAATATACTTGTGGACTTAGGCTCAAGATTTTAAAGTTTTAATGGTAATTTGTTTCAAGAATATGCAATAACAAGTAATAACATCATTACTGATAAAGATATTCAACCATCAAAGTGTATAGAAGACAAAGGCAAAGAAAGACAGGCTAGTTATTTATTTTTTTATTTTCCCTTTTGTTGCCCTTGCTTTTTTTATAGACACCTGCAGACCTGCTTCACCGCCTGTGGAGCGACCCCTCTGTAGGTGGGCAGCCGGGGGATCAAACTAGGATCCTTATGCTGGTCCTTGCACTTCACGCCACGTGTACTTAACCTGCTATGCTACCTACCACCGGACTCCCTAAGCTAGTTATTTTTTAAGTATGCCCCATAGTTTCTATTTGCTTCAGGATTTAGGTTACATACTTTGGCAGGAATATCACAAAAGTGATGTGTTATTCTCATTGATAGCCTATCCAGAAGAACATGATTTTCATTTGTTTAATTACTAATGATGCTCACTTTGATTGTCTGATTTTGATTGCAGCTGTCAGCCTTCTCTGCTGTAGAGGTACTTCTGCCCTTTTTATTAACTAAAATCTTGTAGAAAGGCGCTCAGACATACAAATATCGAATTGTTGGAAAAGTCATGACACATTTTTGCACAGAAAAAGAGAAAATATGCCATTGGGTTTTCCAGTAACCCAACAATTCCAATTCCCAATAATTATTAACCTTTTAAATTTGCTCAATTATTTGAATTTCGACTCATGATTTCACATTGTTTCAGTGGGTTTTGTTGCCGTCATTTGTCATGGGGCTTACATTTCCCAAATTTGACCAGCTGGGCCCTATTCAAACTCTTTTTTTTTTTTTTTTTCCTCCAGGGTGATCGCTGGGCTCGGTGCCTGCACCATGAATCCACCGCTCCTGGAGGCCATTTTTCCCGTTTTTGTTGCCCTAGTTGTTGCAGCCTTGTTGCGGCTATTATTGCCATTGTTGACGTTGCTTTGTTGTTGGATAGGACAGAGAGAAATGGAGAGAGGAGGGGAAGACAGAGAGAGAGGGGAGAGAAAGACAGACACCTGCAGACCTGCTTCACCGCCCGTGAAGCGACTCCCCTGCAGGTGGGGAGCCGGGGGCTCAAACCGGGATCCTTACTCCGGTCGCTACGCTTTGCGCCACGTGCGCTTAACCCACTGCGCCACCGCCCGACTCCCCCTATTCAAACTCTTATGTGCTTCGGACATAGCTTCAAACTCCATTATTTCTTTGCGTGTGGGCAAAATAAGATTTTTCTGGGCTCATCTTGCACTTCTCCAGATTTATTTCTCCAAGGACTCCTGGATTTCCTCTCTTTCTTTCTTTCTTTCTTTCTTTCTTTCTTTCTTTCTTTCTTTCTTTCTTTCTTTCTTTCTTTCTTTCTGTGGCAGAAGGCTATTCCAAGTCAAGATCAGAGTACTAAGTATAGTCATTGCTATTTCCTCCCAGGCCCTCTCAGCACTAGGGTGTACCCACGGGTGCAAATATTTAAATATATATGTAAATAAATAATGCAGTATACACCATAATGTCTTTTTATTTCCACATCTGCTCACCCACCTAGCTATATTAAAAGCCATAAATTTACAACGATAATCTGAAATCCTAATCCAACACCACAGGGTCCACTCTCATTTTATCCCTTTCTAAATCCTATCACTATTATCCTTAATGTGTCTAATTATGTGATCAATTCCCCTGTGTATGACAAATCTCCCATCACTAGCAATTATGCCTTTCTTTAAAAAAAAAAAAAGCCCTCTTCCCTATAATCACAGTCTTTTAATACCAGATGACTCCCATTTAAGTGCTTTTTTTATCCTGCTCAACTTCTGACACTCCATGCTAATCAATCCTTCCTCAGGGACATCACTGTTTGGTTTTCACAAGTGTAAGAAATAAGGACAGAAAGGGAAAACACAAAGTAAAAAATCTGGACTGGATTTGGTGTATTGCACCTTTCCTCTAGGGAGGAAAGGTGAGGAGGTTATTTTTGGTTGGGGACACTTTGGGGTCCTGGTGCATGATGAAGGAAGAGGACCTAAGTTAGGGCTCAGAGTGTTCTGCCAACATGTATCACAGGGAGATGAGCAATAGTACCCATGTGTCAATAACTGTACTATAAACCATTAACCTCCCAAGGAAGTGATTAAAAAAAAAGTCACTCAGTTTAGGCGCTGATAATCTATGTTGACAAACTATCCTACATAGATCCCCTTTTTACTTGGACTCTTAACATTCCACTCTGAACGACTATAACTCGCCTTGCACAAATAACAATTATAAAAATGGTTAACTGTCATAGAATTCATCACTGCCAGGGATTAAATCAAACCTTCAATCCTCAATCTTAAATAACTGAATATTGTAGTCAAATAACCCATCTTTCACATTTATATTTCTTACCTCCGAGCTACATTTTTAAAATAGCCTGCACAAAGACATCTTCGTAGTACTTCATGTTTAGGGCCTTCAAAGGTCTCTCTTGGGAAATCGCTTTGCTATAAGAAGAATATACACACAGAGGTAAACCTCACAGAACAACCTGAAGTAGTCTTTTATTACTTTGAAAAATTCACATTTCTAAAAGTTTCCATTGTGGGCAAATATGGAGTAAAAGGGGTCATATTTACCCTTCTTCCTAAAATAACCATAAATAACAGACAGGATATATGAAGGAATGATTTCTTTAAAACACAATACATTAAGCAAAAAAAAAAAAAAAAGACTTCTGAAGAATAAAGAAATGAATGGCATGAGTTGAACAAATGCTTACAGTCAAGCAAGGCAATGGAATGAAAAATGCATATAGATTCCAGAGAACTCCCTGAGTTAAACAGGGCTGAGAGTCCAGGAACATCAAGGTAGCTAAAGTTCATAGGCCAGAGTTCAGAGAACTCCAGAGATATGCGCAGAGGGCCTCTTCAAGTATTCAGCTAAGTACAGATTACTCAATGCCAGAAAAAGAACCTTCCAAAAGGATAAAAGATAATAAGGGCTTCCTTAGTGTTGTCCTCTTCAATCAACACCATGCACTCACATAAAGGAATGGTGCCTATTCCTATAATCCATATTATACCAACTCATAATTTATAAGGTTTTGCACAGAGTAGTCAGAAATATCTTGCCTCAGTGGTGGAAAATAACCAGCACTGAGGGCCAGGTGGTGGTGTACCCAGTTAAGCGCACATATCATCATGTGCAAGGACCTGGGTTCAAGCCCCTGTTCAAGCCTACCTACAGGGGGAACACTTTATGAACAGTGAAGCAGGTCTGCAGGTGTCTTTCCCTCCCCTTCACTCTCAATTTCTCTCTGTCCTGTCAAATAAAAATAGAAAGAAAAAAAAAAGGATAATGGCTGCTGGGATGTGGTAGAGTCATAGTGCAGGCACAAGCACTAACAAAACAAAACCAAACAAACAAATACCTCCCCCCAGTATACTGAGCACTACTTTAATCTAGCATAATAACAAAATTTTTTAATTAAAAATTTTTTATACTTATTTATTTATTTACCCTGTTGTTGCCCTTGTTTTATTGTTGTTGTAGCTATTATTGATGTCCATGTTGGATAGGACAGAGAGAAATGGAGAGAGGAGGGGAAGACAGAGAGGAGTAGAGAAAGATACGCATCTGTAGACGTACTTCACCGCCTGTGAAGTGACTCCCCTGCAGGTGGGGAGCAGGGGGCTCAAACCAGAATCCTTACGCTGGTTCTTGGGCTTCGCGCCACTTGTGCTTAACCCATTGAGCTACCACCCAACTCCCATTAACAAATTTTGTATGGAAGACCCATAAGGAACAGTTTCTAAGTAACTTAATTACAAAAATACCCAGAAAGATGAAATTCACAATGTTTCACATTCAATCAAAAATTTGTCATTGGGCCAGCAAGACAAAATCACCTGGGAGGGCACCAGTTGTTATATTAGCAACCTAGGTTCTAGTGCACAGTATACTACATGAGAATACCATGACACTAACAGAAGCTTTGCTTTAGTGTTGTAGTCTCTGTCTACATCTATCTGAAAAAGTTAGTCCAATGTTGAGAATACATTGTCCGTAAGTAAAAGGAATTATGGGCTATGTACATCATTAACATATGGCTGACATCATGATGTATAGCAAAGGATGTAAACTCGCAAGGGATGTTGGTTATAGGAGGTTAAACAAGTGTCTGACGGAAGTTCAACCTTTTTTCACCTCTTCTTCACTCCTTCCTGCTTGCCCATCACCTGGTCATCTTTTGTTTTCTTCCTGGAACCATGAGATACTGTTTGTCCCAGGATCTACATGTGTTGTAGCTGAACACTGGTGAACTAAGTTTAAGGACTCCTGCTCTTGCTACACTTCTAGCTGGCCTTCTTCTCCTGACTTCCCATCATGGTCTTTATCTACCTAATAAGCCTGCCACATTTGATAAACCACTTCTTCTTCTTCTAGCGTTTGCCAATGATAAACCACTAACAAAAGCCCCCAGAAGTGATCTTCCCCACAACTGCTAGGCATACAAAGAAGCAGAAAAATACAACCCATGCTAAGCACATAAATCAGTAATTGTAATTAAGAATTGGTGCTTGTGAATTATAATTATTTCTGAACTTGAAATCATTCTGAATTTGATTACATATATTCAAAATTTTAAATGGGGGTCAGGAGATAGTTCATCTAGTAGAGCATGGAACTTATCCAACACAAGGCTCTAGCTTTGAGCACTGGCACCACGTAACTGAGCAACACTAGAGATACAGTTTGTTTTTCTTTTTGCACAACCAGGAAAATAGCTCAGTTGGCAAGTGCACAGGACTTGTGTGCCTGAAGCTCCTTGTTTGATCTGCATGTGCCAGAGTAATACACTGACCTCCCTTTCTCTCATATATCTTTTACCTCACATGAAGTAAACAAAATTAAAAAAAAAAAAGTTTAATATTTATTTATTCCCTTTTGTTGCCCTTGTTGTTTTATTGTTAGTTATTATTGTTGTTGTTACTGCTGTCATCGTTGTTGGATAGGACAAAGAGAAATAAGAGAGAGGAGGGGAAAACAGAGAGGGGGAGAGAAAGTTAGATACCTGCAGACCTGCTTCACTGCTGGTCAAGTGACTCCTCTGCAGGTGGGGAGCCGAGGGCTTGAACCGGGATCTTTATACCGGTCCTTGCACTTTGCACCACCTGCGCTTAACCCACCTGCACTACTGCCCGACTCCCTTTTTAAAATATTTTTTAAATTTTATTTATTTATTTATTTTCATTTTTTTTGTTGCCCTTGTTGAACAGAATTTTTAAAAAGGTTTTAGTGGGTTATTTTAGCTAGAAGGTAGTTCGGCGCTAGAAGACATGCTCCGCATATGAGGCCTTGGGTACAATCCCCGACATCTCCAAAACTTTTAGACTTATATACAACATGCTGAGATGGACATAACATCTAAAGTAAAAAATATGCCAGATGAGTTTAATGGCTTATCAGACATTGCAGAAAAGAAAATTAGTGTGACTTTAATAAAATATATAGAAAACAGGGTTATACAAACAGACTCTCATGCCTGATGCTTCCAGGTCCCAGGTTTAATCCCCCACACCACCATAAATCAGAGCTGAGCAGTGCTTAGTTTAAAAAAAAAAAAAGATCCTGGAGATGGATAGTGTTGAGGGTAAAGGGTTAAAGAACCATGTAAATGAATTTAGTACTACTGAGCTGTACAATTAAAGACTGCTAAAATTATAAATTTTGTAATTTGCCACAGTGAAAAAAAAAACTAGACATATAGAACTCTGGTGATGGGAGTGGTATGGAATTATATGTAGTAGGGGCTGGGCGGTAGTGCAGCAGGTTAAGCGCACATGGCACAAAGCACAAGGACCCGTATAAGGATCCCGGTTTGAGCCCCCAGCTCTCTTCCTGCAGGGGGGGGTCACTTCACAAGCAGTGAAGCAGGTCTGCAGGTGTCTTTCTCTCCCTTCTCTGTCTTCCCTTCCTCTCTTGAATTCTCTGTCCTATCCGACAACAACAGCTATAACAACAATAACAAAGGCAACAAAATGGGAAAAATAGCCTCCAGGAGCAGTAGATTCATAGTGCTGGCATCGAGCCCCAGCGATAACTTTGGAGGCGAAAAAAAAATTATATGTTGTAATCTTACAGTCTGGTAGTCTACTATTAACCACGAATAAAAAAGAAAAACTGTGGTGGTCTGGGAGGTGGCTCAGTGGATGAAGTGTTAGACTCTCAAGCATGAGGTCCTGAGTACAATCCCCAGCAGCACATGTACCAGAGTGATGTCTGGTTCTCTCTCTCTCTCCTCCTATCCTTCTCATCAATAAATAATTATATAAAGTATTATATATATATATATATATAAACTATACAGACGGATCAGAGATAGCATAATGGGTTACACAACAGACTTTCATGTCTCAGTCTCTGAGGTCCCAGGCTCACCATCAGTCAGTCAGAGATGAGCAGTATTCTGGTTAAAGCATATCATAACAAAACAAAACAAACAAACCAAACAGTGGGGAGGAGAAGAGGAAGACAAATACTATACAGACTGAAAATTATACTCTGAATAAAGCAAAGTAGAAAAAAATATGGGTGAACTATAAAAGAAGTATGTGGAAATCTGGTAGGTGAGAGATATATCTTCATTCTACGGAAGAAGGGCAAACGCTAGAAGAAGAAGAATTGTGGAAATGGTTTCATGGGTATATAAAGATGTCAAAATTCAAATTATATATTTATTTATTTACCAGAGCATTGCTTATGGCAGTTGGGGGATTGAATCTGGGACCTCAGAGCCTCAGACATTAGTCTGTTTGTACACCATTATGCTGTCTCCCTTGACCTCAAATAATACTTTTAAATAAATGTGATCTACTGCATGTCAGTTATACCACAGTAAACCCAACCATCTATATACTTTTTTTAGTACATCTATATTTTCAAAAATCCTCATTTCTGCAGGGAAAAATTGACTTTTTAAAATTTATTTACTGGATAGAGACAAAAATCGAGAGGGGAAGTAGAAATAGAGAAGGAGAGGGAAAAAGGGAGAGAGAGGGAGGGAGGGAGGGGAAGGAGAGGAAGAGACAGATAGAGACTGACCTGCGGCACTGCTTTACCTCCCGCAAAGCTTTCTTCTGGAGGTGGCGGTTGGGAGCTTGAACCTGGGACCTTGCACACAGTAAGTAATATATGTGTTCAACCCAGGTGTGGTACTATTCAGCCTCAAAATCCCTTTGTTAATATTAGAACTCTTTCACAGGATCAGAAAGTAGCTACGTATTATAGCAAGGATGGTCAACAGTAGAGTAAAAGCACGGCAAAATTACTGTGCAGGGGTGGGAGGTGGTGTAGTATATAAAGCACTGGACTAAAACCTGGAAACAACCCAGGTGTGCAACAACAGCTGAGTGGCTGAGCAAGTTGTGGTATATATACACAATGGAATACTACTCAGCTGTAAAAAATGGTGACTTCACCGTTTTCAGTCGATCTTTGATAGACCTTGAAAAAATCATGTTGAGTGAAATAAGTCAGAAACAGAAGGATGAATATGGGATGATCTCACTCTCAGGCAGAAGTTGAAAAACAAGATCAGAAAAGAAAACACAAGTAGAACCTGAAATGGAATTGGCATACTGCACCCAAGTAAAAGACTCTGGGATGGGTGGGTGGGTGGGAAGAATACAGGTCCATGAAGGATGATAAATGACATAGTGGGGGTTGTATTGTTAAATGGGAAACTGAGGAATGTTATGCATGTACAAACTATTGTATTTACTGTTAAATGTAAAATATTAATTCCCCAATAAAGAAATAATTTAAAAAAAATAAAGCACTGGACTCTCAAGCATGAAGTCCTGGGTCCAACCCCTAACATCCCATGTTACAGAACGATATTCTGGTTCTTTTTTCCCTCTGTCTCATTAATAAATATACACATCTTGGGGGGGAAATAAAAGTGGGGGCTGAGCAGTAGCAAAAGACTTGAGAGTCTGAGCCTCCACTCCCGACTTGCAAGCGTGAAGCAAGTACTACAGGTGTCTGTCTCTCCTTCTCTATTTCCCCACCCACTCTCATTTATTTTCTCTGTCCTATCAAGTAAAGATGAAAAAAAAAAAAAAGTAACTGTACATCAATGGAAATTAAATATATACCGGTCAAAAATGCTACTCAAGAAAAATACCATTATAGCAATCACCTGTTTAAGCTTCCTGATTAGTTCTCGAAGTTGAGCTTCCACTCGAAATGCTGAAAACAAGCACCTCCAATGAATCCAATGTTTTTGGCACCATGAAGCTGGCGCTCCACTACAAAACAAAAATACTGGTATCTCAAAAATATCTTCCATAAGTGAAAGACAGTCTAACATTCTCATTTTATTACAAAACTAGAAGCCATAAACAACTGTCTGCTCTTTTATGAGATGTGTCCAATTATTGAAAAAGCACTTTAAATTTTTTAGAAAACACTCAATCTGTTAGCATTATCAGCCTGCATGCCTGAGGACTGCAAGGCTGCCGTTTCAGTCCCTGGTACCACCCGGGATGAACAGCACAGGTCCTCTCCACAGTCTGCCTCACTTATTGTTTGTTCATTTGTTTTCACCACTCCTGTCATGAAAGGTCTGTTCTCTTATTTCTTGCACATGGCAGTACAACTTCTCAACCAGGTGTGTTGAGTATTCAGCCTCAAAAATCCTTTTGTTGACACTAGAACTCTTTCACAGGATCAGGAAGATAGCTACATATTATAGCCTGTCTTCTCCCTATCCTGCCTCATGCATTCTCTCTCATAACAGATAAAAAGAAACAAGGCAAAAAGAGATAGCTCACCAGGTAGCATATGATATGTGACTTGTTCTACCTATGGCCCAGGTTTGAGCTCCAGCATCACATAGGAAGTGCTATGGGACCAGAGGAAGTTCTGGTGCTGTGGTGCCTCTTTTGTTGTGGTCTTTCCACATAGAAAAGCTGGCCTGGAATGGTGCAACAGTAGATACACAAGGGCCTAACTCTACTAAATAATTAAATGGATCTTTTAAAAAGCAAATAATAAAAAAAAAAATGAAGGAACAGATGAATTAATATAGGTGCCTCTGTGTGATTTAAAAAATAATGTGAAAAGGTCAGAAAATAACCTGTCTCATAGAACAGGTGCCTTACCACGTATGAAGCACTAGGCTCAAGCCCTGGCACCACCTGGGAGTGCCACAACACAGGGAAGGCTCTGTAGACAATGGAATGGCACTGTGGTATTCTTACCCCACCCTCGCAAACCCTCCCCCCAACCCTACCCAATGAAATAAAAGTGAAAAAGTTGGTCTGTGAGCACGTGGTAAAAAAATTATAAATGGATTTCTTTTTTCTCTCTCTCCCTCTCCCTCTCTCTCTTTTGAGGAGTGGAGGATTGGAGGTAATCTCCAGGGCTTCAATTCTCCAAGTTGACTTTTCTAGATGGCAATAATGAGGCACAGGCAGAGGCAGAGAGGGGGAAAGAAAAAGCAGCACCCAAGCTTGAATCAATGTAGTGGGGGCTGGGCTCAAACCTGGGTTATGCACAGGGCAAAGCAGGTCACTATCCACATGAGTTATTTCATTGGCCCACAGTTTCTTTTTATTTATTTATTATTTCTTTAAGAAATATCCAATCAGGGTTGAGGAAATAGCACCATTAGTAAGTAGTGTGCAGTAGCTTGAGACACCAGAGATTCTAGGTTCAATCCCCACACAACCATAAACAAGAGCTAAGCAGCACTCTGGTAATAAATTTGTAAAAATCCAACCATTTTCTCATCTAAACTACATACAGAAAGCTGAAATTTTATGATGTGAGAGTTAGGAAGGTTTGGGAGATTATAAGGAAGATAACTAATATTGTGTACTAGATGCCCAGTACATAAAAGTCACCTGACACATAGAAGAATCTCACTAACATTAAAAAATGTATCCTATCATCACCCCCAATTGACCTTGCCATCTAAAGAAACATAATATGCTATGCTTCAAACTGATGCTTTCCAGTACACAGGTCGACATACCTGGATTTACATTGTTCAAAGATGACAGCTAAAGTTGCAAAGTCATTAAATCCTCCAGCTTTAGCTGCCAATTCTCGATGTCTCTGCTCTGCTTCCTTTTGGTACTCTGGGTCAACTGAAATGGCAATTGGAGAAGAAACTGAATTCTATTTTGCATCAATTTCACCTTTTTTTTTTTTTAATTTCACTTTGTTTATTCAAGCTGTTAACATCTGTCTCACGCTCTGGGATGGAATATAGTGGAACTGGAAGGATGGGGAGATGATTACATCTCTTTTTCTTAGCTACATTTCAGATTTTACTGAAATAGCAATATTACTCCTTCCAGTCTATATGCCTTAGAAATAGTATCTGGTTGGCGTATTGCACCAAAGTAAAAGACTCTGGGGTGGGTGGAGAGGGGAGGGATCAGGTCCTGGAACATGATGGCAGAGGACCTTGTGGGGGTTGTATTGTTATGTGGAAAACTAGGAAATGTTGTGCATATACAAACTATTGTATTTACTATTTTGACTGTAAAACATTAATCCCCCAATAAAGAAATAATAATATCTGGATTGTTTTTTCCTTTAATGTGGCACTAGGATCTCACATATGTACAAGACCATCACTGAGTAGCTCTCTTGGTAAAGTGTGGCTAAACAGATTGCTCATTGTGCCACCATCCTGCCCCTGCTCTTACTCTTAAGATACAAACATCTGTGGCTTGATGGACTAGATAAAGTTGAACGCGCAAGTATGAAGTTCCAAGATTGATCTCAGCAGTCAAATGTGCCAGTGATGTTCTGTTCTCTTTCTCTCATTACCTGCAGGGGGAGAACTTCACAAATGGTGAGGCAGTAGGGCAGGTGTCTCTCTCTATCTCCCCCTTCCCTCTCAATTTCTCCTTCTGTATCCAAAACACACAAATATTTAAAAATAATAAACTTTTTTTTTTAAAAAAAGAGAAATATATTCTAAGCAATTTGTTGTAAGGGAGCACAATATTACTAATACACTCTCAACTGGTTCAGAAAAAGAAGTAAACAATGAACAAATACATTTAGACATACAGGCACAAAGAATGAAAACGCAGCAAAAGATTAAAAATTACTGAAACTGAGGCCAGGTGGTGGCTCACCTGGTTAAATGTACATACTGCAGTATGCAAGGACCTGGGTTCAAGCCCCTGGGCCCCACCTGGAGGGGGAAAGCTTCAAGAGTGATGATGTAGAGCTGCAGGTATCTATCTCCCTCTTTACTTCCTCCTCCCCTCTCAATTTCTGCCTCTATCCAATAATAAATAAAAATTTTAAAAAAAACAGGTGCTCTAGATTCTCATAAGCTGTCTCTTTTACTAAAATGAAATAAATAAAATAAATACATTACAAATTCAGCTTTAAAAAAACTGCTGAAACTAGGGAAAATGTATATAGGAGTTCTTTTACTATTTGACATTTCTGTAAGTTTTAAATTAAATTATATTAAGATATTACCACTTAGGGGTACTACTAGAATCAGAATTCTGACAGTTTAGAATTTATCTTAAGTCAGGGACTAGGCAGTGGCACAACTGGCTGAACATACATTTCCATGTAAAAACACTCAGGTTGAAGCCCCCTAGTCCCACCTGTTGGGGGAAGGCTTCATGAGCAAGGAAGCAGTACTTTAGATTTTTCTCTTTCTCTCTCTCTCAAGTATGAGGTCTCAAGCTGGATCCCTGGCAGTGTATGTTCCAGAGTGATGTCTGGTGCTCTTTTTCTCAATCTCCTTGTCTCTCTCATTAATAAATAAATAAATTAATTAAAGTTCTTTTAATCTTAAAAAAATAAAGTCTATAGCTGGTAAAATGGCTTGCTTGAATAGTGCTATTATGCCATGTGCACACCCAGGTTCAAGCCCAGTTCTCATTTCACAGAAGGAAGCTTCAGTGTTGTGATCTCTTTTGCTATCTCTCCCTCTCTGCTGCTACCTAAAAACAAAATAGATATGTAAATAAATTCATCAACAAACTTACCAGGTCTAATGAAGATGTTTTCCACAGACAACATTGCTGCTATTGGAAGCAGCAGATCTTCACAATCCAGAGAAGCAGCCTTTATTACAGCACATGTAAGATGTGGAGGGAGAGGGAATTCTACCATAGACAAACCCAGTCTGGTCACATGACCACTCCTTAACAGAAAGAAAACATTCTTAAGTCTCCCCCACTTTGAAGGAATATAAATGAAATACTATTCAGAATAAATCAGACATAACTTATATGGCCTGAATTACCTCCAAGTGACAAGTGAAACATAAGGTTGATAAATGAAGCAAATGAGTATAATAAAAGACACAAAAGGTTACATATAATTATAGAAGATTTTCTTGAAGAAATTCTCTCCTTGAACAATTACTTTTATTCTAGTAAAGTATTAAGAACCCTATTTTTAATTTTTTAAAAAATATTTTAATTTTTATTTCTCTTTGGTCAGAGACAGAGAAATTGACAGTAGAGGGGGAGGCAGAGAGGGAGAAACAGGACTCCTGTGATCCTGCTTCACCACTCATGAAGCTTTCCCTCTGTAAGTGGGGACCAGGGGCTTGAACCCAGGTCCTTGTGCACTGTATATGAGCGCTCAACCAGTACGCTACCGCCCGGTCCCCAAGAACCCTATTTTAAAGACAGGTTAACATATGTTGCGGTTGAGGCTTTATATTTATTTATTTACCTGTCAATAGCATCACATTGGTAAAGTTGTTTAAGAGCTTCCAAAATGAGCCTCTCATTTGGTGGATCCAAATAGGGAAACCTGGTGTTTAAATGAGATATGAAATGAAATGCCAAGCCAAGGAACTCATCAGCAATAGAACATAGGACTTGTATACAAGAGGTCCCCGGTTCAATCCCCAACAGTACATATGCAAGAGCTGAGTGGTGTTCTGTCATCTGTCTCTCTCATAAAAATAAATGAAATGAGTAGTCTTGGAGGTGGTGCAGAGATAAAGCACTGAACTCTCAAACACGAGGTCCTCAGTTCAGCCACTGGCAGCACATGTGCTAGAATGATGTCTGGTTCTTTCTCTCCTATCATTCTCACTAATAAAGCTATCAGGGAAGGGGATAGGATACAGAGTTCTGGTGGTGGGAACTGTTTGGAGTTGTACCCCTCTTATCCTATGGTTTTGCCAATGTTTCCTTTTTATAACTAAAAATAATTAATAAACAAAAATAAATGGGATGGGGGTAGGTAGTATAATAGTTATGCAAAGATACTCTCATGCCTGAGTCTCTAAAGTCCCAGGTTCAATCCCCTGAATCACCATAAGCCAGAGCTGAGCAGTGCTCTGGTTAAAAAAAATAACAATAAAATAAAAGAAATTAATGAAATGAGATTTCATTCCCTGAACAAATTATTTTTCTAATATTTATTTTATTCCTTTTTGTTCCCCTTGTTTTATTGTTGTTGTTATTAATGTTGTCGTGGTTGGATAGGACAGAGAGAAATGGAAAGAGGAGGGGAAGACAGAGAGGGGGAAAGAAAGATAGACACCTGCAGACCTGCTTCACCACTTGCGAAGTGACCCCCCTGCAGGTGGGGAGCCGGGGGCTCGAACCGGGATCCTTACGCCGGTCCTAGCGCTTTGTGCCACATGCGCTGCGCTACTGCCTGACTCCTGAACAAATTATTTTTAAGAATTTATTTATTCAGAACAGGAGCTAGTACTCTGGGGAAAAAAAAAAAAAAGATGAACTTCTCTTTCTAGAACCAGAGATTTAGGTTGATAATAAACTGCATATCTCATGTATGAAGGCCTTGGTTCACCAAAGTTTTACTTCCCCTATTTTTCAAATGTTTATGTAATTTTTTAAAAACCATCTATGATCATGTTTAGCTTTCAGCAAAGGAATAAATCATTGTTTTTTCAGTAAGATGCATTATTGAATTTAATTCAAGAAACACTGTTTTAAACTTCCATGGCTGCAATAGCATCACTGTTTCAACTTACCATAATCCTGCCCCTTCCTGCATGATACTGACTTTTTGGATAGTCAATTATTAAGTTTACTCTGTTTTAGAGTCCAACATGTAATTAAGGAGTGGAGAAAAATTAATTATATGTGGCCTTCAAATTATAAACTGTTTAAAAGTAAAATGGTTTTAGATAAAAGGGTAATTCAATTAATTCTGTCATATTTGTTTTAAGTATGTATGTATGTATATGTACTTATTTTCTCCTGAATATCAGAAAACAAGTTATAAATAGAATGCCAATTCATTCCCAAAACACCTCAACATATATCTCTGGAAAATAGGACATATTTCTTTAAAAAAATTTAAAAAATTATCTTTATTTATTGCATAGAGACAGTCAGAAATCAAGAGGGAAGGGGGTGACAGAGGGTGAGACGAGAGAGACACCTACAATACTGTTTCACCACTTGCAAAGCTTTCCCACTGCAAGTGAGGACTGGAGGTTTGAACTTAGGTCCTTGCGCACTGTATCATGCGCACTCAACCAAGTGCACCATCACCCAGCTCCCAACATATTTCTTACATAAATTCAATGTCTTTATGGAACATGTGGCAATTAACAATAATATTCACAAAGGGCAGTAGAATGGCACACAGCCAAACATGAAACTGTGTTTTGTTTTTTTTTTAACCAGAGAACTGCTCACCTCTGGTTTATGATGGTGTGGGGGATTGAACCAAGGACTTTGGAGCCTCAGGCATGAGAGTCTGCTTGCATAACCGTTATACTATCTACTCTTGCCTCAATGTGCTTATTTTTCAAAAATAGGGATAATAATTACTTTGCATTATCTGTACTGGATTTTATCTCCCACTCTCATTAATAAGTTTTTTTTTTTTTAAATAAGGAACACATTCCTATAAACCAATGCAAAGAATTCTTTCATTACGTTAAGCTGAACCCTGAAAATAGGTTTGACACCAGCACCCCAGGGATGTACTGATTCAAATGCTTCAAAGCAATTTCTGGTTTTACACTAACAATTTTTTTTAGTTAAATTGACTACATACCTTATGACATCGTGTATGGCAAGGCACTTTAAGGTCAGAACTACAGATGTCAAACTAGTTCTCTTGATCTCAGGGATCACATGGTCAGGCATACACTGGTTCCAAAAATCTTTACTATAAATCCGAAAGCACTTTCCTGAGGAAGTCCTGCCAGCTCGACCACTTCGCTGTAATGCCTCACTCCTTTAACAGAAAGAAACAGCAACATTCCAGGAAACGTATTGTGGGTTTTCAAAGTAATAAACTTTCTACCACCAAATTAAGCAGATTATCTACTCAACTGTTGGGAGTGGGAGGAAGGAAAGCTTGACATACTCACTTAGAAATTGGAACCACCTCCAGAATATCTAACCCTAGTCTAGGGTTGTGATTTAACTGTTTCACAAAGCCACCATCTACCACATATCTAAGAAGAAAGGAAACAAGTTAAGTTCATAGAAAAATACGATAAAGCATTTTGATATTTAACTACTTCAGGCTGTCTTCGACCAAACTCACAAACACACCTTTTTCTCCCCCCTTTACCAGAGCACTACTCAGACCTGGTTTATGGTAGTGCTGGGGATTGAACTCAGGACCTTTGGTGCCTCAGGCATGAAAGTCTTTTTGTATAACCATCATGCTATCTCCCCAGCATGATGTTAAGTTTTATGTTAAGTGTAAAACTTAAAAGAAGTTGAAACCCTCATATATTGCCAGTGGAAATGTAAAATTGTTCAGTCAACTCAGAAAACAGTTTTCTGAATCCTTAAAAATTAAACACTTTTACAGAAGCCAGACCTTCTACCTTCTGCAACCCACAATGACCCTGGGTCCATGCTCCCAGAGGGATAGAGAATGGGAAAGCTATCAGGAGTGGGGGTGGGAGATGGAGATTGGGTGGTGGGAATTGTATGGAACTGTACCCCTACTACCCTATGGTTTTGTCAATTAATCCTTTCTTAAATAAAAAATAAAAAAATTAAACACTTAAAAATTAGAGGCTGAATGGTGCTGTACCCAGTAAAGTGGGCATGATACAGAGCACAAAAACCTGGGTTCAAGGGCCTGCAGAGTGGTAAGCTTTACAAATGGTGATGAGTGCTGCGGGGGGGGGAGTGGGTGGGTGGTGTGTGTGTGTGTCCCCATCCCTCCCTTCTTTCCCACTCTGTCTCTACTCCAAAACTAAAATAAATAAAAATATATAAAAAAATTAAACACATAATTACCACTGACCAGAAATTCCATTCTCTAAAAGAAATGAAAACAAGGGTGGGGGGTAGATAGCATAATGGTTATGCAAAAAGACTCTCATACCTTAGGCTCCAAAGTCCCAGGTTCAATCCCCCTACCACCACCACCATAAACCAGAGCTGAATAGTACTCTGGTAAATAAAACAAAGCAAAATAAAACAGAACAAAACAAACAAAATGATAGAGAAACAGAGACTTCTGCAACACTGCTTTACCGCTACCAAAGCTTTCCCCCTACAGGTAGGGACTGGGATTCAAACCCAGGCCCTTGCACATTGTATCATATGTATTCAACCAGGCTTGCCACCACCCAGGCCCTATTTTTTTCTAACAGAATTTTTTTATCCATAAAAAGTAATGAAATACCGATATATAACACAAAGTGGATGAAACTCAAAAACATGCTAAGTGAAAGAACCCAGATATAAAAGGTCACACTGTACAATTTCATTTATAGGAAATATCCAGAGTAAAATACCCATAGGAAAAAAAATATATCTATAGAAACAGAAAGAAGGCTACTGGATACCAGGGGGTATACAAAGAGGGAATAAACGGGCCAGGCAGCAGCACACCATACAGTGCACAAGGACCTGGGTTCATGCCCCTGGTCCCCAAGTGCAGGGGAAAAACTTCACAAGTGGTGAAGCAGGGCTGCAGCTGTCTCTCTGTCTCTCTCCCTGTCTCCCCATCCCTCTCAACTTTTCTATCTAATAATAAATAAGTAAAAATTAAAAAAAAAAAAAAGAAAGAAACAAAGAGGGAATAAAGTAACTGTTTAAATAGCATAGGGATTTTATCCGTGGTGACTAAAGTATTTTAAAACTAGAAAAAGATGATGAGGGGCCAGGCGGTGGCACAACTGGCTAAGCGCACACATTACAGTGTTCAAGGACCCAGGTTCAAGTCCCTGGTCCCTATCATCAGGGGGAAAGCTTCACAAGTGGTGAAACAGGGCTGCAGGTGTCTCTCTGTCTCTTTCCCTCTATCTCTCCCTCCCATCTCAGTTTCTCTGTCTCTACCAAATAAATAAATAAAATTTAAAAAAAAAATAAAAAGATGATAAAAGCATCACTCTGTATATAACCACCTAAGTGTTCACTTTTATTTATCTTTTTTTAAAATTAATATTTTACTGGGGGTTGGGCAGTGGTGCATCTGGTAAAGTGCACGTTACAGTGCTCAAGGACCCAGGTTCAAGTCCCTAGTCTACACTTTCGAAAGGGAAGCTTCACCTTCACAAATAGTGCTATAGGTATCTCTCTTTTCCTCTCCTACCTCCCCCTTCTTTCTGAATTTCCATCTCTATCTAATAAATATTTTTTAAATAAATTATTTTAATAATTAAAAATAAATAATTTTAAAATAAAGTTAAAAAAGGGAAACTGGTTCAAGATTTTATTTATTTATTAATGAGAGAGACAGGAGGAGAAAGGGAACCAGCGCATCACTCTGGCACAAGAATTATAAGGGACTGAACTTGGGACCTCATGCTTGAGAATCCAATGCATTATCACTGCATCTCTTCCTGAACTGTGTTGCTCACTTTTAAATGTTAACTTTATATGAACTTCACTAGTAAAAAAACAAAAGTCAGGGGAGTCAGGCAGTAGTGCAGCGGGTTAAGCGTAGGTGGAGCAAAGCACAACGACTGGCATAAGGATTCAGGTTCGAGCCCCCGGCTCCCCACCTGCAGGGGAGTGGCTTCACAAGCAGTGAAACAGGTCTGCAGGTGCCTATCTTTCTCTCCCCCTCTGTCTTCCCCTCCTCTCTCCATTTCTCTCTGTCCTATCCAACATCGATGACATCAATAACAACAATAATAATGACCTCAACAATAAAAAACAACAAGGGCAACAAAAGGGAATAAATAAATATTAAAAAAAAAAAAAACACAAGTCAGGGGATAGAAAGCACAATGGTTACGCAAAGAGGCTTTCATGTCTGAGGCTCCATAGTCACCCCAGGTTCAATTCCCTCATACCACCATAAGCCAGAGCTGAGCAGTGCTCTGGTAAAGAAAAAAAAAAAAAAAAAAGTCAGTTGAATACTAGTCTAACAGGTTCAAAACAGAATTCCAACTAACCTTTAACAGTATTATTTTAAACAAATGAAACAGAAAACAAGTTAGGTAAAGAACTAAATTGGGAGGGGGGCCTGGGCAGTGGTGCACCTGGCTAAGCACACATAGTACAAAGTACAAGGAGCCACGCAAGGATCCCAGTTTGAGCCCCCAGCTCCCCACTTACAAAGGGGATGCTTCAAGAGTAGTGATGCAGGTCTGCAGGTGTTTATCTCTCTATCTTCACCTCTTCTTAAAATTTCTCTCTGTCCTCTCCAATAATAAAATTAAAAAGAAACTAAATTAGAAACAGCCATTAGTCTATAGGTTTGGATGATAGCATAGTGGACTTGTATACATGAGGTCCCAGGTTCAATACCAGTACCATATGTGCTAGAACTGAGTGGTGTATTCTGGTTTCTCACATTCTCTTTTTCATAATATATATATATTTGCCTCCAGGGTTATCCCTGGGGCTTGGTGCCTACACTACGGATCCACTGCTCCTACGGCCATTTTCTTTTTTGGATAGGACAGAGAGAAACTGGGAGGGGAAGGGAAGGATAGAGAAAGATAGACATCTGTGGACCTGCTTCACTGCTTGTGAAGCGACCCCCTTGAAGGTAGGGAGCAGGGGCTTGAACCGGGATCTTGTACTTTGTACCATGTGCACTTAACCCGGTGTGCCACCACTTGGCTCCCTCATAAAAATAAATTAAAGGAGTCGGGCGGTAGCGCAGCAAGTTAAGTGCAGGCGGAGCAAAGCGCAAGGACCACGTAAAGATTCCGGTTTGAGCCCCCGGCTCATCTTTCTCTCCCCCTCTGTCTTCCCCTCCTCTCTCCATTTCTCTCTGTCCTATCCAACAATAATGATATCAATAATAACAATAATAACTACAAAAATAAACCAACAAGGGCAACAAAAGGGAATAAATAAATAAATAATTTTTAAAAATAGGTGTGCTAGATGGTGGCACACCTAGTTGAATGCACATGTTATAATTTGCAAAAACTAAGTTCAAGTTCCCAGTTTCACCTGCAGGGGGAAAGCTTTTTAAGCAGGGAAGCAGTGCTATAGGTATCTTTTCTTTGTCTCTATCCAATAAATTAATGCATTTAATTTTTTAAAATTAAATAAATAATTATTAGGGACCAGGTAGTGGTTCACCTTGTAGAATAAACATGTTTATCAGGCAAAAGATAAATATCCAAAAGGAATGCAGTTCTACAGCTTTTTTATTTGTTTGCAAAGTTGGGCTTAAGTATGTATAATGTCCTATCCCCAGGCTGTTTTTTTTTTTTCCTCTTGTTCAGCTAAAAATGAGGGTGGGGGAGAGAGGAGGAAAAAGATGGGGGAGATAAAGAGCGGAGGAAAAGAAAGTAGGGAGGAAGGAGAGAGCAGAGGAACCACAGCACCTCTCATGGTGAGCCTAGGCATCACAAATGGCAAGGCAATCTCACCAGCTCCAGTTCAACAGGCTGGAAGAACTTGACATTAGCTATATAGCTAATCTATTAAATACACAAAAAACTACGGTAAAAGTAAAAGTAGCCAGGGTCAGGTTGTGGTGCACCTAGTTAAGAGCACACATCACAATGAGCAAGGTTCAAGCCCCTGGTCCCCACCTGCAGGGGGAAAGCTTTGTGAGTGGTGAAGCAGGGCTGCAGGTGTCTCTCTTTCTCTAACCTCTCTCAATTTTTGGCTGTCTCTATCCAATAAAAAAGAGGATTTAAAAAACAAAAAATAATAAAAATAGCCCTGCGTTATTTTTCATTGGGACATAAAAGTAAAAAAGTAGAGGGCTGGGGAGACAGCATAATGGTTATCCAAAAGACTCATGCCTGAGGCTCTGAGGCCCTACTCCAATGCCATGATAAGACAGAGCTGAGCAGGACTCTGGTCTCTCTCTCTCTCTCTCTCTGACCTCTATCATTAAAATAAAATAAAATAAAATGCATTTTTTAAAAAGTAGTAGACTATTTCCAGACAAATACCTGGTAATACAAAGTTTACCAGAGTGAAGCTAGAAGCAGAAAAGGGAATATCAGGTCATCACAGTAACAGGAAAAGAGAAAAACAAGTTTGGTTTCATATTTAAAGCAAAACATGAAGCATTTACACATACTCTTTAATTTGGGAAGAGACAGCTACAAGTTGTCATTTATAATTTTAAAATATGAATAGAATATATTTCTTCTATACTCCATTTACTACTCATAGCCATCAATAATTACCATAAAAAAAGTTAAACAGGTTAAGAAGTGGAGGGCACAAAAAAGCAAATTCAATAATGTTTTATGATTAGCTAATGGTTTCATTAGTTTTATAAGAAATGTTTTTAAAAGTTGAAAAACAAGATCAGAAGGGAAAGCACTAGGCAGAACTTGGACTGGAGCTGGTGTACTGCACCAAAGGAAAGGCTCAGGTCCTGGAACATGCAGGCAGAGGAGGACCTAGTTGGGGTTGAATTGTTATGTGAAAAACCGGGAAGTGTTATGTATGTACAAATGACTGTATTTTACAGTCACCTTTAAACCAATAATCAATAATCTCCCAATAAAGAAATTTTTAAAAAATGATCAAGGGTTTTTTTTTTAAAAAAAAAAAAAGAAGAAGAAAAGGAAGGAGGAGGAGAGGAAGAAACTCCTCAGATGATTGAACCTGTAGGAAACCACTTTTTGTTTTTGTCTCCAGGGTTACTGCTAGGGCTCAGAACCTGCACTGTGAATCAACTGCACCTGGAGGCCATTTTCCCCCCCTTTTGTTGCCCTTGTCGTTTGTTGTTATTTTTGTTGTTGTTATTACTGTCATTGTTGTTGGATAGGACAGAGAGAAATGGAGAGAAGAGGGGTAGACAGAGGTGGGAGAGAAAGACAGACCTGCTTCCTCGCTTGTGAAGCCACTCCCCTGCAGGTAGAGAGCTGGAGGCTTGAACCAGAATCCTTACGCCAGTCCTTGCGCTTTGCGCCATGTGTGCTTAACCCACCCGGCTCTGGAAACCACTTTTAAAAACAAAGAAGTAAGGGGGCAGTAGCGCAGTGGGTTAAGTGCACGTGGCGGGAAGCGCAAGGACTGGGGTAAGGACTCCGGTTCGAGACCCTGGCTCCCCACCTGAAAAGGCATCGCTTCACGGGCAGTGAAGCAGGTCTGTGTCTTTCTCCTTCCTGTCTTCCCCTCCTCTCTCCATTTCTTTCTGTCCTATCCAACAATGATGACATCAAAAACAACAACAAAAAAACAAGGGCAACAAAAGGGGAAAAAAAAAAGTAGGGGGTTGGGCAGTAGTGCAGTGGGTTAAGCGCACATGGAACAAAGTGCAAGGACTGGCGTAAGGATCCCGGTTCCAGCCTCCAGCTTCCCACTTGTAGGGGGGATCGCTTCACAAGCGGTGAAGCAGGTCTGCAGGTGTCTTATCTGTCTCTCGCCCCTCTGTCTTCTCTTCCTGTCTCCATTTCTCTCTGTCCTATCCGACAATAAAAACAAGTGCAAGAACAGGGGCAACAAAAATAGGAAAATGGCCTCCTGGAGCAGAGGATTCCTGGTGCAGGCACTGAGCCCCGGTAATAACCCTGGAGGCAAAAAAAAGTATAACTGAATATCTCGGTTAGTAAGTTCCTATTTTGTGGCCCGGGAGGCGGTGCAGTGGATAAAGTATTGGATTCTCAACCATGAGGTCCTGAGTTCGATCCCCAGCAGCACATGTACCAGAGTAATATCTGGTTCTTTCTCTCCTCCTTTCTCATGAGTAAATAAATAAATACAAAAATATATATATGTTCCTATTTTATTTAATTCGATATCAAACTGAATGATTTATAGTGAAGAAATAGTTTTCCTCTCTAAGCAAAATAATATATACATTAAACATTAACATTGTGTTCATCTGAAAAAAAAGTCGTACCTGATTCCATCTATTGTCAAGGATGTTGCAGATATATTGGTGGATATGACGCATTTTCTAATACCAGGTGGAGGGGGCAAAAATATTCGTCTCTGTTGATCTAAAGAGAAAATAATGATTTATGATTTGAAATTTTTCAGTCAAGGTTTAGAGAACGTATTTCTTTTTGCTCAAAGTTGTATTTTCTGGTAGCTCAGTAGTGAGTGTAGTGTGTGCTTTGCACATTCCTGGATTTGATCCCCACCATCACCACTACATACAGAATTGTTCTCTTCCTGTCTCTAATAATCTTGGATTAAAAAATGTAATAATGAGAATGAGACTTCTCCCTTAGTAGAGCACATACCAAGTGGGATTACATGGGTTTGAATTCCCAGAACCACATGAGAGTATGATACATAAAACCAGGGGAATCTCCGTGAGCAAGTGAGGCAGTGCGGTGGTGTTGCTCCTCCTCTCTCCCAAATCTGGGGGAAAAAAATGTCTGCAAGAAAAAAATTGTGCAGGCACATGGTTCTAGCAGCCTTCCCTCCCTTCCCCCTCATATATATATAATATATGACATATAGAAAATAAAACTTGTTTTTCCTTACCTTTCTTTGCTAAGATATCTAGTATCATGGCTATTCTTTCACATAATTCAAAATTTCACAATTCAAAAAAGTACTAGAAAGATGGTCAATGTGGAATTTTTATATAAATTCAAAAATAATTCCAAAGAGATGTATTTTTTCCAAACTAGACAGGTATGTTAAGCATTACTTTGTAGGGGCAGGAATATACCTCAACCTATAGAGGGCACATACTACTGTGCAAAAGGTCCTGCATTCATACCCTGGCACCACATGGGAGCACCAAGGAAGCTCCGTGGATAGTGGAATGGTGCTGTGATTTCTCTGTTTTTCCTCCCCTCTCTTACAAAAAAAAAAAAAAAAAAAAAAAAAAAACCACAACATTGTGAAAAAATTAGTTAGTTCAGGGCACACATGTGCAAGTCTTCAGTGCCACATTAATTTTTTTCCATTGTTTCATAAACTGTCAGTTATTCTCTTTTTGAAGCTTTCCCTCTGCAGGCAGGGAACAGGGACTTGAACCTGGGTCCTCGAATACAGTTATGTGAGCGCTTAACCAGGTGTGCCACTGCCTGGCTGCTTATTTTTAACTTTATAGGTATTTCTAAGTAGTTTACTTCTTTTAGATGACAAAGGCATAATATAGAATTTTTTCTTTTTTTTTCTTTTCTAATACAGAATTTTTAATGTACACAGATTTATTATCATTCTATTACAATATAGTTCCATAGCAACAATGGCTTTATATGATATAGTTCGAGTACCTAGAACAATATTTTGGCACATAGGAAGTCAATCAATAAATAACTATTGAATGAGTTTATACATTTAAAAATTATTTATGAATTATTATTTTAATTTATTTTAAAATTATCTTTATTGGAGATAGCCAGAAACTGAGAGGAAGAGGAAGCTAGAGAGACAGAGACACCTACAGCCCTGCTTTATCACTTGCAAAGCTTTCTCCCTACAGGTGGGAACTGGGGGCTTGAACTCGGGTCTTTGCACATCACAATATGTGCACTCAACCAGGTACACCACAACTTTTCCCCTTATTTATGAATTATATAAATAACAAATTTAGATTCTCTCAAAATTCCACATTTCCCCAGCCTTTACATAAATTAGAAATGTTTGTCTGAACACACCTGGCTATTTGGTTATAATCAAAATCTGTTTTCAATCAATCTATTTTCTTGCTTTAGTCTTCAGTTCAAGCAAAATTTCAGTTCACCTTCATCAAAGTGCTGAAGCTGCTATTATGACAGAACTCACATTTACCTTTCACCCCCCCACTCTTATTACCCATACATTAACATCATAACCCATGGGTAGAAATATGAGCTAGTTTTACACTTGTTTATAAAGGTATGAATAGAAGTTAAAACAGTCTAATAAAAGTTCTCACTCTAGACAGGAGAAGGAAAATTGAATATATATATAATTATTACTATTTTTTTTTTAGTCAAGATACAATACTTCTCATAATTCCCTTGATTTTTAATTTTCCTACTTGGAAAGACTTAACCATCGCTTATCCCACCTATACTGGTAACTACCAAGTTACTAGGATGTCATTAAAAAAGGAGACAAAAAATAAAATTAGCAGAGTCAGAAAGATACTTACAAAGTCCAGCACGAAATAAGGAGACCACCACTTTTTTTAAACCAGAATACTGCTTTGCTCTGGCTTACGGTGGTGCTGGTAACTAAACTTGAGACTTCAGAACTTCATACAGAAATAACTGTTGTGCAAACTATCTCTTCCTTCATAGTGGTAGAAGCCAGATTTGAACTTGGGTCACTTGCATGGCAAAGCAGCACACTGTCCAAGTAAATTATTTTGACAGTCCCCACGTGCTCAACACTTTTTATTGCTGTTGCTATTGTTGGGAGGGTTTCACAGCTCAGACATAGACACACAGAGAGAGGCTAAGAGGGGTCAGGTTATGGTGCACCTGGTTGAGTGCACATGTTACAGTGCACAAGGACCTGGGTTCAAGACCCTGGCCCTCATCTGCAAGGGAAAGCTTTGCTGCAGGTGTTTCTGTCTCTATCACTCCCTTCCCTCTTGATTTCTGGCTATCTTTAACCAATAAATAAAGATAATAAAAAAAAAGTTTGGTTTAAAAAAAAAGAGGGAAAGACATCATAGTATCAAAGCTTCCCCCAATGTGGTGAGGACTGGGCTCAAACCTGGGTCAAATATATGATAAAGCAGGAACACTGCCCAGGTGAGCTATGTTGCCAGCCACTACTCAACACTTTTTAATAGTGATCCTAAGTAGATGTATATGATATAGTTTAAGGTCAACTCATAGAATGTGGCCCAAATCCCTCCAAAAACATGTCAGGCAAAAATATGTCAGACAGAGACAAAAACAGGCTGCGCATATAAAAGGGACATAAAGCAACACGCAAAAATTGTTAATGAGAGAGGGGAGAAAGATGTTTCTGCAGCAGAACAAAGAGGCACAACACTCAGCTCAGACTCCTGGAAGTCTTTAGGGTAAGTTAAAAATATATTAAGAATTCTCACTAACACAGCTGAAAATCAAATACCTGACATGACAAAAAGCTTAAGATAATCAGCAAATGCAGTGAACAGGAAGGAAACCTAAAAATAGGGTAGAAACAATTCAGCACAAGAATAACTTGGTAGGCTGGAGAGTGGTAGAGTAACAGGGCTTACAAGCATGAGGTTTGAGTTTGATCCTGGTACCACATATGCCATAGTGCTACTCTGGTTCCCTAAAAAAAAAAAAAAAAAAGGCATCTTGGGCTGCGGATATAGCTCCAAGAAGACTTTCAAGCCTAAAGTTCCTCGGTCCCAAGTACAGTCCCTAGCACCACCATTAATTAGAGCTGAGAAAAGCGCTAATAAAAAAAACAAACAGGGGCCGGGTAACACAAGTTAAGTGCACACGTTACCTTGCACAAGGGCCTGGGTTCAAGACCCCAGTCCCTACCTGCAGGGGGAAAGTTTCATGAGTGGTGAAGCAGTATTGTAGATGTCTCTCTTTTCCTTTCCACCTCCCCTCCCAATGTCTCTTTTCCTCTCTATCTCTCCTCTCAATGTTTCTCTGTTCTATTAAATTTAAGAAAAATAAAATAAAGCAATAATAATTTTAAAAAGTAGGGGCTAGGGAGACAGCCCTAAAGCCTTTCATGTCTGAGGCACCAGCTGTCCCAGGTTCAGTCTCCAGCATCCCCATAAACCAGAGGTGACCAATGCTCTGGTAAAAATAATAATAAAATTAGGGGGCAGGGGCAGGGCCAGGTGGTGACGTATGCAGTTGAGCACACAAATCATGTGCAAGGACCTGGGTTCAAACTCCCAGTCCCCATTTGTAGGGGGGGAAGCTTCATAAGCTGTGCTCTGGTCTGTGTGTCTCTGTCATAAAACTTTTTTTTTTTTTTTAAAGAAAAGCTCTTGGGGACTGGACAGTGGTGCACCTGGTTAACAAACATAGTATTATGCACATCAGTGCAAAGACGTGGGTTCAAGCTTCCAGTCCCACACGCAGCAGGGATGTTTCACAAGTGGTGAAGGTCTGCAGGTGTCTATCAAATAAAATGGGGGTGGGGGATGGCCACCAGTAGTGGTGAATTCATACAGCTGTCACTGAGTCCCAGTGATAACCCTGGAGGCAAAAAAAAAAAAAAAGGGGGGGGGGAAGTAGGATCCAGGAGGTGGAGTGCAGCAAGCTTTCAGCATACTCTGCCCTTCCTGGGACCACTGCAATTCTAAGATAGCTGTCATCTGGCTTGACTTACCCAAAGAAGCCTATGACTTCTTACAGTCATTTTCTAAAGAAAAGCTACTGACATTTAAAGCTCAGAACCCAGATGTAAAAACCTCAGTATTAAACAAACTGCCCAACTATGGAGGGAACTTTCTGATGAAGAGAAAAAAGTAGGTATATGAAAACACTTACAAGACAGACTGGGAGGCATAAAAAGAAGAGAACTAAGCTGAATTAAACAGAATCCAGAAGCAGCTAACTCCAAGTCAAATGGAATCTTGGAAAAAGAAGTCTTGCAAAAGCATTTTTAAAAGAAGGCATTAGGGTGGGGGAGACAGCATAATGGTTATGCAAACTGACACTTATGCCTGAGGCTCCAAGGTCCCAGGTTCAAACTCCCACAAAAATACCTCATACAGTTTATAACATCTTTATGTATGAAAGATTCTAAAAAACTAAGGACTTGTCAGCACAGGGAAGGCCGAAATCTATAAATGAAAGCCGGGAAAATCTTTCTAGGTCTCAAAAGCAAATATATATTCAACTTGCTAAAGATAATAAATTTCTTTATTATAATGCAATAAAATTTGGGAAGAACAAATGATTGAAGCTGGGCAAAATGATCTATGTCACTGCAAAACAAAGTCCCCAACAAAAGGTGACTTTGAGGATTAAAACAGAAGATTCAGCCATGTTCATAGTGATTAAGACACAAGGAACCAATGAGGTCTCAATACCTGAAGCTGTTGTAAAGTTAGAAAGGATAAAGTTGCTAACCATTTATATTTAATTCCCTTTTCTGTAACCCATGGACTTCTGAGGATTGAATACATTTTGTATTAATGTTGAAAAGATATATAATCACTTCTTTCAAAGGTACTCTTTTATGCTTTATTTCATGATAGGAGTTTGTATACTTGACTGACCTGAACACATGATCCATGAACTTTCCCTCCTATTGATAATTAATTAATAAAACTTTTTAAAGTTAATCAAATGGAAGAAATTACCTACCTGTTGTCATAGATCCATAACACGGTAATATCAACAAGCCATCAAGGGTGGTATCTTGAACATCATAATCATAATCAACAGACTCTGCCATTTGAAAAAGTAACTCACAACTTTTTTCAATTTCAAACTGACCTGAAAGGAGAGAGCAAAATAATGTTAGCAACTATGCAACAAAATTAAGAACGAAAATAAAACAATCTGTGGTCCCGGGATGGTGCAGTGGATAAAGCACTGGACTTTCAAGCACGAGGTCCTGAGTTCAATTCCTGGCAGCACATGTACAGAGTGGTATCTGGTTTTCTACTCTTGCCTCATAAATAAATAAATATATTTTTTAAATCTTCTAAATTAAAATTAGCTTTATATAATTTTTTAAAACTGTTGCTTGATCTAGAGTTGAAGATACATTGTGTTAAGTCTCAAGAATGAAATTCAAAACAAACAGTAGTTTCTAACAAATTTAAGTCTACAAATAAAAATAAAAAATATATTTAAGCTTTTTTTTTTTTGCCTCCAGGGTTATCACTGGGACTCACTCAATGCCTGCACTATGAATCCTCTGTTCCTGGTGGCCATTTTTGTTGTTAGATAGGACAGCGAGAAATTGAGAGAGAGGGGGAAGACAAAGAAGGGGAGAGAAAGATAGACACCTGCTGACCTGCTTTTCCATTTGTGAAATGACACCCCTGCAGGTGGGGAGCCGAGGGCTCGAACTGGGATCCTCATGCTGGTCCTTGCGCTTTGCGCCACGAAGCCTTTCATTTTTAATACACTATTTGAAGAAGATTCAGTATCATGAAGGAATATGAATATATATGGGTCCTGACTCAGGTAAACAGTTGATTTGTATTTATAAATTTTCTTCAAGTTTGGAGCTACTCTGCCTTGCTCCAATTTTCTAGCCCTATTCTCAACTCTGACACCATCTTCCCAGACAGTATTTTTAGTCCATCTCCATTTTAGCTATCAAACTCAAGGAAAATTAACTAAAATCATGGGCCTCTAAGAACATACCTAAAATAGACTTCCTGAATTCTTTCAAACCCAAAATCCCTATTCTCATTTACTACATTCCTAACTTTGGGTTCCTGTTTATTAATAAAATTTTCTTGCCTTATATCTTACTGCCTTTCAGCTACCAAGTTGCAGATCCTATCATAAGTCCATCCTGACTTCTCTGGGCAGATGACCTCATTAATGTTTGAGGTATGGATCAACCTGCCTATATCCATATCCAGCAGAGAAGCAATTATAGAAGCCAGAACTCTTACCTTCTGTACCCCATAAAGAATTTTGGGCTATACTTCCTGAGGGGGAGAAGTGTTAGGGAAGACAATAGGGCTCTGAGCTCCAGTTCCATCAGGACCCAGAGAGAGAGAGGGGGAAAAAAAAAAAAAAGGACATTCAGAAGTAGCAATAGGTGAAGGTGTGACTTAGAAAGGAATGAAAGGCAAGACCACAGAAAAAATTGGCGACGGAGAGCAGTGGTACAATTTTAAGTGAAATTGTGGAAACACAGAATTCTGGTGGTGGGAATGTTGTGGAATTATATTCCTGTGATTTCACAATTTTGTAAGTCAACATTAAGTCACTAACAAAATTAAATAAACAAGTACAGAAAAAAAAATTGAGGAGATAGGGGGAAGAGAGATATCTGCAGTCCTACTTCAATAGTCATAAAGCTTCACCCCTGCAGGTGGGGACTGGGACTTTGAATCCAGGTCCTTATGTACTGCAATGTGTGTGCTTAACCAGGTGTGCCACCACCCAATCTCATGTTAAATATATTTAATAATGTAGTTGGTATTTTTATTAATTTCATATAAGATAAACAGATACACATACACTCAAGACAGCACATTCCAGTATATGTAGCACAGGGAATTGAACTAGGAGCCTCATGCATGGAAATCTTCACTATGGGGTGTACACACAGAAATCTAGAGGAAAATACACAGGACTCAGATTTCCCAATAGAAGTAAATACTCTAATAATCTGTTACCAACATATTCCTCTTGTAAGTTATATTTTAAAACTTGATACTAAATGCTCACCAGTAAGAAAAACCAAGATATCTCCAGCCATTTCGTTCAAGTGGATATCCATTGTTACCTTCACAATCTAAAAACAAATAAATAAATAAACAAACAAAAACACAAGCATAATATGCTAGTGGAAATACAGCCCCCTCCTCCAGCATCACCTCTTGCTCCAGAGAAAATTAAAATTAAAGTGAGTACTCTTGTGGATACAATAATAAAGTACAAATGAACTATTAAGCTACCAAATAAAGTAGAATCATTAACAAATAAATTAATAATAAACAAAAACACAAACATAATATGCTAGTGGAAATTTAGCCCCCTCCTCCAGCATCACCTCTTGCTCCAGAGAAAATTAAAATTAAAATGAGTACTCTTTTGTAAAAAAATTTTTTTTTATATTTATTTATTTTCCCTTTTGTTGCCCTTGTTGTTTAACATTGTTGTGGTTACTGATGTCATCATTGTTGTTGGATAGAACAGAGAGAAATGGAGAGAGGAGAGGAAGACAGAGAGGGGGAGAGAAAGATAGACACCTGCAGACCTGCTTCACCACCTGTGACGCAGGATCCTTCTGCCGGTCCTTGCGCTTTGCACCACGTGCGCTTAACCCGCTGCGCCACCACCCGACTCCCAAAATGAGTACTCTTGTGGATATAATAATAAAGTACAAATGAACTATCAAGCTACCAAATAAAGTAGAATCATTAAAATAAAAAAAAGGCATAAGAAAGGTGTCAAGTAATACCGCTTGAATATATGCAGTATTTTCTCTGTCTCGAGGACCAATCAAATTGCAGAATTTTTCTCTGACTGGATAAAGCCTTCCAGGTATATCAAATATTGGACAATTTCCAAAGAATGCAGAGAGTTTTGCTAATTCCATAGTTGCCGACATCACCACGACTTTTAAATGTTCCTTCCTATTAGGAGATTTCTCCTGAAATAGTTTCTTCAGTAAACCAAATAAAATATCCTGAAAGAAAAATAGGTTTCTATTAAGTTACAAGTTTACCTAACAACCAATTTATATTAAATATTTTGCTACCAAAATCCTTTGTTAAAATATAAAAGGCAATTGTATATACAGTAAAAAGCCACCCCTAAGAAATAAACTTAATAGATTTTTTTTAAACCAACATATTTAAAATACTCACTGTAGTTAGAGTTCTCTCATGGGCTTCATCCAAAATAATGACACTAAATTTGGTAAGATTTGGATCTCCCAGAATGTGTTTCAGTAAACATCCATCAGTCATATATTTGATTGCTGTTTCCTAATGTTCAAACAAGAGAGGATATCCAACTTCTAGTTAGGTCACAGAATTTTACCCCTACTTTGTGAAATCTTTTTCACCTCAGATATGCAAAACCAATCAGATTAAGTAAGAGTACATAAAATAGTCTAATGAAGATGGTAAATTACAAATTGTATGACTTCTACAGAGCCAGGGAGAAGAAACTAAGATAGATGTACTGAGACAAAGCAACAGAAGTTTTTGATCAGTGAGGAAACACACGAAGTCCATGCAGAGTGATGATACATTTATCTATATACAAAAGCTTCCGATGAGTAAGTTTCAGGAAACAATGCAATGAGATTCATCTCCCTGTTCTAAACACTACTTTAAAATACTCAGGGAGAAAAAAGTAGAGGAAAACTATTCAGTGCACAATTTGTTCTCACTCATCCTCCCTACCCATTCTACTTAAAAAGATCAGTTATCTTGTCAGTGTTTCCTTTTTAGAAATAAAATTATATATATTTAAAAAAAAAAAAGATCAGTTAAGGTACTGGAGAGACAGCTGACTGGACTGGACTATTAAACCCAGGTCTGAGCCCTGACAACACATAGCAGGTGTTATGGCACTGGAGAAAGTGGTGGTATGATGTCTCTCCCTTTCTATGCCTCTCTGTATAAATGAGAAGGCAGACCAGAACAGTGAAATTGCAAACACATGAGATCCTGGCTTAATTGTTAATTCTTTAAGCCCTAGTTTAAAAAAAAAAAAAAGTCAGATGAATAGCATTTATACCTGATAAGGAAAATAATGTCTCAAGTCTTAAGAGTTAACACTACTCATTTTCATAAAACAAGGGAAGCCCCAAGTATCAGTAATACACTGAGAACAGAAACATGGCATTTTAGGAATCATTCTGTACCACAATGGACAATCAGCCCTATTAGGAATCATATATTGGGGGCCAGGCAGTAGCACAGCAGGTTAAGCGCACATGGCAAAAAGTGCCAAGGACGCCAGTTCAAGCCCCCAGCTCCCCACCTGCAGGGGGAGGGGTCATTTCACAAGTGAAGCACATCTGCAGGTGTCTTATCTTTCTCTCTCTCCCCCTCTGTTTCCCCTCCTCTCTCAATTTCTCTCTGTCCTATCCAACAACAACAGCAGTGACAACAATAACAATAATGACAACAAGGGCAACAAAATGGGAAAAATGGCCTCCAGGAACAGTGGATTCAGTGTAGGCACTGAGCCCCAGCAATAACCCTGGAGGCAAAAAAAAAAAAAAGGAATATATTAAATCAAGTATTAGTTTTTTGTTTTTTTTTAAATATTTATTTTATTTATTCCTTTTTGGTGCCCTTGTGGTTTTATTGCTGTAGTTATTATTGTTGTCATTGTTGTTGGATAGGACAGAGAGAAATGGAGAGAGGAGGGGGAAGACAGAGAGGGGGAGAGAAAGACAGACACCTGCAGGCCTGCTTCACCGCTTGCGAAGCGACTCCCCTACAGGTGGGGAGCCAGGGCTCAAACCAGGATCCTTATGCGGGTCCTTGTGCTTTACGCCACCTGTGCTTAACCTGCTGCGCTATAGCCCGACTCCCAAGTATTAGTTTCTATCTGGCACAGAAAAAGAAATCCAGACAGGATTATAAGAAGTAACTATTGAAGGGGCTGGGTGGTAGCGCAGAAGGTTAAGTGCACATGGCACGAAGTGCAAAGTCCAGCGTAAGGATCCCATTCTAGCCCCCGGCTCCCCACCTGCAAGGGAGTCGCTTCACAAGCAATAAAGCAGGTCTGCAAGCGTCTATCTTTCTCTCCTTCAGTCTGTCTTCCTTTCCTCTCTTGACTTCTCTCTGTCCTATCCAACAATAACAACAATAGCAATAACAACAAGGGCAACAAAAATGGGGAAAATGGCCTCTAAGAGCAGTGGATTCGTAGTTCAGGCACCCAGCCCTAGCAATACCCTGGAGGCAAAAAAAAAAACTATTGAAAAGATTTTTATGTGTTCATGGAACAAATATAGAAGTTGCACAACTTCCTAAGTTGACAATGGCTCCATTGACTTAAAAAATATAAACGCACTACCTGGATGAACCTTGAAAAAATGAAGTAAGTCAGGCACAAAGGATAAAATACTGTATGGCTTTATTTATACAGAGTACTTGAAATAAGCAAATGTGAGGGCCCTGGAGGTAGTTTAAAAGGTAGTAAGCATGTCTTGCCATGATTCAGGTCCTTAGTTCATTCTCCAGCACTACATAAGAGGACCAAGGACAGCACCCAAAGATCTCCATGGTTAGTGAAGTGGTGTTCTTTCGTATCTTTCTCTCAAAACATAGAATAAAAAATGGGCTGGGGGGGGGGGGGAGGGCAGGCGGTAGCACATCTGGTTAAATACACAAAGTACTGTGAGCAAGGACCTCAGTTCAGGGCCCGTTCCCCACCTTCAGCAAGGACACTTCACAGTTGGTGAAGGAAGCCTGCAGTTGTTAATCTTTCTCTCTCCCTCCCCTCTCAATTTCTCTCTGTCCTATTGAATAGAATGGGAGAGGGGAGGAAACAATGGGCACCAGGAGCAGTGGATTTGTAGTGTTAGTACCATGTCCCAGTGATAACCCTGGAGGCAACGAAAAAGAAAAAAAAAAAGTGTACTGTACCAAAGTAAAGGACTCTGGGGAGGGGTGTAAGTGTTCAGGTCTTGAAACATGATAGCAGAGGAAGACCTAGGTAGGGGTTAGAATGTTATGCAGAAAACCGAGAAATGTTATATATATACCAACTACTATATTTTACTGTTGACTGTAAACAATTAAACCCCCCAATAAAGGAAAAAAAAAATAAAATAAAGGATGGAAAAAAACTGGGCTAGGAGGTGGCTCAGCAATATTACACATGCATGAGACCCTGATGGGGAAAGGGAAGAGAGAGTTAAGTGTTCAGCAGATACAATTTCTGTTTGGGATGAAGAAAAAGCTCTGAGTGGTGACAGTTATAACATATTTTATTACATATTTTAAAAAATAGAGATTAAATTATCTCACAAGAGAGAAAGAACCGAAGTATCCTGCTGACATTTCTGATGCTGGGGACTAAATTAGGAATCTCAAACTTGTAATTTTGTAATCTAGAACTCTACCACTGTGCCATCTCCTGGGCCAATACAATTTTTTAAAAAAGAATATACATTTAAGTTATAGGTCAAATATCCTTACAGCTTAAAACAATAAAATAGGAACATCCTAGGAGCTAAGAGGTGGCTCATGGTAAAAATGTGTGAAGACTTGGGTTCAACCCCCCTGTGCTACCACATAGGAGGAGTACTTGCAAAAGGGGAGGGGATTCATAAACAGTGAAGTGCTATGATGTCTCTTCTCTACCTAAAAATGAAAAAGAAAAAAGGCTACCAGGAATAATGTAGGCACCATGTCCCAGCAATAACTTTCATGATAAAAAAAAAAAAAGAGAATCCCCATCTTTAAGACAAAATGTCACATGTAAATGAAGGAGGGAAGAAATGGGATAAATACTAGATACTTTATTCTTTTAATAGTTTATTTATTAATGAGAAAGATAGGAGAGAAAGAACTAGACATCACTCTGGTACATGTGCTATACAGAACTGAACTCAGGACCTCATGCTTGAGGGTCCAATGCTTTATCGACTGCGCCACCTCCTGGACCACAACACTAGATACTTTAAATAATTAGCAAATTCTAATAAGTCTTTAAATAAAATATGAATGCAATTTTTAAGTTAAGATCTTTCAGAATTTTCTGTTCTTTCTGTAAGTTCACATACTTAAAAACAGCACCTAAATTTTTATACCTTAGAGCTGCAATCATCAAAACGAACTTGGTATCCTACTTTGGATCCCAAAGTGCATTTCATTTCTTCTGCAACCCTCTGTGCAACTGATATGGCAGCTACTTTTCGTGGCTGAGTCACACCAATCATACCATGTTGTGAAAACCCTATAAAAACAGAGGTTAAAAACAAAAATGTTAATAACTTCTTCCTATTAGAGGTAAACTGTTGTTGATCAATCAGTACAGACTGTTCAAAGGTTTCCAGAAGAAAACTCCAGAAATCAGCAACATATTTTATTACATGTATACAGTAGAAATTTAGGTGTGCATTTAAAAACAATAAAAGTACATATTTTAATATTTAATATTTTTTCCTACTTCTAATCTAAAGATTAACTCTCAGGCAGCCCAGGAGCTAGTGTTGAACTTGCAGGCATGCAGTCCCTCATTGAATCCCCAGCATTGCATATGCAGAATGATGTTCTAGTTCTCATCCGCCTTTCCTCTCCCTTTCTGTTGCTAATAAATAAATCTTGAAAAAAATTTACTATTAGTATATTAACAGCTTCTAATCCCTAGGAACCCATAAAGCTCTATATACTTCCTAAAATAAGTGCGCTTTTGCCACAGAAGTAAAAC
The DNA here is from genome assembly GCF_950295315.1 of Erinaceus europaeus. Taxonomy (NCBI): domain Eukaryota; kingdom Metazoa; phylum Chordata; class Mammalia; order Eulipotyphla; family Erinaceidae; genus Erinaceus; species Erinaceus europaeus. Next base: position 65,130,116 of record NC_080173.1, on the reverse strand, counting down.
TAATATGCCACTCTGTGCTCAGAGTACATAGAGATTTTTTTTTATCATTCTAATATCTCTGAAAGGGAGGTGAATCTTAAAACTGAAGGCATTTCTTTATTAATACTATATAAAATAGTGGAATGTTTTAAGAAATGAGACCGGGCGGAGAGCAGATAGCATAATGGTTATGCAAAGAGGCTCTCATGCCTGAGGCTCCAAAGTCCCAGGTTCAATCCCCCCGCACCACCATAAGCCAGAGCTGAACAGTGCTCTGGTTTAAAAAAAAAAAAAAAAGGAAAGAAAAAGAAATGAGACCTTAGATTTAATGCACTAGAGGAAGTTAATATAAGTTTAAAAAGTTTTGCTATTTTACTATGTGGGCTTAACCCAGTGCTCCACTGCCAGGCCCCCAATTTTTGCTATTTTAATGTGGATAACATATAATGTTTTATTTTGTTTTGTTTTTTTCTCTATAGCAATCTTAAGATAGAAAATTATATTGCAATGAAGGAAAAATATTTTAAAAGTCGTATGTTCAGGCTGGGCAGTAGTGTACCCAGTTAAGCACCCATAGTACTAAGCACAAGGACTCACGTGAGGATCTGGATTCAAGCCCCTGCTCCCCACCTGCAGGGGGGAATGCTTTACAAGTGCTGAAGCAGGTCTACAGATATCTTTCTTTCTCTTTCTCTCCATCTATGCCCCATCTCTCTCAATTTCTCTGTCCTATCCAATAAAAAGGGGAAAAAATGGCCACCAGGAGCAGTGAATTTGTAGTGCTGGCATCAAGCTCCAGCAATAACTCTGGAGGCAAAAAAAAAAAAAAAAAAAAAAAAAGTAGTATGTTAGCTGGCTTGGTGTTAGAAAAGTCAAGGAACATATATTTACCTGAAAATCCTCTGGAAAGAAAACCAAGAAATACTAATTTTGGCAACAGCTATCAATATATCCCTCAAAGTTATTTCAATACTCAGTGATTAACAGTCCATGAGTCAGTCTTACTATATAATCAAATTATCTACCTATAATTCTACTTGGAACTACTACAGTAATTAAAGATGGAATCATTGCCATTTCAACTAATTCCTGAATCTGAAAGAAGCATAAAGGAGAAAAGAAAGTGTAGTTATGCCAAGAGAAGATCTGGAACTGTAAAACAAATGGTAGTCATTTTACCAACATAGAAGTCCTATTAATTTTTAAGTACTCTCAAAGTTATCTCAGAGTAAAATTACCTGCTTCATATAGATATTTTGGGAGTTGAGTTGTTTTACCACTTCCTGTATTTCCAGTAACTATAAGGAATGAATTGTCCCAAACTGCTTGAATAAGCTTTTTTCTTTGTTTTTGAATAGGAAAAGTTGGAGTAGTTCCTCCTTCCTGTGATGTGCATCCTTTCTCTTCTGTAATAATAGGGAAGGAGAAAATCAATTGTATCAGTACCATTAAAAAAAAGCCTGTAAAGGTATCTGACTTAATTTCCCAGGATTGAAATGAGAAAGACAATAGAATTCTAGTGCTGGAAGGGATCAGTCACTCCATGACTTCTGAGCAACTTGAAAGTGAGGGTTTATAAGCCCAAAACAACTTTTTGGTGAAATCGAACACCTTGAGCACTTGCTAATGCATGGCCAAAAATAATCAACAAGGTATGCCTAGCAAAAAACAACGTATATTGTAAACATACCTAAGCAAAGAAACAAATTATTAAACAATAAAGTCTGAAGCACAACAAAAAAATCTTGGCTTGGGATCGGGTGGTTGCGCACCTGGTTGAAGTGCGCGTTACAGTGTGCTAGGACCCAGGTTCGAGCTCCCGGTCCTCGCATGGGGAAAGCTTTGCCAAGACGTGAAGCAGTGTTGCAGGTGTTTCTCTAACTCTTTCCCTCTCTATCACCCCTTCCCTTTCGATTTCTAGATGTCTCTATCCAATAAATAAAGATAACAGTTTTTTTTTTTCCTCCAGGGTTATTGCTGGGCTCGGTGCCTGCACCATGAATCCACCGCTCCTGGAGGCCATTTTTTCCCCCTTTTTGTTGCCCTAGTTGTTGCAGCCTCGTTGCGGTTATTATTGCCATTGTTGACGGTGCTTTGTTGTTGGATAGGACAGAGAGAAATGGGGAGAGGAGGGGAAGACAGAGAGAGAGGGGAGAGAAAGATAGACACCTGCAGACCTGCTTCACGAAACCCGTGAAGCGACTCCCCTGCAGGTGGGGAGCCGGGGGCTCGAACCGGGATCCTTACGCCGGTCCCTGCGCTTTGCGCCACTTGCGCTTAACCCACTGCGCCACCGCCCGACTCCCAAGATAACAGTTTTTTAAAGCATTGGCAAAAAAAAAAAAAAACTAAAAGGGTGGGGGTACACAATACAATGGTCATGCAAAGAGATTCTCATGCCTGAGGCTCAGAAGTCCCAAGTTCAATCCCCCCACCACCACCATAAACCAGAGCTGAGCAGTGGTCTGGTTAAAAAAAAAAAAAAAAAAATTGGCTGAATTAAAAGCCACCAGTGTTTGCTTCTGATTCATGGTTCAAGTTAGGTCCCTGTTCAGAGTGACTGATATCCCAGAAAGCCAAGTGGTAGGTAACCATGGAAACTGGCTCTCTTCATACAGTACCCAAAAGGCAGGCTGGCAGCCCAATGAAGGGGGCGTGGGGGCTGAGTAGAGAACAAAGGCTCTATGAGCTCAAATGCATTACGTGTCTCGACGTCGGGGTTCACTTTTTGTCCCCCAAGTAATGTTCTCACCCAACTTGGGTGTAGTACCGCCTCCCTCTAGACCAAAGAGCTCACTGGACATAAAGTTCGCCTCCTGCTTGAAGGGAGAAGAGAATGCTGTGACTACATCCCCACTCTTCTCCGCTCGCTGAAGGCATACTTTCACCTCTCCCCACCTCCCACGCCGTAACTCCTGCTAGGCTCCGTAGCGTCCCCCAGACCACACCTCTATCAGAGACGTGAACAGCCATGGGCCGCTCTTCTTGAAGGTCTATGGACCGCTCACCTTCCTCCTGCCGCCTTGGCGCCCTGCCCGCGACGGCGGGAAACCGGGACATAGACCTGGCCCCCAACGGAGTTAAGCACGTCCACAGAACAGGGAAGATGGGAGGGGAAAGACGAAGGCGCGTCCCGATGACGTAGAAGTGTTTACTTCCGTGTGTGCGACTCTCAGCAAGGGGAGGGGGCAGATGACGTGGCGCGTGCGGCTGCTGGAAAATGCCTCGGGCAGGACCCCCGGGCCTATGGGGTTACAAGCCTCAGACTCACCCTGAGAGTTTTCAACAGTCTTCTTGGCAGCTTTCACCTAGGGTGTCGAGGTCATCCCCAGCATCAGAAAGGGCTCTGACATGTTTCTGTTCTTGTATACGGTAGGGGCAGGCTATACGGCTTTTCTTTCCCAGTAGGAGCTCTGCTTTAGCACACTTCATGTGATGTGATCCTTTGCCAGAAGCTGGAGCCATCATAGAGTGCAGTGTTCCCCATTAGTCTCATCTTGTCTGTGCCGAAATAACCAGTTCAGGGCTACATATCTTCTGAGTTGGAGAGCTTAACGTACTAGTTTTGTAATATTCAAAGCTTAGATATTGTTCATTTCTTTTGAGATGGCCCTGTATTTTTTTAAGACTTTCATTCATTTAGTCGTTCATCTTCTTTAAGACTTCATTTAATTCTTCATGAAGAAGATAGGAGGAAAGAGAGAGAAAGAACCATCACTCTGGTACTAGTGCTGCGGGGAATTGAACTCACGACCTCATGCCACTGTGGCACCTCCGGGACCACGCCCTGTATTTTATAACTTATTTCCATGTTTATTTTCTTCCTCTTCCCACACACACAGCAAAATGTCTTAAAATAGATAATCAATATTTGTTGGATTTGCTGGGGTGGTGGCTGATCTCCAGAAGAATTAAGCTCGCTTTTAAAAGAAAGCTTCAAAGATTTTTGAAGTGGCTTAGTATGTGACAGGTTGGCTAGAGAGCTGGGTTTAAAACCATAAGGTTCTTGGTTTTATCCCCAGTATCACAGTATTGCTATCAATCTCTCAATAGATACCTTGTTCTCTCATTAATAAACAAATGCATCTTTTGGAAAATATTTTGAAGGACAGGGGAGATAGCATAATGGTTATGCAAAAACTTAATGCCTGAGGACCCAAAGTCCCAGGTTCAATTGCTAGCACCACTATCACTGGTTAAGCAGTGCTCCTGCCTCTTTTTCAATCTTTCTCTTTTCCTCTCTTCTTCTCTCTCTCTCTCTTTCATTAAAACAAAAAAGATTTTGAAGATGCATTTACTGAAAGAATATCTTTTCATAATGTGCAGTGCAGACAATGATCTGGGGCTTCACCCATGCAAGGCTTGTGCTCTACCTACTGGTCCACCTCCTCAGCAATTTTTTTATAGAAGTAACATTAATTTATATTATTACACATATTTTATGAATAATTTTCACACTTCTTCAAAAGTAAGTTGTTTGTGGGGGCAGGGGAGGGAGGGAGGAGATAGTCTTTCATGCTGAAGACTCCAAAGTCCCAGGTTCAACCCCCAGCACCACCATATGCCAGAGCTGAGCTGTGCTCTGGTAAAAAAGAAAAAAAAAAAGTAAGTTGTTATACCAACCACCAAAGTGTAGAAATTCCTCCATCACCATCTACTGGATTATTCTTTACACTTTGTGCCCTGTATGCTCACCTCTACTGGCAACCTTAGTTCTGTAGCCAGAAGCCAGTGTGGTTTTGTCTTTGTCCTTACTTTGTTTCTATATATAAAATACATGAGTGAAATCATAAGGTTTTTTTGTTTGTTTGTTTGTTTTTTGCCTCCAGTCACTGGGTCTTGGTGCCTGCACTACAAATGCACTGCTCCTGACAGTCATCCCCCACCCTCTACACACATATCTATTTTATTGGATAGGACAGAGAGAAATTGAGAGGAGAGGGAAGATAGAGAGGGAGGGAGAGAGTGAAAGAGAGAGAGAGAGAGAGAGACCTGCAGACCTGTTTCACTGCTCATGAAGTGCGTCTGCTGCAGGTGGGGAGCCAGGGGCTCAAACCCATATCCTTGCGCAGATCCTTGGGCTGAGTACTAGGTGTGGGATGCATTGGATCGACCTTCCCGTGGTGCATCCCGTGAGTACCCATTCATTGGGGAAACTGACGATCCTTCCTAGCCGACTGAATCCACATGGATCCCAGTCACTTTCAAAGCCAGCAACAAGCAGCTCCTGACAGCTTTCAACCTGACGCTGTTGACTGGCTACGGAAGAAGGGCAAACGCTAGAAGAAGAAGTACTAGGTGTGTGGCCCCCATAAGGTGTTTGTCTTTCTGACCTCTCTCAGAATTGTACCCTCCAACTCCATGTTGTCACATATGGCAAGACTTCATCTTTTTTAAATATATTATTTTTATTTTATTAGATAAAGAAACATCAGGAGGAAGAGGGAGAGAGAGGGAGTGAGAAAGACACCTGTAGCACTGCTTCACTACTCTTAAAAGTTTTCCCCTGCAGTTGGGGATTAGGGGCTTGAAATCAGATCCTTGTGCATGGTAGTGTGTGCATTTAACTAGGTGTGCCACAGTCTGGCTCTAAAACTTCATTTTCTACTTGATATATATATATATATATATATATATATGTATATATATATATATATATATATAACTTTATCCTCTCATCTATTGTTGGGCACTTAGGTTGTTTTCATACCTTGGCTAGTGTATATTGTGTTGCAAGGAATGCAGGAGTGCATATATCCTTTTAAATTAGTGGTATATATTTTTTTAAATAATCTTTAGTAGACACCTAAGAATTAAATTGTTAGATTATATATATATATATATATATATATATATATATTAAATTTGTCTTTTACTTTCTTCCTCTCTCTTTCTCTCTCTCTCTCTTTCTCTATCCAGAACACTGATCATCTTTGGTTTATGGTAGTGTATGGGATTGAACCTGGGATTTGGGAGCCTCAGGCATGATAGTCTCTTTGCATAACCATTATGCTATCTACCCCCACCCTAGGTCTTATATTTTTAGCATTTTTAGAAACCTATTTCTTATTTTTTCTTTTTTATTATCTTTATTTGACAGCCAGATATTGAGAGGTAAGGGGGAGACAGAGAGGAAGAGAAACAGAGAGACACCTGCAGCACTGCTTCACCACTCATGAATCTTTCCCCTTGCAGGGAACTGAGGGTTTGAACCTGAGTCCTTGTGCATTGTAACATGTGCGTTCAACCAGGTGTGCCACCACCAAGGCCTGAAACCTTATTTCCTTAAAGAAGCTAGACTAATTTAAATTCCCACCAACAATATATAAGGTGTCCTTTTCTCCACAACCTTCCCAATCTTTTGTTCTGGTCTTTATGATATAGATCATTCTCACAAGACTTAAGTGTTATTTCACTGTAGCTTTGATTTTCATTTCCTTGATGACAAATAGTGAATGAACATTTTTCATATGCCTGTTGACCATCTGTGTGCCTTTCTTGAGAAGTGTCTATTCATGTCTTCTGCCCATTTTTTAATGTGGTTATTTTGTTGGTGATGACTTCTGTGAACTTCTTATCTGTGTTGGATATAAGCCCCCTTATTGTATAAATATTTTCTCCTGTTACATAGGATGTCTTGTCTATATATTTTTCCAGAGTGCTTTGCTTTGGATTATGATGCTAATGGAGATTGAAGCTGGGGACCTTGGTGCCTCAGGCATAAAAGTAATTTTTGCAGGGGTTGGGCAGTGGCACAGCAGGTTAAGTGCACGTGAAACAAAGTGCAAGGACAGGCATAAGGATCCTGGTTTGAGCCCCCGGTTCCCCACCTGCAGGGGAGTCGCTTCACAGGTGGTGAAGCAGGACTGCAGGTGTCTTATCTTTCTCTCCCCCTCTCTGTCTTCCCCTTCTCTCTCCATTTCTCTCTGTCCTATCCAACAATGACAACATCAACAATAATAATATTAACTACAACAACAAAACGACAAGGGCAACAAAAGGGAAAATAAATAATAATAAAAATTAAAAAAAAGAAAAGTCATTTTTGCATAACCATTATGTTATCTCCCCAGTCCAATTTTTTTTTTTTTTTACCAGATCACTGCTCAGCTTTGTCTTATGTTACTGCTGGGCATTGAACCTGGGACCTCAAAGCCTCAGGTACAGTAGTCTTTTTGCATAACCATTATGCTATCTTCCCAGCCCATCAGTTGTTTTTTTCAAAGTGGATCAGGAGGGGGCTGGGCGGTGGCACATTGGGTTAATCAGATGTTTTTTCAAAGTGGATCAGGAGGGGGCTGGGCAGTGACACACTGGGTTAATCACACATAGTGTGAAGCTTAAGGATCCCGAAGGGGGGTTGTTTCACAAGCAGTGAAGCAGGTCTGTAGGTGTCTATCATTCTTCGTCCCCTCCCCTCTCAATTTTTCTCTGTCCTATCCAAAAAATAAAAAAAAACTGGTCACAGAAGCAGTGTATTCATAGTGCAGACACTGAGCCCTGTTAGCGAGCAAAATCAAACCACCATCCACTGCAAGGAAGCAAACGATGTTTATTCACGAATTGCTGTTGTATGCTTTACATTGGGTTCTAGTTCTCCCCCACCAAGAGAATTAGATCAGTCCTGTTAGTTTCGCAGGCCTGCTTGGCCCTGCCCCGGGGAACCCCGAGAGAAGGCCAGAGTTCCAGAGTTCCAGGGTTAGAGAGTTCCTGAGTTCCAGAGTAAGAGAGAGTGCTTGCGCCGCCGCAAAGAGACAGCAGAGTTCTGTTTGGTGATTAGTTTGTCTTAGTTTATGAATCGTTGTTCCTGAATAAAGAAATACAGCTTCCCTGTCCAGCCGTTGTCTCTGCGTCTCTGTTACCCGACCGTGAAGCTAGCCCGGCCGGCTAGAGCCTACGAATTTTAACAACAAATTGCAATCCGGGCCGAGTAGCAACAGACAGCAGTCTGCCAGCTCGACCCTGAACAAGGCTCAAACCACACGATTTATAGGAATTCAGACTCCACTCAGGGAGGGGGGGAACACATCACCTTATTAGCCTATATCCAATCATTTCAAACTTATCAATAGCCTGATCCATTCAGAATAAAGCATGGGCTAGTTCTAAACATCACACCAGACCAATAGGTCCCCACCTAAGTGGGAGGGGTTCACCACATTCCTTTGCTCTTTGTTGGGACCACCCGGCCATCTGTTTGTAATTCATCAGGCCATCTGTTTGTAATTCATCAGGCCATCTGTTTGAACTACCTGGTGACAGTATTCCTATGCAAAGGTCATGAGGAGGTCTGTTCACTGCAGGGTCTGTCAAAATAATTGATGGCCTTTTAGGTTCTGCTGAGGGGAAAAGGGCAAGGAATTTCCCACCTCACTGGGCAGGAGGGCAAAAAGCAACTATATTTAAACTATTCTTTTTTTTTTTTTTTTTTTTTATTGAGAAAGATAAGAGAGAGAGAGAACCAGACATCACTCTGGTACATGTGCTGCCAGGGATTGAACTCAGGACCTCATGCTTGAGAGTCTAGTACCTTAACCACTGTGCTACCTCCTGGACCACTATTTAAACTATTCTTAAAACTCAAAAGCGATTATACTTATAACTATTCTATAGTTACTGCCTCTAACAAGCCCCAGCGAAACCTTGGAGACAAAAAGAAAGAAAGGAAAAGAGAAAGAAAGAAAGAAAGAAAGAAAGAAAGAAAGAAAGAAAGATGAAGTAAAAGTGGTGGGCCAGAATGGGACAGGTAATGAGGGCTCACAGCATAGCTCATGCGATGAAGGCACCTGGACCACAGTGGTGTTCATGGGGGCAATGGGGCATGTGAGAGAATGTATCATGATCACGGACACATGTATGGGACACATAGGAATTATGGGAGGGGCAACTATGGGCCAATGAGGAGAGCAGGTGGGGCATGATAGAGCATGGTGATGGGGTTACCTGGGTCTTGATGGGGTACCTGGAGCAGGTGAGGAGGATGAGCGTTATGACAGGCATGAGAGGGATGTGGGGACATACAGGGTGCATGAGGGAGACACCTGGGCATGAAGGGCATTCCATGGAACAGGCAATATGAGTAGGTGTGTCATGATAGAATATGTTTCAGGCATCTGGACCACAACTGGGGGAGTAGGGCTCATGAGGGAGATGGAGTGTGACCATGTGGGAGTACACAGTGGGGCATCTGGACATAGGTGGGACACTTGGGGGGGCACCTGAGAGCCTGATGGATTAAGTAGGGCATACACGGTGGGATGTGTGGCATGTGATTGAAGAAAGGCACTGGCAGGTGGTAGGAGGAGTGGGGAATCTCAGAGATCTGGAGCCCAGGTGGCACAGACTCACGGTGGTACACATAGTGAGGGTAGTATTGGTGGCGGGAAGACTCAGGCTGAGAACTGTGGAGTATCACATTTTCTTCCACTTTCCTTCCCTCTTTGCACTGGGAGAAATGTAGACATGTACAAATCTTTAAAGTCACACTGCCAAATTCCTGAGAAAACAAGATGACCCTCACTCCTCAGTAGTCATTTCTATACTATAGGCCACATCTGCCCCTCTTAGTGCAAAAGAAGAATGACCTTGGTCCCACCCATTGCTGCTTGTTCTCAGATATTTTCTCACTGTTACTTAAGGATTAGCAAAACAAACACAAAACAACACACTTGGATAGTGTCCTGCTTTGCCATGTGTGAGACCCAGGCCTAAATCAGGTCCCCACCACATTGAAGGAAGCTTTGATACTATGATCTCTTTCACTCTATGCTTCACTGCTTTCTATATATAATAAAACCTTTTCCCATTTTATTGATATTTTCTTCATCTGTGCAGAAACACTTTTATTTGATATAGTCTGAAACTCACTTTAAATAGATAAGGACATCAGGTTTAATGCCCTACATCACCAATAGCCAGAACTAAGAGTTCTTTGGTCAAAGTAGACAAATAAAATTTCAATCTTATACAAAAATCACCCAACAAGCCTATATCTAGAATAAAATTAGCAGTCGAAGAGTGGAGAAAAATAAAAGTAAAAAATTCCAATATTGTTTATTTCATTTTATTTTCCTAATTAGCTTCCAGCTTTTATTTAATGTGACAACTGAAAAATAGAAATTATATATATGACCTAACCATCTTTCTCTTGCCTCCAGGGTTTCCTCTTACTATGTTTTATTTAATACAGGGAAATAATTCCATACTACACCCACCATCAAAGCTCTGCACCCTTATAACCTGAATTTTATTGTTTACTTACTAGCACAATAGAAAAATAGGAGAAAACAGAAAACCAGAACATCACTATAGCTACTGTTTTCCCTCCCAGGTCACAAGATTGTTGATATTGAAATCAAGAACATTTAAAACATTCGATCATTAATAACTATGTGCTCAGGGCTATTTAAAAGTGAAAGATCAATAATCATTTCCTGCCCAGTGAATTTACAAATTACCATGACAAACAAGATACAAATACAGGGACAGAGTAAAAATAGAAAACACATGGATTGAATCTGAGAAACTAAATCAATGCCCCCAAAAAACATTTAATCTATTTTCTGTTACCCTTGAGTCACAAGAAAAACCTGGAAAAAAAAAAAGATATTTAGTGCTCGCTTCGGCAGCACATATACTAAAACTGGAACGATACAGAGAAGATTAGCATGGTCCCTGAGCAAGGATGACACGCAAATTCGTGAAGTGTTCCAATTAAAAGAAAAAAAGATATTTAAAGAAGTGTGAGAAACATGAGTTTCACCCTGCTGCTATCCTTAAGTGATTTTCCAAAATGTTCTTGAATTTAGACTTTCTGAGCATCCCAAAGGGGCAGAAAGCAGGTTATTAAAGATTAACAATAAAGTAGAATTTTATTTATTTTAGGGAAGGCCAACTTTGTTTGTTTGTTTTTACATTTTATTTATTCATGAAGAAGATAGGAGGAGAGAGAAAGAACCAAGCATCACTCTGGTACATATGCTGCCGGGGATTGACCTTAGGACCTCACACTTGAGAATCCAGTGCTTTATCCACTGCATCATCTCCAGGACTACTAAAGTAGAATTTTATTTTATTCATTTAATGAATGGAAGAGACTAAAGACCACTCCAGATTATGCAGTGCCTGGGGTCAAAACCAGAACTTGAGGCATGTGAGTTTTCTTTTCATTTATTTATTTCCCCTTTTGTTGCCCTTGTTGTTTTATTGTAGTTATTATTGTTATTATTGATGTCGTTGTTGTTGGATAGGACAGAGAGAAATGGAGAGAGGAGGGGAAGACAGAGAGGGGGAGAGAAAGATAGGCACCCGTAGATCTGCTTCACCGTCTGTGAAGGGACGCCCCTACAAACGAGGAGCCGGGGGCTCGAACCGGGATCCTTCCTCTGGTTTTTGCGCTTTGTGCCACATGCGATTAACCCGCTGTGCTACCGCTCGACTCCCATGAGTTCTTTTCTTTACCTACAGGAGCAATTTCCAGACCACAGGAATCGAACTTTTAAATCACTGTCATTAATGGTGAACATTTAATCACAGCTGTAATTTAAATGATGTAACTGGCATAGAAAAGAAAATTATCAAATAATAACAACACAATTCAGAAACTTAGAAACTCTGGACAGGTGATAAAGGAAATCACAAAAGAACTCATGAATGGCCTAGAGAGATAGTACAGTGGTTTATGCAACATATTTTCTTGCCAGAGTGTTGGAGGTCCCAGGTTCAACCTCCAGCCTACCATAAGCTAGAGATGAGCAATGAATGACCTATTAAATAAAGGAAGGGGGGAGTAGGGGTAGTGGAGAGACAATTTAATGGTTCTGCAAAAAAGAGTTTCATGCCCGATCATCTGAGGTCCCACATACAATCCTGGCACCACCGTAAACCAAAATTGAGTAGTGCTCTGATAAAAATTAAAGACAAAGCATGAGTAATGGTCTCAAAATACATGATTTTTTTTTTTTAACCAGAGCACTGTTCAGCTCTGGTTTATGGGGTGCGGGGGATTGAACCTGGGACTTTGGAGCCTCAGGCATGAGAGTCTCTTTGCATAACCATTATGCTATCTATCCTCCGCCCTAAATACATGAAATTTTAACTTTTATTTTATTCATTACATATAAGTTAAGCATTTCATATGAATAGTAGGGGAAACAGCACAATGTCTATGCAAAGAGACTTTCTTGCCTAAGGCTCCAAGGCCCCAGGTTCCTACCGCCCCCACCCCCACTCCTACCCCTTCCCCCCCACACCACCATAAGCCAGAGCTGAGCAGTGCTCTGGTAAAAAAAAAAAAAAATCAGATAGAGAGAGAAACCAGAGCACCACTCCAGTATGTGCTGGCACTGAGGATCAAACCAGAACCCCCAGGCATTAAAGCATTAAAGTACTGTGTTCTAAGAAGTGAACAATTTATTTCTCTGGCCACACACGTGCTTTTCTTTTTCTTTAATGTTTTTTTTAACACTTTTTTTTAACATATATATTTTTTATTTTATTGTTTTTCTTTTTTAAATATTTATTTACTCACTTTTTGTTGCTCTTATTGTTTTTTTGTTGTAGTTATTATTGTTATTGATGTCTTTGTTGTTGGATAGGACAGAGAGAAATGGAGAGAGGAGGGGAAGACAGAGAGGGGGAGAGAAAGAAAGACACCTGCAGACCTGCTTCACCGCCTGTGAAGCGACTCCTTTGCAGGTGGGGAGCAGGGCACTTGAACCGGGATTCTTATGCTGGTCCTTGTGCTTTGCGACACATGCGCTGAACCCGCTGCGCTACCGCTACCGCTGGACTCCCTCAAATATTTATTCCCTTTTGTTGTCCTTGTTTTGTTATTGTAGTTATTATCGTTGTCGTTGTTGTTGGATAGGACAGAGAGAAATGGAGAGAGGAGGGGAAGACAGAGAGGGGGAGAGAAAGAGAGATACCTGCAGATACCTTGAAAGAGAGATACCCTTGCAGGTGGGGAGTTGGGGGGCTCAAATGGGTCCTTATGCTCAAACGGGTCCTTATGCCGGTCCTTGCACTTGGCGCGAAGTGCGCTTATCCCACCGTGCTACCGCCCAACTCCCTCTTTAATGTTTTATTTATTTATTTATTTATTTACTTATTTATTAATGAAAGGGATAGGAGGAGAGAGAGAGACAACTAGATATTGCACTGGCACATGTGCTGCTAGGGATCGAACTCAGAACCCACACTTGCAAGTCCAACACTTAATCACTTAATCCACTGCACCTCTTCCCCGACCACTATTTTGTTTTTTGTTTTGCTTATTGTGCCACCAAAGTTGTCACTGGGGCTTGGTGCCAACACTACTGAATCCTCTGCTCCAGGAGGCCATTTCTTTTTTTTTCTTTCTATTTTATTTGATAGGACAGAGAAATTTATTTATTTATTATTAATTTATTTCTTTATTGGGGAATTAATGTTTTACATTCAACAGTAAATACAATAGTTTGTACATGCATAACATTCCCCAGTTTCCCAATTAACAATACAACCCCCACTATGTCATTTATCATCCTTCATGGACCTGTATTCTCCCCTCCCACCCACCCCAGAGTCTTTTACTTTGGTGTAATACACCAATTCCATTTCAGGTAGGACAGAGAAATTTAGAGGAGAGGAGGAGATAAAGAGGGAGAAAGAAAGATAGACACCTGCTGACCTGCTTCACTGCGTTCCTCATACAGGTAAGGGACAAAGGCTTGAACCTGGGTTCTTGCACATGCTAATGTGTGTACTCAACTGGGTGCACCACCACCTGGCCCCCAACATGTGGTTTTTAAATTCATAAATATGATAAAAAAAAGAAAAGGAAAGTGTTGGGGGCTGGATGGTGGCATACCTGGCAGAGCACACGTTATAATGAACAAAGACCCAGGTTAGAGTCCCCACATGCAGAGGGAAAGCTTTGCAAGTGGTGAAGCAGGGCTGTAGTGTCTTTCTGTCTCTTCCTCTCTATCTCCCCCTTTCCTCCTGATTTTTGACTGTCTCTCTCTATCCAATAAATAAATAAATATGATAATAAAGTGTTTTGTAGGTAGAAATATAGAGAAGCTAATTTTTTATATTTATTTTTATTTATTTATTCCCTTTTGTTGCCCTTGTTGTTTTATTGTTGTAGTTACTATTGTTGTCATTGTTGTTGGATAGGACAGAGAGAAATGGAGAGGGGAGGGGAAGACAGAGAGAGGGAGAGAAAGATAGACACCTGCAGACCTGTTTCACCGCTTATGAAGCGACACCCCTGCAGGTGGGGAGCCAGGGCTTGAACCAGGATCCTTATGCGGGTCCTTGTGCTTAGCGCCACCTGCGCTTAACCCGCTGCGCTACAGCCCGACTCCCGAGAAGCTAAATTATAAATGGTCAAGAAGAGAATTAGAGAGCAAACTCAAAAGGTATTTGATGTATTTGGAGATGTCTGGTGAAAATAAATTGAGGTGAATAAACGAGAAAAAAGTAGAAAAAAATGGTGATACTACAGTCTATTTACAATGATTTTACTTTATTATTTATTTAAAATCATGATTTTAAATGGACTTAGTTGGGGTGAAGGAGGTGACTAAAGTGGTAGAACACATGCTTTGCATAAATTAGACCCAGGGTTTCATACTCAACATTGCATTAAGAAAAAAAATTAAATAAAACAAACAAACAAACAAACAAAAAGACTAGGTCATTGAAGGTATTGGGTAAAATTAGAAGTTGTGTTTAGAAATTTGAAGCAACTCTATACTTATGAGTGATAAGAAATGGAGTAGGAAACATGAAGAGATATGAGCCCTAGGTCAGATCTATGGCCATGGGTTATAGTTAATGGCATTTATATACTTTCCTCATATTTGGGAGCTACTCTCTTCACTGCTTCATTTTTCTAGTCCTATTTTCAACTCTGACATCATCTTCCCAGACAATACTTTTAGCCCATTTGCATGCTAGCTATCAGGCAAAAATTATTAAAGTCATGGGTCCCTGGGGATTACCTAAACTAGACTTGTTCATCTCTCATGAAGACCCTTAGTTTCATCTGCTCTATTCTTAACTTTAGGTTCCTGCTTATTAAACAATTTGTCCTGCTTTATATTTTACTGCTTTTCAGCCACCAAGTTGCAGACATTACCATGATACCAATCTGGCTTCCCTGGGCAGATGACCTCACCAGTGTGTTCTGGAACCTCAGTTCTCCAGAAGCCTACCTCACTAGGGAAAGATAGAAACAGGTTGTGGGGAGAGTCCGGCGGTAGAGCAGTGGGTTAAGCACACGAGGTGCGAAGCACAAGGACAAGTGTAAGGATCCTGGTTCCAGCCCCAGCTCCCCACCTGTAGAAGAGTTGCTTCACAGGCGGTGAAGCAGGTCTGCAAGTGTCTTTCTCTCCCTTTCTCTGTCTTCCCCTCCTCTCTCCATTTCTCTCTGTCCTATCCAACAACGACATCAATAACTACAACAATAAAACAACAAGGAAAACAAAAGGAAATAAATATTAAAAAAAATAATAAAGAAAGAAACAGATGGGCCACGTGGTGGCGCACCTGGCTGAGTGCACATTGCAGTGCTCAAGCAACTGGGTTCAAGTCTCTGGGCCCCACCTACAGGGGGAAGGCTTTAAATTAGTAAAGTGGTGTTGCAGGTGTCTCTCTGTCTTTCTCCTTCTCTATCACCCCGTTCTCTCTTGATTTCTGGCTGTTTCTATCAAACAAAAATAAAGATAATAAAAAAAATTAAAAAGAAGAATTTTGGTCTATACTCCCAGAAGCATAAAAAATAGGGAATCAGGAGTTGGGCGGTAGCACAGCGGGTTAAGCGCAGGTGGCGCCAAGCGCAAGGACCAGAGTAAGGATCCCGGTTGGAGGCCCTGGCTCCCCATCTACAGGGGAGTCGCTTCATAGGCGGTGAAGCAGGTCTGCAGGTGTCTGTCTTTCTCTCCCCCTCTCTGTTTTCCCCTCCTCTCTCCATTTCTCTCTGTCCTATCCAACAACGACGACATCAATAACAGCAACAATAATAACTACAACAATAAAACAAGGGCAACAAAAGGGAATAAATAAATAAATATTTTAAAAAAAGAATAGGGAATCTTCCAATGGGGGGGATGGGATACGGAACTCTGGTGGTAGAAGTTGTACCCCTTTTATTCTACAATCTTGTTAGTCATTATTAAATCACTAATAGAATTTTTTAAAAGGAGCAGGAATGGAAGAAAGAAAACTTGTACTAAGAGTAGGCAATATAAAGCATTTGTGACAGATGTGTTCTACTTTTTTTTTATTGTTGCAGTTATTGATGTCGTTGTTGTTGGATAGGACAGAGAGAAATGGAGAGAGGAGGGGAAGACAGAGAGGGGAAGAGAAAGACACCTGCAGACTTGCTTCACTGCTTGTGAAGCAACTCCCCTTCAGATGGGGATCTGGGGGGCTGGAACAGATACCCTTCTGCCAGTCCTTACACTTTGCGCCATGTGCGCTTAACCCGCTGTGCTACCACCGGACTCCCAGGGATTTGTGGCAGATTTGAACACAATTGTTTCTTTACATTTCTCTCTCCCAATTCTCTTACTTGTAATCTTTCTAAGCCCTCATCAAAGCAGAAACAAATATACATGGTGACTTACAGGATCAAGACCAGGACCTCGTGGTCCAGGAGGTGGCACAGTGGATAAAGCATTGGACTCTCAAGCAGGAGGTCCTGAGTTCAATCCCTGACCGCACATGTACCAGAGTGATGTCTGGTTCTTTCTCTCTCTCCTCCTATCTTTCTCATTAATAAATAAATAAAATCTAAAATAAAAAAAGAGCTTCCTGTGTATGCTTGTAGAACCGGCTATTTCCTTTCACACAGATAAAACAGGGTCATGAGAAAAGGCGAAAAGAAAGAAGCATATAAGATAAAGGAAAAAGAGGGCTGGTTGGTGGTGCACCTGGTTGAGTGCACATGTTACAATGCACAAGGATCTGGGTTCAAGCTCCAGTCCCCACCTGCAGGGAGAAAGCTTTGCGAGTAGTGAAGCAGTATTGCAGGTGTCTCTCTTTCTCTCTTCCTCTCTACCACCCCCACCCTCTTGATTTCTGGCATTTTTTTATCCAATAAATTAATAAATACCAATAAAAAATTAAATAGAAAGAAAGGAAAAGAGGACTGATGGAGGACAAAAAAGCCTTCAAAGTGGGCAACAGAACAAGGATTTTTCATTATAAACTCCTAGTGGAAGGACCTCACCTGGTAAAGCATACTTGACTGGGTGAGGGGGACTCAGATCTCCCAGCATGTGGGAGCACTATGCAAAGGGGAAGCTCCATGAGTAGGGCAACTGTTGCTGTGGGTGTGGTCTCTTTCTCTCTCTCTCTCTAAAAAAAAAAAAAAAAAAGACAAGAAAAGCAAAGACAAACTTCTAACGGAAGGAGTTCAAGAAGAACCATCCTCAAATGTGGGCTTTCCCTCCTTTAAAAATAAATCAAGAATTGGATGACATTCACTGACATTTAACTCATAAAACCAGTAGGAGAAAATGACCAAAAAAAAAATACTGAGAAATCACATTTAAATATATAAATATAGCACATAACTTAAATGCTTAAGAACTGACTTTATTTTTTATTTTATTTGTATTTAATTTTTTTGCCACCAGGGTTATCACTGGGACTTGGTGCCTGTACAATGAATACACTGCTTCTCATGGCCATATCTCCTTTTTTACTAAAAAAAAAAAAAAAAATTAGAGGGAGTCCAGTGGTAGCACAGTGGGTTAAGCGCACGTGGCGCGAAGTGCAAGGACTGGAGTAAGGATCCAACTTCGAGCCCCCGGCTCCCAACCTTCAGGGGAGTCGCTTCACAAGTGGTGAAGCAGGTCTGCAGGTGTCTTTCTCTCCCCCTCTTTGTCTTCCCCTCCTCTCTCCATTTCTCTCTGTCCTATCCAACAACGACAACATCAATAACAACAACAATAAAGCAACAAGGGCAGCAAAAGGGAATAAATAAATAAATAAATATAAAAAATTAGATAGGACAGATGTAAATTGAAATGGGAGGGGGAGATAGGAAAAGAGACACCTGCAGACCTGCTTCACCGCTAGTGAAGCTTACCTTCACAGGTGGGGAGCCGGGGCTCAAATTCAGGTCCCTAACCAAGGTAATATGTGTTCTTAACAATGTGTGCAGTCACCTCGCCCCCCCCCCCCACCCCATTGCTGAGTTCCGTTCTTAGAAAATGACATTGCTGTACCTTGGTCTCTTTCCCATAAAGAAAGTAGGTGTTTAAAAATAAGTTTCAAGAGAGTTGGGGAGGTGCATCAGCAACCACACATCAGGGTTTGATGCCTGAGGCACCAGAAGTCCCAGACTCAATCCCTGGTACCTCCATATGCCAGATCTAAGCAGTGTTTTGGAAAATAATAACAATAATATATAAGTAAATAAGAAAGCCTATGATCATTTTGTCATTTAACAGTCCTGGCTACTTGAAGGCAAGGAAAGAGGGAGAGAAACTTGTACTTTCTGAAAGAAATGGAAATTTGAAGAACCTCATTTTCTTTTCTTTTTAAAATTTTTTTATTATCTTTATTTATTTATTGGATAGAGACAGTCAGAAGGGAAGGGGGATAGTGAGGGTGAGAGACAGAGAGACACCTGCAGCCCTGTTTCACCACTTGTGAAGCTTTCCCCCTGCAGGTGGGGACCAGGGGCTCGAACCTGGGTCTTTGCACATTGTAACATGTGCGCTCAACCAGGTGTGCCACCACCCGGCCCCAGAAGCTCATTTTCTAAAGTAAGTAGATTTGAATATAATTGGGAATTCATTTCTATGAATGAAGAAGTGATGAATTCCATGTCACTGCCACATGCCTGTAGGGTATTAATAATTTTGAGAAAACACAACAATTACAGGCATTCCTTTTAGTAGTCATACACAGACACAAAACTGTGTAAAAAATGGTCCCTACCTTTGATGAGATTACATATATGCAAGCAAATAAAGTATTTATATGAGAGAACATTAGCTACAATGATCAGGAAAGGCTTTTTGAAGTTTACGACATTTGAATTGAGCTTTGAAAGTTGAGGAGACCCTTGTAAATGTCAGGGAGAGTTTTTGGGTAGAAGTCTTACAAAGACTAATAGAATGAACAATATGTTACTAATTAGAAACTACTAAGAAATTTGCAAAATTAGTATTTCGTTTCCAGTATGTCTTTGTAAATCTTTTCCTTGCCTGAAGGTGGCAAACTGGGTTTATTTGAGAAAATTCTGCATCATTATTTGAAATAGAGGTGGAATGATTTCTCTGGGTTGGAAAACTTTCACTGACATTTAACTCATAAAACCAGTAGGAAAAAATGACCAAAAAAAAAAAATACTGAGAAATCACATTTAAATAATGTGTATATTTAATATTGGTTTAAGGCACATATATTTTGTATTGTAATTGTTTTCATTTTCACATTTTAAGTTTAATTGTATTTAGTGAGTTCTCAGTTCTACAATTTTAAATTTATTTATTTATTTTTATCAGAGCACTGCTCAGCTCTGTCTTATGATAGTAGGGGGTGGGGTGGAAGATTGGTCCTGGGACTCTGGAGTTCCAGGCAAGAAAGTCTTTTTGTAACTGTAACTGTTATGCTATCTTTCCCACCGCTAATTAATTTTTTTTTTTATTAACACCATTCCTACTACCTAAGGTCTGTGTCCCTACCCCCACGCCCATAGTGAAGCTGAAAATCTACCCTCACTCTCCACCCAGTGTTTTTTACTTTGGTGAAATATTCCAAACTCAGTCAAATTCTACTTTGACTTTCCCTGTCTGTTCTTCCTTTGCTAATTAATTTTTCATAGAAATGTTGATTTACACAACTGCTATTCTCACAGATGCACAATTTTACTTCCCCATCACAATAGATGTCAGCACACCACACTTTCCACCACCTTGTCCAATTTCTCCATCATATAACACTGGGTTCCCAACCCACCCAACTCTCTCTCCTCCCTCCTTCAGAGTTCTTGGATCTGCTGCAATAGACCACATCTGATTAAAATTTACCCTGTTTTTTTTTCCCTTTACTTTGTTTCTTAAGTCCCACCCGAGTGAGAACACCTGGTATTTGTTCTTCTTCTACTTTATTTCACTTGATTCCTTCAAGCTTCATCCACTGCCGGGATAGCCTGAGGGTACTTCTTCCCGAGCTAGTGCTCTCTGGGTTGGAGAGAACTCAACTGGAGCTGATCTAGGCTGCTGTGTGGGAGAGGGATCAGGAACTCGTGCTGCACCAACTTCCGCAGGAGATACACTCTGGAACTCTCGGAGCCAGAAAGCAATTTCCAAGTGTCTTTAATCAGAAGAGCAGCTGTTTTTATACTCTCCAAGTAGGGTGGAAACAGGATGTGATATAGAGAGGGTGGAGAGAAAAGTGACTGGTGAAAATCAGGGTGTGACAAAGAAGGGATCAGGGTGTGACAAGGAGGGGGTGGAGCAGGCGAGAATCCTATCATTGAATCACCAATGCCCTGGAGTGCTTTATGTAAAAGTGATTTATGTAAATAGACCAAAGCTTTGGATCAGTAAATCCCTATATAGGCATATGGTTAAGCAGAAGCCAGGGGGAGGTGGCATACTACCCAACAATCCACGTTGTAGCTGACTAATTTATTTTATGAAAGAGAAATTAGAGACTAGAGAACTTCTCCAACATACATGGTGCTGGGGGTCAAACCTAGGGCTTCACACAGGCAAATTCTATTCTCTGCCTACAGAGTCAAGCCTCTTCCCCAGCCTCTTGATACATTTTTTTTTTTTTTTGCCTATCAATGGGGCTTGGTGCCTGCACTATGAATCCACTGCTACTGGAGGCCGTTTTTTTTTTTTTTTTTCATTTTCCTTCTTTCTTTCCTTTTTAATTTTATTTATTTTATTTCTCTCTTTTCTAAATATTTATTTATTTATTTATTCCCTTTTGTTGCCCTTGTTGTTTTATTGTAGTTATTGATGTCGTTGTTGAATAGGACAGAAAGCAATGGAGAGAGGAGGGAAGACAAGAAGGGGAGAGAAAGATAGACACCTGCAGACCTGCTACACAGCCAGTGAAGCAACACCCCACCTCCTCACAGGTGGGGAACCCGGGGCTCGAACCAGGATCCTGATGCCGGTCCTTGCGCTTTGCGCCATGTGTGCTTAACCTGCTGTGCCACCTGCCAGCTTCCTATTTCCCATTTTCTTATAGGATAGGACA
Source organism: Erinaceus europaeus (assembly GCF_950295315.1). NCBI lineage: Eukaryota > Metazoa > Chordata > Mammalia > Eulipotyphla > Erinaceidae > Erinaceus > Erinaceus europaeus. The sequence continues at coordinate 65,108,918 of NC_080173.1, read as the reverse complement.
GAGAGAAATTGAGAGGGGAGGGGAAGATAGAGATGTAGAAAGAAAGACAATTGCCAACCTACTTCACCGCTTGTGAAGCCACCTCTCGGTAGGTGGGGAGACGGAGGCTCGAACTGGGATCCTTGTGTGGGTCCTTGTGCTTCGTACTATGTGAGCTAAACCCAGTGCGCTACTGCCCAGCCCCCTCTATTTATTATCTATCCATCTCCAAATAAAGTTAATGAAACAGTTGGCTCAGAAGTGGTAGAATCGTGTGTGTTAGGCCCGAATGCCATAACTGTGGTAGTGGTAATACTAATAGCAATAGTAGGGGAAAAAAAGATGCTGGAGCTGGGGGTGGGGCACCTGGTTGAGCACACATGTTACAATGTGGAAGGACCCAGGTCGGAGCACCTGCTCCCCGCCTGCAAGGGGAAAACTTCACAAGTGGTGAAGCAGTGCTGCCGGTGTCTCTCTCCCTCTTTATCACCACCTTTCCTCTTGATTTCTGGCTGTCTCTAGCTAAATAAAGATAATAAACAATTTTTTTTAAAGAAAAGAAAAAAGATGCTTACCACACAGTTAATGGTCATGTAGCTTTAAAGATGGTATTTGAAACTTTATTTCAAGAATAGTGCTTCAGAAGAAAGATTATAGGCCTTTCTTGCATTCATTTATTTCTTCTCCAGTAATAATTACTATTCATTGAAAAAAGAGGGAAAGAAATGGATAAACTATTTTTTCCAAAGTAATTGGATCATTTTGCACTTCTGCTAACTACATGTGAGAATTTCAGTTGTTCTGCACTGTGCTAGGACTTGGAACTATCAGTTTGTTAGTATTACCCATTCTAATGAGTAGTGGCTATATGTCACTAGTCAATGTAGTTTAATTTGTATGTCCCTATGACAGCAACACTAACAGCTTTTTAATACATTTATTTGCATTCTTCTTCTGTGCATCTTCTTTAGTGAAGTGTCTGGTCAAATCTTTTACCCACTTGTATATATGGGAAAGAAAGATTGCTTATTTTACTATTCCACTCTGAGAGTTCATCATAGAATCTAAATTCAAGTTCTTTTTCTTTTTAAAATATATATTTTTTAAGATTTTATTTATTTATGAGAAAGATAGGAGGAGAGAGAAAGAACCAGACATCACTCTGGCACATGTGCTGCCGGGGATCAAACTCAGGACCTCATGCTTGAGAGTCCAAAGCTTTACCACTGCGCCACCTCCCGGACCACTCTTTTTAAAATATTTTTACTTATTCATTATTGGATAGAGACAGAGAGAAATTGAAAAGGGAGCATGAGATAAAAAGGGGAAGAGACAGAGAGAGACTCCTGCAGCCCTGCTTCACTACTTGTGAAGCTTTCCCTCTGCAGGTGAGGACTAGGGGCTTGAACCTGGCTCTTTGTGAACTGTAATGTGAGCGCTTAACTAGGTGCACCACTGTCTGGCCTCCAATTCAAGTTCTTTATCAGACATGTGGTTGTGATTTGCAAGTGTTTTGACTTAACTTATGACTTGTTTTTATAATGTTCTTGTGTATTTCAAAGAGAAATTCTTACTTTTGATGAAGTCCAATTTATCAATGTTTTCTTTTTTAGTGTGGTACCTAATAAATCTTTGCCTTATTACAATTCAAGCAAACTTTCTCATATATTTTTAAAGATTTAAAAAAATATTTATTTAATTATTTCCTTTTTGTTGCCCTTATTGTTTTTATTGTTCTAGTAGTTATTGTTGATGTTGTCGTTGTTGGATAGGACAGAGAGAAATGGAGAGAGGAGGGGAAGACAGAGAAGGGGAGAGAAAGATAGACACCTGCAGACCTGCTTCACCGCTTGTGAAGTGACACCCCATGCAGGTGGGGAGTTCAAACAAGGATCCTCACGCTGGTCCTTGCACTTTGTGCCACATGTGCTTAATCCACTGCACTACCATCTGACTCCCTATTCTTTTAAAAATAATCTTATTGGAGGCATTAGTGTCTTACAGTAAATACAGCTGTTGGTACATGTATAAAATTTCTCAGTTTTCTGCAAAACACTCTCACCCCCAACCTAGGTCTTCTTCCACCATCATAAACCAGAACCTGAAACGTCCCTCCCCACCCCAGAGTCCTTTGTTTTTGTTTTTACCAGAGCACTGCTCAGCTCTGGCTTATGGTGGTGTGGGGGATTGAACCTGGGACTTTTGGAGACTCAGGCATGAGTCTCTTTGCATAACCACTATGCTATCTACCCCTACCCCCCAGAGTCCTTTACATTAGAACAATACATTAAATCCAAACCACGTTCTAGTTTGTGTTTCTCCTTTCTGTTCTTATTTCTCAACTTCCGTCCACGAGTAAGATCAGTCAGTTTTTTTTTTTTTTCTTTTTTACTGGAGTACTGATCAGATAGAATCTGGAACCTTTGGTGCCTCAGGCATGAAAGTCTTTTTGCAAAATCATTGTGCTGTTTCCCTGGCCCCTTATGTGTTTTCCTCTAGAGTTTTTGTAGTTAAAACTTTCTTTCTTTCTTTCTTTCTTTCTTTCTTTCTTTCTTTCTTTCTTTCTTTCTTTTTTCTTGCTTATCTGAGCCTCATACCTGGATGATTCTGTAAGTCCCCATGTACTTTTTATTTTTTATTTAATTTCATGTAGAGAGAAGGAGGGATATGACAACATCACTCCATCGACAACTCCACTTCATGGAGCTTCCCCGATGCTGTTTGTACATATGGAACCGGGGGCCCAAACCCAGATCCTCATGCATAGCAAAGTGTGTGCTTGTTGCCTCATAGAAGGGTAGTTATACAGAATAATGGAAATTATAGAAAAAGAAGTGAAATACATGGAAAACTGGGAAATGTTATGCATGTACAAACCACTGTATTTACTGTCGAATGTAAAACATTAATTCCCCAATAAAGAAATTAAAAAAAAGGAAGTGAAGGAAAAAATGGTGAATGGAAAACACAAAATAATGTAGTAGTTCAGGAGGTGGCACAGTGGATAAAGCATCGTACTCTCAAGCATGAGGTCCTGAGTTCAATCCCCAGCAGCACATGTACCAGAGTGATGTCTGGTTCTTTCTCCTCCTACGTTTCTCATTAATAAATAAATAAAATCTTTAAAAAAAAAAAAAGGAAAAAAAGGCAAAATAATGTAGTAGAATTCTACTATACTCAAAAAGTTGAAAAGGTACTTTACACCATGATACCATTTAAATATATATTGTAAAAATTGCTTATGACCACATAAAGTAGTAAAATTATTTTTAAAAATGTGGGATATATACCTTTGTATATATCCTTTGAGATACTGATGGTCTATGACAAGTAGGGAGGGAAATGAAATAAGAGGATCATTTTAGCCTTATTTGTAATTTTTAATTATTTTAAAATAATTTGAAGTAAATGAAGCCATATGATAAGATTTGCTCGGAAGTCGGGCAGTAGCGCAGCGGGTTAAATGCAGGTGGCACAAAGCAGCGCAAAGCACAAGGACATCATAAGGATCCGGGTTTGAGAGCCCGGCTCCCCACATGCAGGGGAGTTGCTTCACAAGCATTGAAGCAGGTCTGAAAGTGTCTTTCTCTCCCCCTCTCTGTCTTCCCCTCCTCTCTCCATTTCTCTCTGTCCTATCTAACAACAACCACAACAATAATAACTACAACAATGAAACAACAAGGGCAACAAAAGGGAATAAATGAATAAATATTAAAATAAGATTTACTATTGAGTAAATATTTGTCATCTTATTTCTATACAGCCAGACATAATTTTGAGAAGAAAAAGGAGAATAAATGTAAAGGATTTTACACTTTTCCAAAAGAAGATGTATTATGTAAAAGCAATTATTTATTTAAACTGAAAGCTAAAGTTTTTAAAATTTATTTTTTACTTAAATTGAAAAGCTTAAAGTTTAGGGTTTATTTTCCCTCTTCTATGAAAAATTGCAAGGAAAAATGAGTCTATTGAAGAAAATAAAGAGTAATATTTCATTTGCATTGCATATTGAAATTTTAATGAGGATAAAATTTTGACCCTACTGTCCACATCTTTGTAGTTATTTTTTTTCAAATTACCTTTTTCTTGATGTTAATGACCTCCCTCAATCTGCATATATTACCCCTTTGGAAATCAATCCACGTTCCCATTATATTGACTGAAGAAACTCCTAATGCAAATACTAGCTTTGTTTATTCTGGAATTAGCAGGTATAGAGCATGAAGCAAAGGGCAATGAGGTTAAGGATAGACTCGGTTCTTTGTAATCACAAGAACATACTTATATGTCCTGCCCTCCTTTTTAATTTGTTCCTTTCCTCTCATCTAAATGCACTTACAATCAGAACTATAGAAAACCACATACACTGAAACCAGTACTGTTTATTACTAGGACTATTCCTACTGGGTCGCATGGAACATTTAATAAACGAGTCCCAGCATCTACTGACAAAGAGAAGATACATGGCAAATCATGATAATGACTTTGTGTCTCTCTGTAATAATGAAAGAAAAACCTGATCCTGCATAATAATCACTTTGTTATTCATGGAACATAAATGGCATTTCCTCATGAATTTTAATGTGTCATCCATTTTTCTCACTACTTTTCCACACAATTCTTTGTGAGCTTTTGCATTATTCTCTTATCTTTATTTCTTCTAGTGATGTAATTGTTCTATCTAAATCAAAAGGCTTAAGTATGTTGCCAGTTGTTTTTGTTGTGTGTGTTTTTTTCCCCTTTGTCTAGGTTAACATTAAATGACTTTAAAAAAAAGTTGTATATTTAGAGTTTCTGAATTTTTCTCCTGTGTATAGGTTATTAGGCAAAAATGATTTTTTAATAATTCTGGAACTTTATGCAACTATAAAGGTATACCTTTTTACTGAAACCATGCTTGTGAAAGGTATGTGATTTTCTTCAGTGTCCTAAAAGGGAATCATTCACAATTTTTTTCTATTCTTCTTCCTTTAAAAATATTTATTTATTGGAGGCCAGATAGTAGCTCAGCGGGTTAAGTATACATGGTGAAATGTGCAAAGACGGGTGTAAGGATCCGGTTGGAGTCCCTGACTCCCCACCTGCAGGGGGGATCGCTTCATAAGTAGTGAAGCAGGTCTGCAGGTGTCTATCTTTCTCTCTCCCTCTCTGTCTTCCCCTCCTCTCTTCATTTCTCTGTCCTATCCAACAACAATGACAGCAATAACAATAATAACAACAACAATAACAATGATAAACAAGGGCAACAAAAGGGGAAAAAATAGCCTCCAGGAGCAGTGGATTCGTAGAGCAGGCATTCATTCAGAGATGAAAAAGAACCAGAGCATCACACTTGCACGTGCAATGCTGGGGATCAAACTGAGGGCCTCATGTTTCCCAGTTCAATGCTCAAACCATTATGCTACCTTCCAGGCTGCACCTATACTTCTTTTGAAACGTAATTCATATTGAAATTTAATTCAAAACCGCATTGTTTGTAGCCAGAGTAATTCTAAAATTCAATGAACTACACTAACATACCTTCTAAGGAGGATATGTGTCTTACCTTTGTCTTCTATGAGCTTTGTTTTCAAGGACTTCAGCATGATGTGCTATAAATCTAACTGAGTGCTACATGCATGCAAGCCCTGCACTCTACCCAATGACCTATTCCCACAGCAGTTAAATGACCATAAAAATTGGGTTGGAAGGCCCAGCTCAGGGAAATTGGGAGAAGCTCTAATTTAGCTTCAGACTAAAGTCACAGCACTTCGACATAGTTTTCGAAAGCCTCTTTCTAGTTCTTCTTTCCAATGGTTTAGAATTTGAAGGGGAAGATAGGAGGCTGCTTAGCTCTAGAGTTTGAGGAGATAATTTTTAGTTATGTGAACATCCTGAAATCAGTTCTATGAGCTGGTGTTCTCAATTATAAAGACAAATAATTCAGCTCAAAGTAGCTTAGGCAGATAAGTGGTTGCCTCACTTGGTTTTTTAATGGTAAATTATTTGTTATTCTGTTTTTTATATTAGTGATTTACAAAATTATAAGATTACAAGGGTATAATTCCACACCATTCCCACCACCAGTTCTGTGTCCCCATTCCCTCCACTAGAAACTGCAGTAATTCTCCCAAGGTCACATATATGGCTTGGCTACTATTTCTTTTTTGTTTGTTTGTTTATTTGTTATTTTGTTTTTACCACCAGGGTTATCACTAGGGCTTGATGCTGGCAGTACAAACCCACTGCTCCCAGAGGCCTTCTGCCCCCCCCCCCATTTTATTGGATAGGACAGAGAAAAATTGAGAGAGGAGGGGGAGGTAGAGATTGAGCGAAAAACAGACACTTGCAGAGTTGCGTCGCCATTTGTGCAGCTTTACCCCTGCAGGTAGGGAGCAGGGGCTTGCATCCAGATCCTTCCTCAGGTACTTGCACTTAGTACTATATGACCTCAAGGTGCCTGGCAATTATTTCTATAACTATCGATCTTTTTTTTGCCCATTTTTTTCCCTATGGTAATGCCTTCTCTTATTTTCTAAGTCACACCTACACCCATTACTACTTCCAAGTGTCCTTCCTTTTTTTCCTCTTCTCTCTCTGGGTCCTGATGGAATTGGGTTTAAGAGCCCTCTAGTCATCTTTTCCTAACATTTCTCCCTTTCTGGGAGTATGGACCAAAATTCTTTATGGGATGCAGAAGGTAGAAGTTTTGGCTTCTGTAATTGCTTCTTTGCTGGATGGACATGGGCATTGGCAGGTTGATCCACACCACCAGCCCATTTCTGTCTTTACCTAGTGGAGTAGGGCTCTGGAGAGGTGAAGTTCCCGGACACATTGGTGAGGTCATCTGCCTATGGAATTCAGATGTAATCATAGTAGCATCTGCAACTTGGTGGCTGAAAAGTAGCGAGATATAAAGTAGGAGGAAAGGAATAAGTAGGAACCAGAAAGTAGGAGTAGAACAGGTGAGAATAGCGATTTTAGAGTGGCTAGAAGCTAGAAAGTCTATTTTAGGTATGTTCCTAGGGGCCTATGACTTTAGTACTTCTTTCTTTTTTTTTATTTTAGTAATTTTTGCTTGAGCTTGATAGCTAATATGGAGGTAGTCTAAAAATATTGTCTGGGAAGACGTTGTCAGAGTTGGAATAGAACTAGAAGCTGGATTAGGGAAGAGAGTAGTTCCCAAACTTGGAGAAAATATGTAAATAGAATGAACTGTTTACCACATCAATCTGACCCAGGGTCCATGTATATTCATATTTAGCACAAGAACCTGTATAACTTCCAAGTCCCTGTCAATCTGAGCTTGCAGTCCATGGTCACAGATGAGAACATTCTAGGCTGCATTAGTTTCAGGACCAATCTTCCTCAAGTGGCAGAGTAGGCTGACCCAGCCTCCCTTTGGAAAGTGGGGCAGTCCCTACCACTGCTACTTTATAGTGAGGGCAAGGCCCGAGAGAGGCCTCAAAAAGGGCATATGTTGACAGTCCTGATGGAAGTGATCAGTGATGGTAGATAGAGGGGTCTATTAGAAGTCTAGGGCCATCATATCTAGGGGGAAATCCTGGGATTCCCTGACTGGGGCCCGGGGTGATTGAGTGGCCTGTTAGTAAACAAAAAGGCCACTGTTAAGAGGGTGGGGCGGTAGTGCAGCAGCGCAGCGGGTTAAGCGTACAAGGCACAAAGCGCAAGGACCAGCTCAAGGATTCCAGTTTGAGCCTCCATCTTCCCACCTGCATGGGGGTCGCTTCACGGGCGGTGAAGCAGGTCTGCAGGTGTCTATCTTTCTCTCCCCCTCTCTGTCTTCCTCTCCTTTCTCGATTTCTCTCTGTCCTATCCAACAATAATGACATCAATAACAATAATAATAACACGACAATGATAAAACAACAAGGGCAACCAAAAAAGGGAAGGAAAATAGCTTCTAGGAGCAGAGGGTTTGTGGTGTAGGCACCAACCCCCAGAAATAATCCTGGAGGCAAAAAAAAAAAAGCCATTGTTAAGTGAGCCAGTCTCTCGCCTCTTTCCAGCTTCTTTATTTGATAAGCTTAGACTTTTCCCCAGCTGTTAAAGTGTTGAGTGTCATCTGTTGTATCCAAACCAATATTAGGTTTATGGGTTTTGGCCTCAAGTTGGGGAGGAAATATACATAGGATTTTAGTGGGGTCTAAATTAACCTTGAGTTTTACTGCATTTACTTATTTGATGATTCTAATAAAGGTTGTAATTGCACCAATAATTGTCCATTAGTTAACACATATGTTTTTTAAAAATACATTTCACTTATTTACTATTATTATTTTAAATTTTTTATTTATAAAAAGAAACATTGACAAAACCATAGGATAAGACAGTACTACTTCGCATAATTCCTACCATCAGAACTCCATATCCCATCCCCTGCCCTGATAGCTTTTCTATTCTTTATCCCTCTGGGAGTATGGACCCAAGGTCATTGTGGGATGCAGAAGGTGGAAGGTCTGGCTTTTGTAATTGCTTCCCCACTGAACATGGGTGTTGACTGGTCGATCCATACTCCCAGCCTGTCTCTCTCTTTCCCTAGTGGGGAAGGGCTCTGGGGAAGTGGAGCTCTAAGGCACATTGGTGGAGTTGTCTGTCCAGGGAAGTCTGGTCGCATCCTGCTAGCATCTGGAACCTGGTGGCTGAAAAGAGAGTTAACATAAAAAGCCTAACAAACAAATTGTTGAACAATCATGGACATAAAGGCTGAAATAATGCAGATGAAGTGTTGGAGGGTCCTCCATTTTGTAGATAGCTAGTAAGCATATTTTAGTTATATTTCAAAGGGCCTGTAACTATACCAGTGTTTTTTTTTTTTTTCTTTTGCCTGAGCCTGAGGTCTGATATGCAGGTGGATCCTAATTATTGTCAGGGAAGATGATGTCATGGCTGGGAAAAGGACCAGAAAGCTGGATCAGGGAAGACAGTAGCTCCCTAATATGGGAAAGGGGTATAAATATTGTTGACTGTAAACCCCATCGATTTGATATGCTCTGGGGCCCATAATTAGCTTAGGAGCCTGTGTGACCTCTGCATCCTTCTAGATCTGAGCTCACATTCTGTGGTCATAAGTAGGAACATTCCAAGCTGCCTCAATATCAGGACCCATCTTCCTCAGGTGTATAGCATAGAGTATGTGAGTATGTTGTCCATCCTCCCTTTGGAGGATGGCACATTCTCTACCATTGTAATCCAGGTTGAGGGCAAGGTCCTATGGGGGCCCACAAAGGGTCTATTGTATTGTTCTGATAGAAATGACCGGTAACAGTGGAGAGAGGTATTTATTTGAGGTCTAGGCCCATCAAGTCTGTTTGGGAATCTCAGGACTCCCTGATTAGGGCCCCAGCTGATGGAATGGCCTGATAGTGACTAAAGAGCCATCATTAAAGTATGCCAGTCTCCTGCCCTTATTCAGCTTTTGCAGTCCTTGCTTTGCTAAGGTTAGCTTTGGAGTGAGTGAGAGAACTGTAATAGGAAGTAGGTGAGGAGGGTATCTAAGTGTAAGTAGACACTATTTCATTAGGAACTTGATACTGACTCACTGCAGACTATTGTGTACTTTTGCTTTCAGGTATATATTTTGCCCTAATTTATGGATACATGTGAACATATGCCCTATCTCATGGGACCTGTTCTACATCTAGGTTTTGGGACTTTGTTAGGAATTAAACCTCCTGGAATAGAAATGAAGCTGAAGGGTTGACATTCCACACCTGAAGTCTCTGCACACCGTCTAAAGTGAAGCATGCTGAGGTGGTGATCATTTCATTGATTAGGTTGGGATAGGCAGATGCAATGTCATTTGGTATGACTTGAGAGAAGCATGCAGGAAAGTGAGCCCCACCCTAGAGGTTACAGGACTGGGGGAAATACAGGCTCTATAGAGGAAGCGGGAGATTCCTGCTGTCTTAAAGTTTAAGAAGACAACAGTTATTGCTATAATCACATTGTTTGGCAATTGGGTTAACTTTGAAAAAGCCCTTTGTTAGGATTTGCTGTATCATATACAACATAATCATATTGTATGTCCTTTGACATTTTTTGCATATAGCTATGCCACCGGTTGCTTTTGTTCCCCCTGGATTAAGCTTTTAAGAGAGTCAACATATCAAAGAATCAGCTTATGTATTAAAAAGACTCAGTCTGTGCTTTAAAAAGTTTGAGACATTCAATCAGTTTTTCCCCTCTCATATTACTTAAATAGTGATTTATATGACTATATGACTACAGATTATTAGGAGTGTACATAAACACCATTTCCACCACCAAAAGACTGTGTCCCGTCTCACCAACCCCCCGCCCCATGAAGCTGAACATCCACCCTACTCTCAGCCCAGGGTTTTTACTTTGGTGCCCTACTACCACTTATTTATTATTACTATTACTATCATTTTAATGAGTGAGAAAGAGGTTCAGAGACCAGAGCACTGTTCAGCTCTGGATTATGGTAATGCAGGAAATAGAATCTGAGACTTTGGAGTCATAGGCATTAAAGTTTTTTTTGCTTAACCACTATGACAACTCTCCACCATGGTGCATATATTTTAAATTAAAAGTTTCTACCTCTCAGTTTTCTTCTGTATTTTGCTTGGCTTTATCTTCTGACTCTCAATGCTTTCAGGCTTTCTCCATGTGCTATAAAAAATACTTCCTGGGTGGGGGTAGATAGCGTTATGCAAACAGACTCTCATGCCTGAGGCTTCCTCAAGTTCCAGGTTCAATCCCCCACACCACCATAAGCCAAAGCTGAGTAGTGCTCTGGTAAAAAAAAAAAAAAAAAAAAAAAAACAAAGAAAGAAAAAGAAACAAAAAAATAACTTCCTGTAGCTGGAGGCCTACATCACAGTCCAACTGCCATTTTCTCTCCAAACATGTACAGATGGTCGAGATTAATAATAGTGACAGTTTGACTTTTAGCTAGGGAGTAGTCCAGTAATGGAGCATGCATGAGGCTACGTTTGACCTCTTAAAAAAGTAATAGTTTGAATTATGATTTTTTTAAAAATCTAACTATGGTACAAAAGCCATATGCATTCAGTAGAATTTGTACTTTGACTTTTTATCATTTGTGCTAGTGATTAGCTGTGTGATTCTCTTTTGTGATACTGGGCGGTGTCAAGGAGTTGCAGTCTTGAGGATAAATTATTCTGTTTTTTCACTTTTAATACAGTATTCAAGAAGTTATGTAAGCAGTCACCTATGTTTTTAATATTTTTAAAAAATTATATAGCTAGGTATAGTTAGAGTCATTGAATTGAGTCTGTTAGCCTTTTGTTCAGCATTCTTTAACACCAGCTTGTTAATGCATAACTTTCATCTGACAAGTCACATGGTCACTGGGAAATGTTCGAGTTTGCTTCCAGGAAAAACAAGTAGCCTTAGAGAAGACAGACTTATCAGATAACCTGACCCTTCCTTTCTCTCCAACTGATGCCAAGAAGTCTGGTTGTGCAAGATCTGAACAGACTGTGAAGAAATGCAGATTCCCCTTCCTTCTTCCCTAAAGTTGCCCTTCCCTCCTTGTCCTTATAAAACACTTTGCCATTGTTTTCTCAAAAACAGGGATTTGAGAGACTTTGTTTTCCAGTTTTCTCTTTGGTCAGTTCTGAATAAACCTTGCTTCTTTTTTTTCCAAGCAGTGATGTTACTTGTCTTTATTTCAACACACATTTGGTGAGCATGTTTAAAATAGAGCATCCAGTAACAGTTGTGTGTGATATTGAACATTTTACTATAAAAAAGACTTTGTATTAGATGTCTTGCCCAACTTTAGGTTAGTGTTGAATGCTCTGAACATATTTAAGGTGTCCTGGGCTATGATGTTCAGTGGATGAGGTACATGAAATGCATTTTTGATTTAGGATATTTTACATTTATAATGGATATATCTGGAGATAACCGTGTTGAAAGTGGAGGGAGATTTGTATATATCAAAGCCCAGGGAAAGTTTCTGTTTGAGCATGTTTGGTGAGTCCTAATCTCTGTTCAGTCACTGTAGTCATAGGGAGGAACTCAAATTGGCCATATCCTGGTCATGTGCTTACCCCTAAAGGTAACTTTGTCTAGAATATTGTGACTCAAAATTTTGTAAAAAGGGGAGGAGTTAGTCACACAAAACTAAGGATGCTGAAGAAACATAAACAACAAAATCTGGAATGGTTAAGAAAGTTGAGGATCCAGAAAACTTGGGCACTTGATCCTCAATGTGGGTCAACAATGGTAGAGACAGCCCCATTCTCCGAAGGGAGGTTGGGTCAACATACTCTATAACTCGAGGAAGATGAGTCTGGCAATGGGTGCAGCCTAGAATGTTCCTAGCTATGACCACAGAATGTGAGTTCAGACCTATTCGGATACAGAGGCCACACAGGCTACTGTGCTGAATATAGGCTCAGATCAGATTGATGGGATTTATAGTTAGCAATATTTATATACTTTCCCCATACTTGGGAGCTACTCTCTTCCCTCATCCAGCTTTCTAGTTCTGTTTCCAACTCTGATACCATCTCCCCAGACAATCCCTTGGGTCTACCTGCATGTTAGCTGTCAGGCTTAGGCAAAAGTCAAGGGCCCCTTGGAATATACCTAAAATAAACTTATTAGCTTTTTCCAAAATGGAGACACCAAATCTCATCTGCTATATTCTTGCCTTTAGGTTCCTAATTATTGAACAATTATTGTGCTTTATATCTTAATGATTTTTCAGCCACCAAGTTGCAGATGTTACCATGATGCCAACCTGACTTCCCTGGGCAGATAACATCACCAATGGTCCTGGAGCCCCACCTACCCAGAGTCCTGCCACACTAGTGAAAGAGAGAGACAGGGTGGAGTATGGATCAATCTACCAATGCCCTTGTTCAGCAGAGAAGCAATTACAGAAGCCAGACCTTCCATTTTCTGCACACCATAATGATGTTGGGTCCATGCTCCCAGAAGGATAAAGAATAGGAAAGCTGGGGCCGGGTGGTGGCGCACCTGGTTAAGCGCTTGTATTACAATGTGCAAGGACCTGGGTTCGAGCCCCTGGTCCTCACCTGCATAGGGAAAGCTTTATGAGTGGTGAAGCAAGGCTGCAGGTCCCTCTCTCTCTCTCTCTCTCTCCCCCCTTTCCTCTTGATTTCTGGCTGTCTCTATCCAATAAATAAATATAATAATAAAAAATAAATAAAAAAAGAATAGGAAAGCTTTCAAGGGAGGGAATGGGATACAGAACTCTGGTAGTGGAAATTGTGTGGAATTGTATCCCTCTTATCCTATGGTCTTGTTGACTTTTTTATTTTATAAGTAAAAAAAATTCCAGAACTATATTAATGTGCTACAAGGAAGTGGGTTTTTTTTGTTTGTTTCTGTTTTTTTGTCTTGTTTTGTTACTTTTTTTTTTTTTTTTTTTACCAGAGCACTGCTCAATTCTGGTTTATAGTGGTGAGATTGACCTGGGTCTTCAGAGCCTTGAGGCATGAGAGTTTTTTTTTTTTGTATAACCATTATAACTATGCTCTCTTCTCTGTCCACAAAGAAGATATTTTTAAAAGGAGTAAGAGTCTACCATGGGTAGGTGGTGGTGCATCTGGTAGAGCGGATGTATTACATCTGGATTCAGGTCCCCATCTGCAGGGGGGAGAGTTCATGAGTGGTGAAGCAGTGCTACAGTTGTCTCTCTTTCTCTCTCCCTCTGTGTCCTTCTTTCTCAATCTGTCCCTGTTTCCATTCAAGAGGAACAGTCCACAACTGACTGGAAGCACCTATGTCTGGGAAAAATACATGACCAACAAATATTAGGTACAATGTTGGGGTTCATTTGGCTAAGCATAATTTGGGATTTGTTTTCATCTCCATTATGTGCCTCTTCAAGTATACAGCTTTATGGACAAAAATATGACACTCATTTTGAGCTAAAGATCTGATATAGTTTATCTTTAAATTCAAGTGAGGGGTCAGGAAAATGACTTGTTTGGTAGAACATATACTATGCACAGTACGGGCCATGTTGTCTCTCTTCTTTTTGCCCACCCCACTCTCTTTGTTAAATTTTAAAAAGAAAAAGCATCTACTGGGAGCAATGGAAACCCAGAGGTGCTAAGACCCATCTCCCCAAACAAACAAAAGAAGCAAAACAAAAACAAACAACCCCCCCAAAACAAACAAACAAACAAAAACACAGGTGATCATTTACATATCACCTAGAGCTCAAGGATATTATACTTCAAGTTCTTTTAGATAATGTTATGGGTTGTGTGTGTATTCCCCCCTCATCTTCTTTAAAATTCTAATTAAGTCATCCATCTTCTTCTTCTTGCGTTTGCCCTTCTTCTGTAGCCAGTCAAGAGCGTCAGGTTGAGCCTGATGTAAAGTTTCGAGACCTCCTTTGAATCTGGAGAGGTGGCAGTCGTTGACTATGTGGGTCATAGTCTGTCTGTAGCCGCAGGGGCAGTTCAGGTCGTCTCTGGCTCCCCAGCGATGGAACATAGCGGCGCACCGGCCATGGCCTGTTCGATAGCGACTGAGGAGGGCCCAGTCATAGCGTGCTAGGTCAAAGCCGGGTTGATGCTTGCAGGGGTCTGTGATGAGGTGTTTGTTCTTTACCTCAGCTGACTGCCAACTCTGTTTCCAAGAGTCTGGAACAGAGAAGTTCAGTGTAGGTGCAGGGGACCAGATTGGATGACAAGACGTCAAGCGTTGGACAGGGTGGGCGAAGATATCCGCGTATATTGGCAGGTCCAGTCGAGTGTAGACGTGGGAAATGAACTTAGATGATGCCGCATCCCGACGAATATCTGGCGGGGCGATGTTGCTAAGAACTGGCAGCCATGGAACCGGGGTGGAACGGATGGTTCCAGAAATGATCCTCATGGAGGAATATAATTTGGAATCGACCAAGTGGACATGGGGGCTACGGAACCATACTGGGGCACAGTATTATGCAGTGGAATAGCATAATGCCAGAGATGATGATCGTAGTGTGGAAGCGCTCGCGCCCCATGAGGAGCTGGCCAGTCTTGCAATGATGTTATTCCTCGCGCCCACCTTTGCTGCAGTTTTTATGAGATGTTCGTGAAATGACAGAGTTCGATCGAGAGTAACGCCAAGATAGACTGGCTGGGCTTCATGCCGGATTCTCGTATCGCCAAGCTGCACATTAAGCTCACGTGAGGCCGAGGCATGGTGTAGATGGAAAACAGATGATACCGTTTTTGCAGTGCTAGGGATTAGTCGCCATTTTTTACAGTAATCAGATATCAGAGACATGTCTTTCGTGAGTGTTTCCTCGTGGATGTCGAACTTGGATGCCTGAGTTGCACAGCAGATGTCATCGGCGTAGATGAACTTCCTTGAAGAAGTTTCTGGGAGGTCATTGATGTAAATATTTAATAGCGTGGGAGCCAGAACAGAGCCCTGGGGGGGGCCACTTGAGACAAGTCTCCATCTGCTAGACTTGTCACCCAGATGCACCCGGAATCTTCTGTTGTGGAGAAGAAACGATATAGTGTTGGCCACCCATGGAGCCAGGCATCTTGAGATCTTGACTAGGAGACCACGGTGCCAGACAGTGTCATAGGCTGCTGTGAGATCAACAAAGACAGCACCCGTCTTTAAATTCTTCTGGAATCCATTTTCAATGTAAGTTGAGAGGGCCAGGGCTTGTTCGCAGGTAGATCTTCCTGGGCGGAAACCAGCTTGGGCGGGTGATAGGAATTTCTCTGTAAGAGGAGAAATTTGTGACAGAAGCAGCCTCTCAAGGAGTTTGTAACACACAGAGAGGAGAGAAATTGGTCTATAGCTGGCGGCCAGTGTTGGGTCTTTCTTTGGTTTCAAAACTGCTATTATCTTCGCACAACGCCATATTTTGGGCATAGATTTGTATTCCAAGATGTGCGACAGGAATGTAGTGAGCCACTTCTTTGCCACGGAGCCCAAGTTAAGAATGAGTTCTGGGGTGATGTTATCATAGCCAGCAGCCGTTCCCGGTTTAACCCTCTTCAAAGCGTCTTCCAGTTCAGACAGTGTAAAGGGAGAGAGTTTTGGAGATGGACAAGATAAGCGGAAGTGGGATGACCACTCATGGGAAATTTCTCTTTTCCAGACTGGGTTGATCTTAGCACGTCCAACTTGAGTTAGGTGACTGTCCACTGAGTTTGGAGATACGGGAGGATGGGAGACGGGAGAGGGTTGGCTACCGGCACCTAGACTATGAAGAAGCTTCCAGGCCTTCCTACGTGAGTGGGTGAAGTTCAGACTTTCCGTGAGTTGTTGCCAGCTGGCGTGGCGTGCTGCATCCGTCACTTCAAGGTGATAATTTTCTCAAGTATGCTTTTACTAAAACCATTGAATTTTAATCTCTTATGGCATGAATAATTGTGATTCTTAGGGAAAATAATATACTAGTGGCCATCTGTTACTTGGGAAGGGGGAAGGTATGAGGTGTTTTCTCTCATCCTTCTGTGACTTACAATGGAAAGACCTGGGTATTCAATTTTTAAAAATCATCAGCTCTGGTCACTACATGAATACAGAATGCAACTAAACATTATTAATTTTGACTTTGTTAGGGGGAATGCTTGGAGAATCAATTTTGTATTATGTAATTTATTTTTTAATCTATTTTCCAATTGTTGCAATATATTGTGACAAGGACATGCAAAACAGATTGAACAGTGACTGGGTTTGATTTTAATTTAACACCAGATAGTTAACATCAAGCCACAAGATTTTAGAGGTGAGCTTGGTTTACAAACTTTGATGATAATATTTTGAAATAATTCAGAGCATGCATGCACTGAATCTTTAAAAAATTATTAGTATTTAATAATGATTACCAAGATTGTAAGATAACAGGGGTACGATTCCATACAGTTCACACCACCAAAGTTCCGTGTCATATCCCCTTCATTAGAAACTTCCCTTTTCTTTATTCCTCTGGTATTATGGACAAAAATTCTTTAAAATTTTTTTCTTATTATCTTTGTTTGATAGAGCCACCTAGAAATTGAGAGGGAAGGGGAAGACAGAGAGGGAGAGAGATACCCGCAGCACTGCTTTACCACTTGTGAAGCTTTCACCCTGCAGGTGGGGACCAGGGGCTTGAACTCCAGTCCTTGCACACTGTAACATGTGCACTCAACCAGGTGCACCACCACCCAGCCCTGACAAAAATTATTAATGGGGTACAGAAAAAGGAAGGTTTGGCTTCTGTAATTGCTTCTCAGCTGAACATGGACATTGTTGATCCAGACCCTAGCTTGTTTCTGTCTTTCCATAATCTTGCATGGTATTAGATTATAGTCTGTCATTGGACATGAATGAAGGCTTCTTTATATTAAAGGACATTTGAAATAATTACATGATAAGGACTCCTAACACGTCTCTAACATGCCTCTAGCTTTGCTTTTTGGAAATTCAAAGCTATTTTGACTCTTGTGTTTTTCTCTCTTCTCTGGAAGCTTAGTGTCTTGTGTTCTCAAATGACAATTTTGGGAAGCTGAGTGTCTTGTGTTCCTAAAAGACAATCAGACCTAGAACTTTACTTATTTATATAATAACCTATTTATTTTGCAGAGCTGGAACTTTGTACATGTACTAATATTTCACTGCTCTTGACTTGTTCATTGCCTTTATTTCAGATACAAGTAGACAGTGTGCAGAGTGAGGAGACACCACAGCACATCACTCTATGTCATGCTGGAGCTCCAACCAGGGCTTCACATATGGTGAAGTGTGCGTTCCACAAGTTGAACTCTTTCCCACATACAATAGCTTGATGTAGGTTTTTCCCCATTGCATGTGCTGACCTGAACCTTTCACTTCAGAGATTGATTTCTCACTGTGATGACAATTTTCTTGTGTCATTTATTTGATAATTTGATCATTTATATTTTCCTTTTAAAAAGTATTTCTTCTGGGGCCCTAATCGGGGAGTTCTGAGTCTCCCAAACAGACTTGATGGTCCTAGACCTCAAATAAATCCCTCTCTCCATGGTTTCCGGTCATCTCTATCAAAAACAACAAAATAGACCCCTTTGTGGGCCCCCATAGGACCTTGTCCTCAACCTGGATCAACAATGGTAGAGAATATTCCAGCCTCTGGAGGGAGGATGGACAACATACTCTATGATACACCTGAGGAATATGGGTCGATACTGGGGCAGCATGGAATGTTCCTACTCATGACCACAGAATGTGAGCTCAGATCTAGAGGGATGCAGAGGTCACACAGGCTCCTAAGCTAATTATGGGCCCCAGATCACATCAAATTGATGGGGTTTACAGTAATATTTATACTCCTTTCCCATATTAGGGAGCTACTGTCTTCCCTGATCCAGCTTTCTGGTCCTTTTCCCAGCCATGACATCATCTCCCCAGACAATAATTAGGATTCACCTGCATATCAGATTTCAGGCTCAGGCAAAAAAACAAACAAAAAACCCCACAAAACACTAGTATAGCTACAAGCCCTTTGAAATACAACTAAAATATGCCTACTAGCTATCTACAAAATGGAGGACCCCCCAATGCTTCACCTGCACTATTCCAGCCTTTAGGTCCATAATTGTCCAACAGTTTGTTTGGCTTTGCATATTAACTCTCTTTTCAGCCACCAGGTTCCAGATGCTAGCAGGTTGCGACCAGACTTCCCTGGACAGACAACTCCACCAATGTGCCTTGGAGCTCCACTTCCCCAGAGCCCTTCCCCACTAAGGAAAGAGAGAGACAGGATGGGAGTATGGATCGACCAGACAATGCCCATGTTCAGCGAGGAAGCAGTTACAGAAGCCAGACCTTCCACCTTCTGCATCCCACAATGATCTTGGATCCATACTCCCAGAGGGTTAAAGAATAGGAAAGTTATCAGGGGAGGGGCTGGTATAGGGAGGTCTGGTGGTGGGAATTGTGCAAAGCTGTACCCCTCTTATCCTATGGTTTTGTCAATGTTTCCTTTTTATAAATAAAAAAATTAAAACAAAAATATAAAAAAAGTATTTCTTCAACAACCTTGAACGAGAAATATTTACTGAGGCATAAGGGAGATGACCCATCAGAGGAGTGGACCTGCCTTGCATCTGTGAGGCCCTGGAAACATCAAAAACAAAGGCAAAGGGTGTAGAACACTGTGTATGGTGAAGTCATATTTTGCTTGCTCTCTATCCCATACTCTCTCACTCTATCATAAAAAGTATAAAATAGGGGGCAGGGTGATGATGCACCTGGTTAAGTGCACACATTACAGTGCACAAGGACCCAGGTTCAAGCCCCTCGTCCCCACCTGCATGCAGAAAGCTTCACAAATGGTAAAGCAGGGCTGCAGGTGTCTCTCTGTCTCTCTCCCTCTCTACTTTCCCTTCCTCTCTCAATTTCTCTCTGTCTCTATCCAATAATGAATAAATAAATATTTTAAATTTTTTAAAAAGTATAAAACAGGAGGCCAAGTAGTGGCACACTGGGTTAAGCACACATAGTACTAAGCGCAAGGAGCTTGCTCAAGGGTCCTGATTTGAACCCCCCCTACCTACCCCCACCCCCTCCCCCACTTCCACCCCCTCCCCCACCCCCTGTTCTTCCCACCAGTGGGGGAGGGGGGCACTTCACAATCAGTGAAGCAGGTCTGCAGGTGTCTATCTTGCTCTCTCCCTATCACCCCTCTCCTCTCAATTTCTCTCTGTCCTATCCAATAAAAATGGGAAAAAGTGGCCACCAGGAGCAGTGGATTTGTAGTGTAGGCACCAAGCCCCAGCAGTAACCCTGGAGGCAAATAAATAAATAAATAAATAAATAAAAAATATAAAAGTCGGACTGGAGAAATGACTCAGTGGTGGAGCATGTTTACAACCTGCATCTAATCTTTGTCATTGTATTTAAAAAAATGTGGCTGGAGAAAAAGCAAACCAATTGGTCTCCTGCCTTGCCCTGTGTGAGACCCAGATTTAAGCCCCAGCAGCACATGGGAGGTGCTCTGGATTGGAGAAAGCCCTAGTGCTGTGATATGCTGCCTTCTCTGTGTCTCTCTGAATGAAAAAACTGTTAGACCTGTGAAATCATGCATGTACAAGGCTACAGTTCTGAAAAAAAGTTTTTTGAAGACTCATGTTTAGTTTTGCTCTAGGTAATGAACAAAACATAAAAAAAATTCATTCATAGGAGTATTTACAGTTTTGGTACAAATTATGTGTTCAGAAGTGATTTTACACTATTTTCCATTCCCCTTCAATTCCCATATTTTGTGATTTTATTATTTCTAGTGGATTCTTCATCTTCCAAACCATTTATTAAAGTTTTTGACCTTGCAATAGCACATATGTCATCTTTGAGTTTTACTGCGTGTGCGTGTGCGTGAGAGAGAGAGAGATTGAAACTTCCTTCAATGTAGTGGAGTCCAGGTTTGAACCTGGGTTGCAAACATGGAAAGGCAGTACACTAAATGAGCTTGTTTGTTGGTCTTCAGCTATACTTTATTTTCTTTCTTTCTTTCTTTCTTTCTTTCTTTCTTTCTTTCTTTCTCTCTTTCTTTCTCTCTTTCTCTCTTTCTTTCTTTCTCTCACTCTCTCTTTCTTTCTTTCTCTCTTTCTTTCTTTCTCTCTCTCTTTCTTTCTTTCTTTCTCTCTCTCTTTCTTTCTTTCTTTCTTTCTTTCTTTCTTTCTTTCTTTCTTTCTTTCTTTCTTTCTTTCTTTCTTTTTTAACCAGAGCACTGTTCAGCTCTGACTTATGGTGGTATGGGGGATTGAACCTGGGACTTTGGAGCCTCAGGCATGAGAGTCTGTTTGCATAACCATTAGGCTAGCTACCCTCTGCCCTATACTTTATTTTCTATTAACTATTTATTTATTGGATAGATACAGTCAGAAATCGAGAGGAAGTGGGGAAGATAGGGAGGAAGAGAGACAGAGAGACAACTGCAGAACTGCTACACCACTCTTGAAGCTTTCCCCTTGCAAGTGGGGACCAGGGACTTGAACCCGGGTCCTTGCACATTGTAACATGTGCAGTCAACCAGTTGCACCACCACCCAGCACTGAAACATTTTTTAAAATACTTTTGTTGGGGGATTAATGGTTTACAGTAAATAGTTGTTGTTAAAATATTTTAATGGCTTGACTTTTTAAACATTATACTTTGCTTCTTACATTATGTCAATACTTCTAAATTTATTTGTACTTTTTATTTGTTTGGTCAGTTTCTCATACTGAATTTTTTCACCTATTCATATATAACCTTATAATTGGAACTTTAATTTTTATTTATTATAATTTTTACTTGAAACAGAATGGTATATTTAACAGAAAAAATTCTCAGTGTATACTTTCATCTTCTAGATAGGAAAGACGATTTGAGAATTGAGTGTTTATTTGATGAGTTTTATATAACCAATCAAAATAATTCAGGTCAATAGAAAAAAGTTATTTCTCACTTAGCTAATTCACAGTGCTGACAATTGCTCATATTATAGCTATGCCAAAAAATTCCAGAGTAATTCAACCACAAGAAAAAGTGCTATAAATTTTCCTGAAAATTTATATTTTTAAACTTCATGAAATTAATTATATTAATTAAATTGCAGTGGCTTTATCTAAACACATCTTGAGATTATCTTTATCCTCTCAGTTCAAATAAAGATTAGTTACAATTTTTGCTATAGCTACTTAAATGAAAAATTAATATGTTAATAGCATTGCCTCCCAGATAGTAGTTAAAATAAGAAGAGACACTTCACTAGTAAGAGTACATTAAAATGAGATACTTTTGAACCCAAAGTGAGTTTTTCATAAACATAATCAGAAATGTTCTCCCTCGAAATTTTTTCTATTTATTTTATTTATTCCTTTTTGTTGCCCTTGTTGTTTTATTGTTGTTATTATTATTGATGTCATTGTTATTGGATAGGACAGAGAGAAATGGAGAGAAGAGGGGAAGATAGAGAGAAAGAGAGAAGACCTGCTTCACTGCTTGTGAAGTGACTCCTCTGCAGGAGGGAAGCTGGGGGCTCAAACCAGGATCCTTATGTCAGTCCTTGCGCTTTGTGCCACGTGTGCTTAACCTGCCGCGCTACTGCCCAACTCCTGTCCCTCAAAATTTTTACTTTTATTTAAATATGTGAGAGCTTATATATGGAGGATTGAAGTTTAATGTAGGATTAAGAACATTATTGTATAGTACATGCTCAATTTAAATAATTTTAATGAATTATAAATATAGATGATGATAACCAAAAATGACATTTATTGGGAATTTAGTACATGCCAGATACTTTTCAAAGTACTTCATGGTTTTCTTTCTTTCTTTCTTTCTTTCTTTCTTTCTTTCTTTCTTTCTTTCTTTCTTTTTTTTTTTGTCTCTAGGGTTATCATTGGGGCTCGGTGCCTGCACTACAAATCCACTGTTCCTGGAGGCCATTTTGTTGTCCTTGTTGTTGTTGTTGTTATTGCTGGATAAGACTGAGGGAAGTCAAGAAAGGAGAGAGAGGAGAGGAAGACAGAGGGGGAGAGAAAGACAGATACCTGCAGACCTGCTTCACTGCTTGTGAAGCAGCTCCTCCTGCAGGTGGGGAGCCAGGGGCTCAAACCTGGATCTTTGCCTCGGGTCTTTGAGCTTTGTACTATGTGTGCTAAGTCCAGTGTGCTACTGCCTGCCCTCCCCTTTCTTGTTTCTTTCATTTGATCTTCACAACAGCCTTTTGGAAGAGGTACTTCTTGTTAGTCCCATTTTGTTGATAAGAGACTAGTAAGTAATGGGACTGGGATCAATCAAGTGAGCAACAAAGCTGGCCCACTCAATGACTCAAACTTCCTTCTAGATAGCACTAGTATAGTGAGAGAAATTAAGGAGATAATAGATATCCTCCTTAGCTTCCAGTGGTTTCTATAGGCACTCCTTAAAAATTGTGGGTTCAGTTTCAGATCATCACAATCTAGTGACACTACAATACATTTTTGTATTTCCCAGTAGCATGTGTCAACACTACTACTATATTATAGTTTTCAAGTATGTAGTAGCATTCTTTGTAGTGTGCACACACCAAATTAAAGGATGTGATACTGGCAAATAGCTTACCTGACACATTTCAGGTCTTTCCATGCATGAGCCTCTGGGTCTGAGCCTGAGCACCACAGAAAAAAGCCTTACCACACTTTTTCTCTTGACACCAGGGGAAAGTCATGGATGGTGAAAGGTGCTGTTGTATCTCTATTCTTACTCTGCCTCTTCCTTTCACATCTCTTTGTCTCTTTCAATTTTCTTTCTTTATGTGTGGAACAGAGTCCTGATGCATGTGTGATTTAACTGGGTTGGTCTATTTTTTCATTCAGATAGAGAGACAAAGTGAGAAGAAGTAGAGGGAGGGCAAATACACCACAGAACTGCTGCAGCACCTCGTACTTGGTTCTGGGGTTCAAACCTGGGTCTCACACATGGCAAGACAGGCTCCCTATTGGGTTTGAGATCTCTCTGGTCACTTTAAAAAAATAAATAAATAAAGTGCCAGAGATTGAATTCAGGGTCTAACAAATTTACGGCAAAAAATGCCAGTATCACTTGAGTCTTCAATAAGTAGTGATCTTCCTACTAGTGGAGGGTTTTTTTTTTTAAATTTTTAAATATTTATTTACTTTCCCCTTTTTTGCCTTTGTTTTTTATTGTTGTTGTAGTTATTATTGTTGTTGTTGTTGATGTCATCGTTATTAGATAGGACAGAGAGGAATGGAGGGGAAGATAGAAAGGGGGAGAAAAAGACACCTGCAGACCTGCTTCACCGCCTGTGAAATGACTCCCCTGCAGGTGGGGAGCCGGGGGCTTCAACAGGGATCCTTACCTACTGCCTGACTCCCTAGTGGAGGGTTTTTACCTCAACAAGGATACCTGCTGACTGATTAGGGTGGGGGCTGCTGCAGGTTGGGATGTCTGGCAATTTAAAAAAATAAAATATTTAAGTTTGCTACACTGCTTGATTCTTCCTTTCACAACACACTTCTAATCTGCACGTGATACTGTTTTCCCCAGGGTGGTAGCATTCCTTTGTGGTATGCCTTGTTTTGAACCCAATTGTAAACATGCCAAGACAGGCACCCTACCAGGTGAGCTACCTCTTCAATCTCAAGATGGCCTCTCCTTCAACTTTGTGAACCAGTCTCTCTCTGCCAGCTTCACACTTTTCTTCTGCCTCTTTCTCACTATATGAACCCTCACAGAATCAAAGAATTAGAGCTTTGTTTCTAAAATTACAGGCTTTAGCTTAGGAGGGTATTGTGGCTGCTTTGATTTTCTATCCAGATCACTGAAGCTTTCTTCATATCAGCAATAAGGTTGTTTTGTTTTTGCATCATTTTGTGCATTTAGCACAGGAAACATAGTGGAGTAGCCTTTTAAGTTCCTCTCAAGAACTTTTCCCTGGTTGTCACAACTGTTTAGTGCAAAAGGTCTAGCTTGTGGCTTATCTCAGCATTTGACATGATTGCCTCACTGAGTTTAATCATTTCTCGATTTTGGTTTAAGGTTGGAAACGTCAAATTCTTCTTTTCGCTTGGATACTTAGAGGTCTTTTAAGGTTTTCAGTTGATGTGATTTGATATTGTTGTGTCTCTTATGAATATGGAGGTTCAAGGAGAAGTAGAAGACAAGGAACAATTGACTTGTAAAGTGAGAAAACCCATATTTATCAGTTACCTTTGTTGTGTTATGTGAGTATGGGGTGTGGTGCATTAAGACAATTACAATAGGGGGCAGAGCAGTTACCTGCTCAGCTAATCACACACATTACCATGTGCAAATACCTGGGTTTGAGCAGTAAGGTCCCCAACAATGAGGGGACGCTTTATGAGTGGTGAAGCAATGCTGCAGGTATCTCTCCTTTTTATTTTCAGGTCTCTCTCCCTTCCTATCTCCCCCTCTCCTCTCAATTTCTCTCTGTTCTATCAACTAATAAAGAAAGGGAAAAAGAAGAGAAAAGAAAGCAATGGCTACTGGGAGCAGTGGAATCATCGTGAAGGCACAGAGCCCCAGTGATAACCATGGCAGCAATAAAAAATTACAATAACAATAGTATCAAAGAATATTGATCACAGCTATTATAATAATGAAAGGATTTTTTAATACTGTGATAATTATAAACATGTGACAGATATACAAGGTGAACAAGGTGCTCTTGGATGTTCATTGTATATTATTATTATTATTATCATTATCAGAGAAATGCTCAGATTTGGTTTACAGTGGTGCTGGGTGGGGATTGAACCTGGGTCTTTGGAGCCTCAGGCATAAAAGGCTTTTTGCATAACCATTATGCTATCTCTCCCCCTACAAGTACATGGTCTTGGAAAAATGGCATATAGACTTATTCTATGTGAGGTTACCACAAACTTTCAATTTATTTTAAAGTAGTATTATCTGCAAAGTGCAACAAAGTCAAGCACATTAAAATAAGGATTACCTGTCCTAGTGTTCTTTGCTTGTAGGAAAAAGAAACTAAATCTGGCAACTCAAGCAGAAAGACATTTGTTAGAAGTTGGAGACATACACAGAGAACCCATAAGGAGACTGGAGAAGTAGGCCGGAATTCCAGCTAGAAACAGTGTAGATAGGAAGGGTCAGAGGCAAGACCTCAGGAAAAGCTTGACCACAGGTTGGCTGGTCTTGATTCCATCTTAGCTGGGTTGCACAGACTATAAACATTTGCAGTATTTTTGCTCACCCATGGTTTGGAAGAGGAATTCAGTGTGGGTGTTTATTGGCCTGGCCTTGCCACAATTATATCAAGGAGGAGAGCAGGAGTCTGATTACTATCTGGTAAGACTGTCTCCAGTAGAGAATAGGCCTCTGGTGAGAGCCAGACTTCTGAAGTGTGGATGTATTTTGTTTATACCAGAGCACTGCTCAGTTCTGGTTTATGATGGTGCTGGGGACTGAATCTGGCACTTCAGAGCCTTAGACATGAAAGTCTTTTGCATAACCATTATGCTATCTCTCCAGCCCTTACTATGTATTCAGTAGGGCAATGCTGGATATTTATTAATCTCTCTGTAGGTCAGTTAGTACATTTATAAAATAGGAATATGAATAATACTGGGGCAGCCAGAGAGGTGGCTCAGCGGGAAAAGTACCTTGCACTTATGAAGCTCTGGGTTCTGCCCCGGACACCACATATGACAAAGCGGTACTCTCTGTTCATGTAAAATAATAATAATAATAATAAATTGTAAAAAAATAAATTTCATGCCTGAGTCCCCAAAGTCCCAGGTTCAATCCCTCATACCACCATAAGCCAGAGCTGAGTAGTGCTCTGGTAAAATAAATAAATAAATAAAAGCTTAGACCAGGGAGAACAGAAGCAACTGGTGGCATAGCTATATACAAATAATGTCAAAGGACATAAATTATGGTTATGTTGTGTATGATACAGCAAATCCTAACAAAGGGATTTTCAAAGTTAGCCCAATTGCCAAATAATTTGATTACAGCAATAACTATCTATTGCCTTCTTAAACTCTAAGACAGCAGGAACCTCCTGCTTCCTCTAGAGAGCCTATATTTCCCCCAGTCCTGGAGCCTCCAGGGTGGGGCTCACTTTCCTGCATGCTTCTCTCAATTCATATCAAATGATATTGCATCTGCCAATCCCAACCTAATCAACACAACGAGTACCACCTCAGCATGCTTCACTTCAGACTGTGTCCAGAGACGGCAGGTGTGGAATGTCAACCCTTCAGCCTCATTACTCAGGTGAGACCTTTCCTTTCATGGTATTCTCTAATTCCATTCTAGGAGGTTCATTTCCTAACAAAGTCCCAAGACCTAGATGTAGAACAGGTCACATGAGATAGAGCATATGTTCACATATATCCATAAATTAGGGCAAAATATATACCTGAAAGCAAAAGTACACAATAGTCTGCAGTGAGTCAGTATCAAGTTCCTAATGAAATAGTGTCTACTTACACTTAGATACCCTCCTCACCTACTTCCTATTACAGTTCTCTCACTCACTCCAAAGCTAACCTTAGCAAAGCAAGGACTGCAAAAGCTGAATAAGGGCAAGAAACTGGCATACTTTAACGATGGCTCTTTAGTCACTATCAGGCCATTCCATCAGCTGGGGCCCTAATCAGGGAGTCCTGAGATTCTCAAACAGACATGATGGGCCTAGACCTCGAATAAATTCCTCTTCCCAATGTTACCAGTCATTTCTATCGGGAACAACACAATAGACCCTTTGTGGGCCCCCATAGGACCTTGCCCTCAACTTGGATCAACAACGGTAGAGAATGTTGCTCCACCTGAGGAAGATGGGCCTTGAAATTGGGGAAGCTTGGAACGTTCCTACTCATGACTGCAGAATGTGAGCTCAAATCTACAGGGAGGCAGAGTTCCTAAGCTGAATATGGGCCCCAGATCAGATCAAATCGATGGGATTTACAGTCAATAATATTTATATACCTTTCCCATATTTGGGTGCTACTCTCTTCCCTGATCCAGCTTTCTGGTCCTTTTTTCATCCATGACATCATCTCCCCAGACAATAACTTGGATCCACCTGCATATCAGATTTCAGGCTAGATAGCTAGGCCTATTAGCTATCTATGAAACGGAGACCCCCCCCCAATTCTTCATCTGAACTTTTCTAGCCTTTAGGTTCATGATTAGTCAACAACTTGTTTGGCTTTGTATGTTAACTCTCTTGTCACCACCAGGTTCCAGATGCTAGCATGATGCCAACCAGACTTTTCTGGACAGACAACCCCACCAATGTGTCCTGGAGCTCCGCTTCCCCAGAGCCCTTCCCCACTAGGGCAAGAGAGAGACAGGATGGGAGTATGGATCAACCTGTCAATGCCCATGTTCAGCGGGGAAGCAACTACAGAAGCCAGACCTTCCACCTTCTGCACTCCACAGGGACCTTGGGTCCATACTCCCAGAGGGTTAAAGAATAGGAAAGCTATCAGGGGAGGGGATGAGATACAGAGTTCTGATGGTGGGAATTGTGTGGAGTTGTACCCCTCTTATCCTATGGTTTTGTCAATGTTTCCTTTTTATAAAAAAAAGCAAACTAATTTTACCTTTTAGGGTATTTAAGATTTAAGTAATAGGGAGTCAGTCAGTAGCGCAGCGGGTTAAGCGCATGTGGCGCAAAGCGCAAGGACTAGCATTAAGGATCCCAGTTCGAGCCCCTGGCTCCCCACCTACAGGGGTGTCACTTCACAGGCTGTGAAGCAGGTCTGCAAGTGTCTATCTTTCTCTCCCCCTCTCTGTCTTCCCCTCCTCTCTCCATCTCTCTCTGTCCTATCCAAAAACGACTACAAAAAAAAAAAAAAAAAAAACAAGGGCAACAAAAGGGAATAAATAAATAAAATAAATTTTAAAAAGATTTAAGGCATAATCAAGTCAATACACTTCAACTCTTAAAAGAGAGCATGGTTGGGACCAGGTGGTGGTGCACCTGGTTAAGCGCACATATTGCAATATGCAAGGATCCAAGTTCAAGCCCCCAGTCCCCACCTGCAGGGGGAAGGCTTCACAAGTGGTGAAGCAGTGCTGCAGGTGTTTATCTGTCTCTCCCTCTCTCTCTCCCTCTTGCTCTTCCCCTCAATTTCTGGCTGGGTCTATCTAATAAATAAATAAATATAATTAAAAATTTAAAAAGAGGGCATAGTACATAGAAATTTTATAATAAACATTTAGTGATATATATATGACATCATGGATCAATTGGATATATTGATTACTGATTAATAAAATGAAAAGGAAACACTGTTTTTCTCCTCTACCTCTCAAGAAAAAGCTTAAATATTTTGGCTAGAATAAAGAGATGCCTTGAGAATGTAGCAATGCACTGGGAGCACTGATCTTGTTTTCTTTATATAATATATAAATATTATATAAATATATATAAAAATATATAATATATATAAAAATATTATCTTTATTAATTAGATAGAGACAGTCAGAAATTGAGAAGGGAGGGAGAGATGAAGAGGGGGAGAGAAAGAGAGATACCGGCAGCACTGCTTCACCACTCACAAAACTTTCCTCCTATAGGTGGGGACCAAGGATTTGAACTCAGGTCCTTGCACATTTTAACATGTGGGCTCAACCAGGTGCACCATTACCTGGCTCCCGATCTTGTTTTCCACAGGAAGTTACCACATACTCTATGTGTGCCCATAGTCTTCTATTTATAATAAATCTGCTTTCTCTAAAGTTGTCAAGATTTTTTAAAAATTAATTTATTCATTTAAAAAAGGAGACATTAACAAAACCGTAGGATAGGAGGGGTACAACTCCACACAATTCCCACCACCAGATCTCTATATCCCATCCTATCCCCCGATAACTTTCCCATTCTCTATCCCTCTGGGTTGGCAAGACTTTTATATGGGCCTCAATCCTGAGAGAATCGGTAAATTCTACAATGATAAAATAAAAAATAGAATGCCTGTGGGAATATGCAGGTATGCAGTGGTCTGTCTGCAGTAGTCACATTACACGGAGCTCCCTGCTACAGAGCCAAATAATTTCTGTGCATTCCTCTCAGCTAGTCTGGAAAAATTTCAGGGCTAAGGCTTTGACAACTAGTAAAAACTTCAATTTAATTTATTTAGAGAAACATAAAAATGTGGTTTATGAGCCTGAAATGTTAAATGTAATTTTGTAGGATGTGTAAAAAAATCTCATTAGCTGAAATTAATTGGAGTTTACTCTAAAAAGGTAAAATTTATGTGTTAAAATTTAAGAATTATAAATTTAGTCTAGTACTATATTAACGCCTCATATAGGATAAGATAGACATTTTTTTTAGCACTATTTCCCATATACTTCTATTATAATAAGTAACTTAGAGAACAAGAAAAGTGAACACATTTGCTCTTCTATTCTACGTAGTTAAATATCACCCTCCTAATAAGTTTTTCTTAAAGGCTATTGAAGAGCAAATATGATTCCATATCTATGTAGAATTACCACAAATTATTAAAGGGAAGGAGACATAGATCTCAAGATTGCTATGTCAAGGTATGATAAAAGCCATTTTTATCTAGAATGCCAGCCCCACTGCATCTTTGTAGGTTCCAGGAGTGCTGTGTTGAGCAACATTTTGAGGTGTCATTTAGAGTCCTTGTGAAGGAGAGCCATAATCAAGAAATGATTTTTAGGGCTGAGAAGACAGCATAATGGTTATGCAGAAGACTTTCATGCCTGAGGCTCTGAAGTCCTAGGTTCAAGCCCCATAAGCCAGAGCTGAGCAGTGTGTTTTCAGCTGGAAAAAAGTGTTTTTTTTTTTTTTCAAGCTGGGCAGTGAGAAATGGTGTTATCTCTCTCATAAGTTGCTATCCATTTGAGAATTCACAAGTCTTACACTAGAACTTGCAGAGCAAAGAAATGGAATTCAAGAAGCAAGAATACGCCCATGAACCAAGAAAGGAAGCCTTTGAAGAGTGAAATGTGAGGGGCAAATGGATGGAAAGAGTATAGTATTGTATAGTAGTTAGCTTTGATGTGCAAAGCAAGGAGAAAATTATAGCAGTTTGCAAGGTTTCTCCATCAAACAGAATAACAGGCAAACGGTATATTATAGGTAGCATTATTTAAGAAGTATAATTCTTTGTTTTATTGTAAAAGTTCTCTATACTCCTTGTAAATCTTCAGGAAAAATACATTTGTACCTAACACCCAGTCAGTCATTCTAGAGGCATCAGTTTGCAGGAGAACGTTTTTGAGAGGAAGGGGCAAAGGCAAAGCTGAAGCAGAAAGTTCAGAACGTGAACAGCCTAGTGGCACCGGCTTAAGCTTGTCTGTTAAAGGTCACCGAGAATACAATTATCAAAGTCCAGTTGATACATGTGCTGCAGAAAGGGGGAATGTACAGGCTGCTTCCAGGACCATTCCCCATCCCAACTTCCTCAGTCAGTTTAACCTTTAATTCAGACTTGTACTCAAGTTGCCACATAGGCTCTATGAAACCCAGCTGACAATTTGTGGCCAAGAATATGGAAGGACAGTCACCTGTTTTTATATAGCTGTTTGAGAATTGTTCTTGGACTGAAGGCAGAATCCTCTCTAAAGCTTGGGATCAGAGGTGAGAGGAAGGTGCTGCCCTCAAGTGGCTTCCCTTGTAAGTACACCAGTAACTGTACTGCTGCTCATACAGACTTAAGTGAGGACTTCAAAGGATAATGTGCAGAAAGAAGACAAATTTACTTGGAAACAAGAGTCAGTAAAATTTCAGGTGTTTCTACTAAAATAACCATATCTTTACTCTCATCTTGGTCAATCTTAGAGAAATGTGAATTACAAATTGTAGGTTTTCTTTTAATTTTTTTATTTATTACTCTTAATAAATGAGAGATGCAGAGAGACAGAGACCAGTGCACTGCTCAGATCTGGCTTATAGTAGAGGTGAGGATTAAATCTGGGACCTTAGGGCCTCAGACAGTAAAGCCTTTTGCATAACCATTATGTGATTTCCTCAGCCCAAATTATACGTTTTCAATGAGAACAGACTGGTTTTCTAATCATAAAAGGGATTATGTTTAGGATAAAATAACAAGAATTCTTGTTGGACTGAGGAAGAACTATGCACTGGAAATGCAGATTAAAGATGAGAGGATGGGCCAGGTGGTGGCACACCTGGTTAAGTGCATACATTATATTGCTCAAAGACCCAGGTTCAAGTCCCTGGTCCCCACCTGCAGGGGGAAAGTTTCATGAGTGATGAAGCAGGGCTGCAAGTGTCTCTCTGTCTCTTTCTCTTCAATTTCTCTGTCTCTAATAATAAATAAATAAAATATTTTAAAAAGTGAGAGGATTATAAAATGTTTTACTATCAAAGTTAATATAAATAAAGGTTAAAATTTTACTTAGATGAGAAATTATGTCAAGAAATTGAAAATACCATGCATTACTGGGTCTAATGAAAATGGTGTAGTTGAAAACAGTATAGATTTTTTTTTTTTGCTTCCAGGGTCATCATTGGGGCTAGGCAGCTCCAGCACTACAAATCCATTGCTCCTGGTGGTCAATTTTCACATTTTATTGGATAGGACAGAGAGAAATTGAGAGAGGAGGGAAATAGAGAAAAAGATAAACACCTGCAGACATGCTTCACTACTTGTGAAGCATTCCCCCTGCAGATGGGGAGGCAAGGACTTGAACCCAGATCCTTGCACGGGTCCTTGCGCTTAGTACTATGTGCACATAACTAGGTGTGTCACCACCCAGCCCCTAGCAGTTAACAAAAGTAAATAGAAGTGATCCAGGAGGTGGTGCTATGGACCAAGCATCGGACTCCCAAGCATAGGCTCCCCAGTTTGAACCGTGTGCCAGAGTAATGTTCTAGTTCTCTTTCTCTCTCATCCTATCTCTTTCATTAATAAGTAAATCAATTATATATATAATTTTAAATAAACAGAGTGGCCAGGGAGATGTCACAATGGGTAAAGTATTGGACTCTCAAGTATGATGTCTCCAGATTGATTTTTGGCATTTCGTGTGGCAGAGTGATGCTCTCTCTCTCTCATTAACAAATTAATGTTTAAGGGCGGAGAGTAGATAGCGTAATGGTTATGCAAAGAGACTTTCATGCTTGAGGCTCCAGAGTCCCCTGCACCATCATAAGCCAGAGCTGAGTAGTGCTCTGGTAAAATTAATTAATTAATTAATGTTTAAAAAAATTAAACAGAAGTGGTCTGGGAGGTGGTGCAGGTGATAAAGCATTGGACTTTCAAGCATGAGGTCTTGAGTTCAATCCCCAGAAGTACATGTACCAGAGAGATATCTGCTTCTTTCTCTCTCTCCTCCTACCTTTTTAATAAATAAAAAAATAAAATGTAAAAATTTAAAAGATTAAACAGAATTACTATATGGATCATAAATTTCACTTTAGGCATATACCTTAAAGACTTAAAAACAGGGACACTAACAGATATTTTGCATGTTCCCATTCATAGCAGCATTTTCCACAATGGTCAAAAAGACAGACAGTCCAAATAAACATCAACAAATGACTGGGTGAAAGAGATATGACATATAAGTATCCTGAAATGTTGCCCAACTTTACAAAGAAAGAAAAAGTTGATATATGTTACAACATAAACCGCAGTCTGGGAGGTGGTATAGTGGATAAAGCACTGGATTCTCAACCATGAAGTCCTGAGTTCAATCCCCAGCAGCACATGTACCAGTGTGATATCTGGTTCTTTCTCTCTCTGCCTATCTTTCTCATGAATAAATAAATAAACTTAAAAAAACATAAATAAACTTTGAAGATATTAAGTTGTTGGAAAAGTCATGATGTATTTTTTTGTCTTTCTATGCAAAAAGTATCAATGACTTTTCTAGCAACCCAATATAACACTAAATGAACTAAGTCACACACAAAGGACAAATTTTGGATGATTCTACTTACAGAAGTTCCCAGAAATAAACAAATCCACAGAGACAGAAAGTATGAAATAGGTTACCAAAAATGGAGGGGATGGGTGGGATGCAGAGCTATTGTCTAATGGATAACAGGATTTCTGTTTGGAGTTACTTAAGATAAACTGAAGCATATTAAACATGTTAAGCATATTAAACATGTTTGAGCAAAAATAAATCTGGATCAAATAGCATCAGATCAGAAGTTGTTAGTAAGCAATAGGTGCTGGGGAAAGACTTCTATAGAGAAGTAGAAGCAAAACAAGCAAATTATTGTATTGCTATGACTTACGCTATGACTTATTTGGGTTGCATACATGGCAAAGTGGCACATTATCCAAGTGAGCTATTTCACCAGTCCCCAAAATAATTTTAATGATAACAGATTTTGGAGTCAAGTGATGGCTCAGGGTTGGTTAGCTAAATGCACATGTCTGAAACATGGGTTCAATCCCCAGCATCACATGAAAGAACAAGGTGAACACTCCATGGGAAGAGGAGTGGTGTTGGTCTTCTCTCCCGCCTCCTCCTCCTTTTTCTTCTCTCTCTCTTTCTCTCTTCCCCTTCACCCCTAATTTTAGAGTGACAGTTGGGTCAGGAGGTGGCTCAGCTCTGTTATGCAAGAGCAAGGCCCTGGGTTCATTCCTGGGAAATATAAAAAATAAAAATAAAAATAATAGATTTTGGACATTAAGAGCCACAAGAAAGTTTTTAGTAATAAAAACTTAATGTGACACAGAAAAAATAAAAGAAGAGTTATGTTCCTAGAAATCAAAGTGTTTTGTAAAAGAAGGATTGTTTTTGGAACATTTCATAGTCTTGACATGATAACCACAGGAGATCAAGCCAGCCTATATAAAAAAAAACTAAATTAAAGATGAAATGGAAAAATATTTTTAAAAGACTTTCCATATAAAACAAGAGGATTTATATGTATTGAGCAAAAAAGGAAAAGATTTGAAGTTCTGAGTAAAAAGTAAAAGATCTGAAGCTCAACGGTGAAACTTGGGTCTGTCTGCCCATGTGTATACTTTTCTTTTTTTTTTTTCTTTTCTTCTTCTTCTTCTTCTTTCCTTTTGCCTCCAGTTGCTGGGGTTTGTGTCTATTCTTTGGTTGCTCATCAGACTCCATCTGCAGATAGAGAGTAAGTCTGCTATTCAGGAAGTCTTGAGCTGTGCAGGAGGTAAACTTAATAGCAGTTAACTTTTCAGCCACAGGGTATGCCCCTTGCAAAACGGTCAAGCCTTGCTTCATTTCCTCTCTGCCAAGTATTCCATTTTTCTTGAAGTAGATGTGGATGACTGTCAGGATTGTTGCTTCAGAGTGTGCACTTAAATATATGCCAACCTTCCAGTTTTTTAAAAAGGGACAGAAGGTGGGTGAATTTTCCCGAGATAATAAGGGAAAACCTTGAAGTTACCATCGATCTTTTTTTAAAAAATTTTTTAATTTGCTTTTCCTTTGTTTGTTGTTCTTGTTGTTTTATTGTTGTTGTTATTATTGATGTCGTCATTGTTGGATAGGACAGAGAGAAATGGAGAGAGGAGGGGAAGACAGAGAGAGGGAGAGAAAGACAAACACCTGCAGACCTGCTTCACTGCCTGTGAAGCGACTCCCCCCTGTAGGTGGGGAGCCCTGGGCTTGAACTGGAATCCTTATGCTGGTTCTTGCGCTTGGCACCACATGCGCTTAACCTGCTGCGCTACTGCCCGACCCCCCATGGTTTTTTAAAATAATTTCATAGGCTATAATTTATTATTTAGAAAAAAGTGGAAACCAGATATGAAGACTATACACTCAATTGCCACTAAGTCTACATACCAATAACATGAAAAATTAATTTTGCCCTTTCAAAAACAAATAAAAGATTTCTATTCTATTCTATACTTTGTGTTGTTGTTACTTGTTTATTTTTCACTGAGGCCCTTAATGAGTGCATAATTCCATAATTCTCCACACACCCCCACCCCCAATTTCTTTTTTCTCCCAGAGCATTGTTCTGCTCTGGCTTATATTACTAAAGATTGATCGTGGGACCTTGGGGCCTCAGGCATGAAAGACTTTTTGAATTATCATTAGGCTACCTGGTTTCAACCTGCTCAGCTCAGGTAT